>NW_003852482.1:4268052-4275949 GCF_000181295.1 Otolemur garnettii
CAGAGAGGGTAAACCCACGGCGACCAGGGTGTGTGTGGGACACCAGAGAGGGTAAACCCACAGGGGCTGGGGTGTGTTGGGACGCCGGAGTGGGTAAACCCACGGGGGCCGGGGGGTGTGTGGGATGCCAGAGAGGGTAAACCCACGGGGGCCGGGGTGTTGGGACCCCAGAGTGGGTAAACCCACGGGGGCCAGGGTGTGTGTGGGACCCCAGAGCGAGTAAACCCACAGGGGCCGGGGTGTGTGTGGGATGCTGGAATAAATCCATGGAGACCAGCAAGTGTGCAGGGTGAGGGAGCAGGTAAACCCACAGGGGCCGGGGCCTCTGGGGGACACTAGAACGGGTAAACCCATGGGGTCTGGGAGTGGAGGAGTGGCTGCCAGGGGCTGGGGTAGCAGGATGGCCCACTATGGGCCCAGGAGGTTCCTTTTGGGGTGAGGAAAATGTCCTAAAATTGAATGAGGTGTCAGTTTCACAACTCAGTGTATATACTAAAAGTCACTGAATTGTGCACTTTAATAGAATAATTTTACAGCATATGAATTATATCTTAATAAAGCTGCTTTTTAAAAAATCACTATACTACATTTATTATGAGTACATATATGTGTGTACATATATATACACACATACACACACAAACTCTGACCCAGTAATTTCACTTCTAGAAATTTTTCCTGAGGAAATAATTAAGGGTGTGCACACTAATATTTGAATACTCTAAAACAACGATAGATCTGTGAGTAAATTCTGATGCCTGCCCTCAGCAGAATACCACAAAGACAGTAACTTACCTTGATGGGGTAAAGTGCATTTAGCGACTCAGCAACATGTTCAGACACATCATGGAATGAGATGAACAGGTGACAAGTGGCAAGTGTGGACATTACAAACAATAAGCCTTCCACACCTGGAGGAACGGTCAGTGAATTATAAATGGGGCCTCTCTGCCAGATAATAGGAAAGGGAGGATATTTTCTCTTTTCCTCAGTTCTGAGGATTGCCCCACTCTTCTGTTACAGCCTGTATTATTTGCTTAATAAACTGATACAGTTTATTCCTTAGAGATGGAGGGAGAGAGAAAAAGTCAACAGCCCGAATGCAGAGAATGACGGTTTGCTTAGCACAGGCTGACAGCCATGCCCAGCCTCCGCAAGGCAGAGCTTTTCAGGGCCACTTTCGTGTGTAAAACATGAGTGATAAATCCCTCCCAGCACCCATATCTCCCAGGGTTGTGCTCCAGACGGCCCCAAGGCTGACAGAAGAGGCCAGCCTCACTGTGGGGGCCAGATCGGGACAAGCAGTCCCCAGCCTCCCAGGGCCCTGGGGCCAGGAGCCCTCACTGGGCCACTCCCATTGCCACCGCATTATTTCCTAGTAATCAGTGTCACTCGCCCCTGAGGGATGCCAGCCTCCAGTCCCACCAGCTGCGCTAAGGAGCCCTCCCCGATCCAGGCACGCTTGGCTGGGTTTGGGAAGGCTGGGCCTAAGTGGAGCTGACAGCCCCATCTGCTTCCCCCCAAGAAGGAGGAAGCACAGTCTCGATAACACCCAGGGCCCACCCTAAGGGTCCTGGCATACCAGGCCTGCTTCCCTTCCACGGTCCTGCCCAGGTGCAGGACACCAAGGGTCAGGCCTGCCACCCAGACATCAGCCTGGTACTCCATCTGGACAGGCTGGCCAGGGCCGTGGGTGTTAATGGGGCACTGACTCAGCGCTCTGATGGGATCTCACTTTCACTTAACACTTATAACAGACACTCTTTTACGGGTGAAAAACTGAGGCCCAGGAAGATCCTGGCCCGGCAAGTAATCTGCAACCTGAACCCAGAACTGGGGCCCCTGGGCCTGCTGCACAGCTTGTTGAAAGCTGACAAAGAGCACCTAAGTCCAGGACGCCCCACACCAGATGCCCCACCCTGGCCCCAGGCTTCCAGGCTGGGTCAGGGAGCAGTGACACTCCTTCTCAACAAGGAAGCAGAGGAAAGGGGCCCCACCAGAAAGTCCCAGCAGAGCAGACAGGCAGTCCAGGTGTGTTAGGAAGCTCCCGGGGGTCAGGGGGGAGACTGGGGTAGGCCTGCAGGTGGAGGAGGGGAAGGAAGAAGCCAGCCCATCAGTGGCACAAGCCTGTCCCAGACTAGGTCCCTGGAAACAAACTCCTTCTGGGGGTGAGAGGATCACAAGCAGGTCCATTGGGAGGGGCCCTGGGAGGTGACCTGGAAGAGCTGAGGAAGGCCACACAGACAGAGTCAAGCTGACCCACAGGGCTTGCAGCAGCTCAGGCCTCAGTAGGTCATATGGGGTGGGAGAGGTCTAGTGCTCAGAGCTGTCCCAAACTAAAGCAAGGACAGGGCTTTATACCCACGTCAGCCAGTCAGGGCTTTGGCTAGCCCTGCCCCAGCAGGTGCCTCACCCTTGGACCAGGAGGGTCCCTGTGGCCAAGAGCCAAGGGTAACTGCCATGAGCACATATTGCCAGCAGCTGAGGGTGGGCAGTAGAGCCAGAAGAGGGGATCTGGACAGGCCCAGAGCATCGCTACAGGACCTGGAAAGATTCAAAACCAGAGAGAGCTGGGGTATCCAAAGCAAAACCCCCCACCAGGGCTTTGGCTGCCACCAGGCAGGAGACAAGGCCCTTTTGTTCCCGTGTGCCCAGAGGGGTCTCTGCCTGACCATCCTGCCTTGTTACTGCCATACCCAGAGAGTGCTACATGGACTTTGGCACCTCCACCTCCGTCCTTGGCCGGTACACCAGGCAGGCGTGGCAGGAGGGGGCTGAGAGACCCTTTCCCCCCATGCAGAGGGAGCCCCTTCTGATAAATCCCTGGGCCTCCTGCCCCTTCCCATACAAGTCCCAGCGGGCTGGGCTCGCCCTGGGCCAGAAGATTGCATTTTTAAAAGTAGTGGTTTTTTTTCTTCATGAAGATATTAAAACTCTTTGTGTCAAACCCAAACAACCTAACTGTGCAGAAAGTACAATTCTCCCCAAATTACCCTGAGAACAGATGCTGGAGCTGCAAGCCACCCCTCTCAGGGGCTATCTTGTGGGTTTGCAGTCACAGAGACTTGACTCATACAGACCAAAGTCTTGGTTGCAGCCCACACTCTGCTGCTTTCACAGAATATGCTGTCTCCGGACACAGATGTACATTCAGCCTTTCTTTGAATCACAGTTCTCAAAAGCTCCGTGAAACAGCCCATGTCAGGCCTCTGGGCACAGGACAGGCCCTCTCTGGAGCAGGAGGGCCAGGTGGTATGTGTGTGGGGGGGGGGGGGGGGCCATGTAAATTCTCTGCGAACGGAAGCTGTCGTCGGGTGTGTGCACCATGCCCCCAAGCCTTGGCTTGCTGGCCTTGGCAGTGCAGCTGGCATGGACTCTGTCGACCATACAAAGTCCACTAAGTGAGAAAGTTCCCAGGAGCTTCGAAGTAGGGAGGGGGATCTGCACCCAAGAACTGGAGACAGCCTGGGTCCAGTAACTTCTCTCCTCAATCGATAGCTATTTCTCTGCTCCAAATTACTTTCTTTTCCCCCAGAAACCATCAGAGGCACCTGCTGCCCATCAGCTATGACACTTTAAAGAAATGCTATTGAAATTTCTGGGCCCAGGAGGGCTGTCTGGGTCTACTGTCTGCTTAGCTGTCTGGGCAATGGCAACAGAAACTGGGAAAGACAGGCAGCCGAGCTAACCCACTCACTGAGCTGCTGGGTCCTGGCCACACCAGGGCTGCCCCAGCATACGCACAGTGCCACGGGGTCCCCAGAGCAGCCTTAGCAGAGCCTCCCCATGGCAGTAGGAGTCAGAGCCAGACTCACTTTGGCACTGACCTTGTTCCTCCCCTTGTGGACTCAACACAACTGCCCCAACCACGTGCTGGACTATGAGCCAGGTACGGGTCTGCCAAGATGAAAGGGACAAGTGTCCTGCCCTCTAGGAGCAGGTGAGGGCAGAGGAGTGAGAAGCTCGTGAGGGAGCTGAAATAAAACACAGGGCAGTGCTCCTCAACTTAAGATGGGATTACCTGTCATGAGCTAAAAATATCATAAATCGGAAGTGCATGTAACACCCCCAAACTACTGAGCCCGTACGTAGCATGCCAGCCCACCTTACGTGAGCCTACAGCTGGGCACGCTCACCTAACACAAAGCCAAAGTCTATTTTATACTACAGTACTGAATGTCTCGTGTAATTGATTGAGTACCATCCTGGAAGTGGGAGGTAGAATGGTTGTGTTGGGTACTCTGAGTATAATTTCCACTGACTGCATATCACTGTCCCACAACTATGAAGTCACCAATTGTAACTTCTGTACATAAGGGACTGTCTGTAAATAACACTGGGGCGGTGTGTGCTCATGAGTCCCTGAGGGCGGCCATCAACTCTAGGGGCATGGGGGACACTTGTTGTTGTGTGTTCCTTGGAGCTTCTGATCTGATGACACAGGGGAAAGAACTGCAGACGGAATGAATCTTCAAGGGAGACCGGGACTCGCTCTGGTCGGCGGCCCCGCTAAACTTTACTGATTACCTTATATACTTTCCAACATTCAGTAAGAATTTAACACATATACAAAGAAGTCAAGTAACATTAGGAAGCAACCATTTAAGATTACAATTTAGTGTGAAGGCTGAGGAACACATATACAGTTGATTTTGTTTAGAGTAAAAACATTAGGGAGCCTGGCTGTCTGTCCTTGCTGGCCCAAAGAGAAGTTACACCTTATAATGCTAATGAAGGAGGAAGGCAGAGAATAGAACCCAATGCTCCAAGACCGGTCTGTCCATCCTCCAGCTAACACCTCAGCTGTTTCTCCACACCCCCTAGAGAGAGTCACTCTACGCATTCCTGCACATCAAAAGGCAGGTGTAGAAGCTCAGATCCTCAAGGAAATGCTTCTCAGAAATAGTCTCCTGAGGGAGCACGTTGAGGTGAACTGCCATATCTTGAGCAAAGAGATCCTATCTCCTACAGACACTGGTCCTCTGAACATGCCCCAGCTGCTCCCAATTGTAGTGGGCTAAAGATATGCCCAAGTCCTAACCCCTGGGACTTGTGAATGGGGCCTCGCTGGGGGAAGGGGACTCTGCAAAGTAATTAAATTAAGAATCTTGAGATAAGATCATCTTGAATTCCCCCATTGAGCCTTAAATCCAATGGCAAGTGTCCTTATGAGAGGGACACAGGGAGAAGATGAGAGGCCATGTGAAGATCAGGCAGAGATTAAAGTGGTATGGCCACAAGCCAAGGATGCCTGTGGCCACCAGAGCTGACAGGAACAGAAGGATCCTCTTCTAGAAGCTCCAAAGGAATGTGGTCCCACACACACCTGGTTTTCAGACTTCTGTCCTCCAGACTGACCAAGAATGAAATCCTGTGGTTTCAGTCCCCCAGTGTGCAGGACTGGGCTGCACTGGCCCAAGACACTCCTGCCCCGATCACAGGAAGAGCAAGGCCAGCAGTGAGGGCCTCAGTGAAACCTTGGCTCTGCCATACACCAGCTGCGTCCCTAACCTCTCTGAGCCTCTGTTTTCTACAAATTACAGTAGGAACAGCACTACAACCTCCTGAGGGTCAGGGTGCTTACACGAGAGGGCTAGCAGGTGAGGAGGTCACCATTTCTAGACCCCGCCCTACAGAGGTTCCATCCATGCCCATGCCACCTCGACGTAACCAAAGGCCTCCAGAGACCCATATAGATGAGTTTGGGGAGTTTTAGGGAGAAAGCCTCATTCCTACCCACATCAGAAGGGAGCCAGATCCATATAGGACTGGCCCAACTTTCCAAGGTACCTTCAAGGACAAAAGCATAGCCTCCCAAGCCGCCTCTCGGAGCCCCAAGGAGCTAGTGAGCTGGCCCTGGCTGGATGGTTGAAAGACATCTGGTTGGATGGTTGAAATGCATTTTCCTAGAGGAAAAGCCCCCCTGGGATCCCTCTGAGCCCATGCCGGTAGGAGTGGGAGTGGCTAGTAGGGATCCTCAAACTTTTTAAACAGGGGGCCAGTTCACTGTCCCTCAGACCATTGGAGGGCCGGACTGCGGGCCCCGGGACAAGTTGGCTGCTAAGCAGGACAGGCAGCTGTGGCAAAAACACCCGGCGGGCTGGATAAATGTCCTTAGCAGGCTGCATGTGGCCCGTGGGCCGTAGTTTGAGGATGCCTGGTAAGGACTGGCCCTGCCAGGAGACTCCACCCCTGGCCAAGGCTCCTGGGTACCCAGCCCATAACTGTCAGCAAGCAGGCAGGGCAGGGAAGCTTTTAAAATAAATTTCAAACTTACCCCTGCTACCTTTGATATCTGAGCTTGAAAAGATGAATGTTCAAAGACAAGGCTTTGGGGCTCAGTGGAGTGTTCTCCCACCGGCAAACTCACACACCAGTTCTACAGCTGTGAACCCCGGCCTCCCTTCACCTCCCCAATCGGGCTCCCTTGGAGGATCAGAAAGAAAGAGTAAAGCAAGAGGCAGGCCACACTCTGCCAGCCTGGCACTGAATGCCACTGCCAGGCATCCCTCCACCCCTCTGGACTCTGTCCCACTCTCAGGTCCCTTCCCAGCCCAGCCTTGACCCTCCCCCTCCTCCTCCCACTGCCCAAGCTGAGGGATGATGCGGCCCCCACTTCAGCCAAGCCCCATGTTCCCTTCCAGAACCATCATTCACGGCACCCAGAATAACATTAGCAGAAATAACAATAGTCACAGGAATAGACAAACACTTACTGAACACACTTCTGAGAATTTCACACTCACAAATGCATTGACATCTGACAACAGGCATACAAGGTCAACACTGTAATGGTTCTCAGTTTCTATCTAGGTAAGAAAGAGAAGCCTGTACCTTGCTCAAAGTTCCAGGACCCAGGATACCTACAGGCTGTCTAAATCTTCATCCTGTTGACACTTCTCACAGTAATGTTATGACTGGATTCATATGGTGGTCAATGCAATGCCTCTCATTCTGCCAGATTCTAAGCAGACCCCTGTCTGAGTGTGCATGTGCTGACTTTCCTGTCTCCTGGCACAGAATAGCAGCTCAGTTAGTGCATGAGGATTGAATAAGTAGGTGGGTAGGTGGATAGATGATTGGGTGGCTGGATGAGTGGATGAATAGGTGGGTGGATAGATAGGTGAGTGAATGAGTGGACGGATAGATAAGTGAATGGATGAACCGATGGACAGGTAGACAGCTGGGCAGATGTGTAGGTGGATGGAAAAGTGGGCAAATGGATGGACGAACAGATGGATGGGTAGACAGGTGGATGAGTGGTGGATAGGTAGGCAGAAGGATGGATGAGTAGACAGGTGGATGAGCGGTGAATAGGTGGGCAGATGGACAGATGGATGAGTAGACAGGTGGATGAGTGGTGAATAGGTGGGCGGATGGACAGATGGATGGGTAGACAGGCGGATGAGTGGTGGATAGGTGGGCAGATGGACAGATGGATGGGTAGACAGATAGATGGGTGGTGGATAGGTGGGCAGATGGACAGATGGATGGGTAGACAGATGAATTAGTGGTGAATAGGTGGGCAGAAGGACGGATGAGTAGACAGGTGGATGAGCGGTGAATAGGTGGGCGGATGGACAGATGGATGGGTAGACAGATAGATGGGTGGTGGATAGGTGGGCGGATGGACAGATGGATGGGTAGACAGATGAATTAGTGGTGAATAGGTGGGCAGAAGGACGGATGAGTAGACAGGTGGATGAGTGGTGAATAGGTGGGCAGATGGACAGATGGATGAGTAGACAGGTGGATGAGCGGTGAATAGGTGGGCAGATGGACGGATGGATGAGTAGACAGGTGGATGAGTGGTGGATAGGTGGGCGGATGGACAGATGGATGGGTAGACAGGCGGATGAGTGGTGGATAGGTGGGCGGATGGACAGATGGATGGGTA
>NW_003852482.1:4276408-4283680 GCF_000181295.1 Otolemur garnettii
GATAGGTGGGCGGATGGACAGATGGATGGGTAGACAGGCGGATGAGTGGTGGATAGGTGGGCGGATGGACAGATGGATGGGTAAACAGGTGGATGAGTGGTGGGTAGGTGGGCGGATGGACAGATGGATGGGTAGACAGGTGGATGAGCGGTGGATAGGTGGGCAGATGGACAGATGGATGGGTAGACAGGTGAATGAGTGGCTTGTACTAGTGAGTATCACCCCTTGGTGGCCTCCTGCCCCTCAAGGCTCAATCCCAGTTTGCAAACAGGACATGAATGGACAGATCAGTCACCAAGAAGCACAGAAGTGGCCTCTGAGGCACATCAGGGTGTGACCCTCACTAGGGGACTCACAGTCACAGCCAGAAGGCTCATCCCCCAGGTGGCCCTAAGGTACTCACACCCAACATCATGGCAGCTTTCTGGGTAGATTCCAGCAGCATGCCAGGAGTGGGCTGGCAGTGCCCCACAGCGGCAAACACCATGCAATGCCCACATTTGAGCCCACAGGCCTCTCTTTCTCTTCCAAGTGGATGCACTTCCCAAGGGGCTAAGAACTGCTCCCTGGCAGTTGCTGGCTCTGCCTCTCCCAAATGTAATTAAGAACAAGAACATAGTAATGACCTTCTAATCACCAAGGGACTCTGGCGGGCAGCGCCTGCTCATTTCTACTAATTGGAGAGAACTGCAGCCAGGCACATGGAGTCAGGGCTGCCTCCCTCCACCCTGCCCAGCCCTCACCACCACCACCCCCTCAGCAGGACTTTGGAGGGGATGAGATGACCCCAAATTGCCCTCTGAGTAGGCCAAATAGGACACCAGGGGTCCTGGGGTAAACGGAGTACCCCATGCTGGTTCAAACTTGGTCAAGGCACCAGCTGTTTTCCTGTGGCAGCATGGGGTTCAGGCACAGCCCCCCACGCTGAGCCATCAGCCCTGCCAAGCCTCAGTGTCTCATCTGTAAGACAGAATCTCACCTGCCTCCTTGGAATGGTGAGAACAAGAGGAGGGACACACAGAGCGCCCAGCACCCTGCACAAGGAACCTGGACTTTGTTCCTCTCTTGTCACTTACAAAAAAGAAAAGGGGGGAAGGGAGACCTGATGTCTGGGGTCTTCCGGTCCTGCATCCAAGGTGCATGGTAGGGTGGGGAGGACTAGAGTTGGAAACACCGAGTAGGAACCCATGACAGCTGGCAGGGGTGTGGCCTATAGGGATAGACCCAGGAATGTCTGGAGCAAAAGATCCCAGCTGGGCTGACCACCACACTGGTGGGGCCAATTAAATGTTGTCTGTTTTAACTGGGGCTTTTTAACCTTAATATAAATAAAAAGGTGTAGGAATTAAAGCCCAAAGGACCCACAGGAGGCTGAGCATCTCCTGCCTGGAGAGCAGGACCCAAGCAGCTGCAGGTGAACAGCCCTGGGAGTGCCTCTCTCCTCCCTCCAGCTCTCAGAATCCAAACTTCTGTGTGGCTTTAGGAGGGCCCACACCTGGGTCTCCACTGCTGAACAGAGCAAGTTTCTGAGCCTCTGAGCGCCTCTGAGCACCTCTGCTCTGAGCTGTGCCCAGCCTTGCAAGCTCCTCTCTCTAGACTCACAGCCGGGCCTCCCAGAGTACTAGCATCAGTGAAGGCCACACTGGGACTGGAGAGAGGAGACACCCTGCAGGTCCCAGGGGGTGTGTATTCTCTGCTGCAATGACCTGACTTGTTCAAGCATGGATATCCTGGGTGGCCTTTGCCTGGAGGACTTGACTGTGCCTTCTCACCTGAGCTCTTGCTGGTCTCTCTTCTGGGACACCCCTAAAAATGCCCTTTCCTTCACTCTCACAGATGGCTGAATCTTGCCTGTCTTACAAATCGCCACCTGGACAGCCCCACCCCCAGGAAGGTTTCCCAACCCTCCAGATAGCTTCACCATCCACATCTGTGCTCCCCGTGCCCCTTGGTCTGCCCAGAGCCCAGGGCTCCCTCCCATAGGAAACATACAAGGACATTTGGGGGCAGTCTGGTCTCTCACCCAGTCTGACCATGTTAGCCAGTATCATCGTCATGTGTCTGTCCACCCCACAAGGCCACCTGCCCCAATGGCAACAAGAATAAAAGAAAGCTGCCTGGAAGCATCTGACTGTGCACCCCACCCCCGTGCTGTAGAGGGTGGGGCCCTGGGCAAGGGCTCAGAATGCCCTTTCCGATCCTTCTGGGGCAAGCAATCTCCTGAGGGGCAGACAGCAGGCACCACTGTGCAGGAACACCCATCTGGAATGCTCCAGAAAGGGGAGGGGCCCAAGACTGGAGTCCCAGATTCCTTAGAGAATTCTCAGGTCCTGGGGCTTATTTTGACCATGGAAGTCATTTGAAAACTCATTCAAAAGTCATTTTTTGTTAAAATGAACTTCAGAAAAGGAAAGAGGATGGCATGTTTGACCTTGACTTCTGGGCCGCCGAGATGCTGCATCCAGCTTGCTTAGATGGGGCCTCTTCAGAGCCACATTCCCACTGGGAGTCTTCTCCCAAGGTCCGTATCCTGAGGGCAGCTGGGGAAAGCCACCACCCCGCCCCATGTCCCCTCCACAGCACTCCCAGCATAGGACACAACCAGGACTCCATCTGCAGCCCCAGCTTGGGAGGTGGCAGAGTGGCCGTGCTCTGGTGACAGAAGTGAGCACAAAAGCTGCTCTCTAAGAATTTTTGTGTTTTAAAAGAAGAGCCAGCTTGGATATCTACACACACACACACACACAAAAAAAAAATTAATCTAGGCAGACATTATCTCTTCACAAAAATTATTTCAAAATGAATCCTATACCTGAACTTAAAATGTGAAACTATAAAACTCCTGAAAGATAAGAGGAAACGTAGGCACCTTGGGCTTGGCAATGGCATCTCATACACAATACCAAAGGTGTGACCCGTGAAAGAAAAAATGCATATGTAGGACTTCATCAAAACTAAAAACTTCTCTACAAAAGATACTGTTAAGAGAATGAAAAGACAAACCCAGCAGGCGGTGCCTGTGGCTCAAGGAGTAGGGCGCTGGCCCCATATACCGGGAGTGGCAGGTTCAAGCCCGGCCCTGGCCAAAACTGCAAAAAAAAAAAAAAAAAAAAAAAGACAAACCAAACTATGAAAATATTTGTGAAACACATATCTGATAAGGCAATGGTATTTAAAATATGCAAAGAACTATTAAAACTATTAATAAGAAAATGAATAACCCAATTTTAAAGTGGACAAAACTCCCAAATAGATACCTCAACAAAGAAGACAGACAGATGGCAATAAGCACAGGAAAAGATGTTCCCTGTCACTTGTCATCAGGGGAAGGCAAACTGAAAGGACGAGGACCACAGCACACGCACGCACGCACGGAGATGGTCCAAACCCAGACGCTCACAGCTGCAGACGCCAGGGAGGACGCTGAGCAACAGGAGCTCTCAGGTGAGGCCGCTGGGAAGGCAGAAAGTGAGGCCACCGTGGCACTTTCCTGTAAAATAAAACATGCTCTTGCCACAGGTCCCAGCAATCACATTCCTTGGGATTTCCGCAGCTGAATTGAAACTTCCATCTATACAAACACCCAAACATGAAAGTCCACAGCAGCTTTATTGTAATCACCCAAACAGGGATGAATGACACTGTCCTCAGTAAGTGCATAAACTGCAGCATCCGTCCAGTAGAAGAGTCCTCAGCACTTACAGAAAATGGACGGCCGAGCCACAGCAAAGACGTGAGGAGGAGACTCACTGCACGTTGGCAAGGGAAGGAAGCCAGTCTGAAGGTGCCGTACCGGGTGGTGAGATGCTCTGGAAAGTCAAAACGATGGGGACGGTAAAAAGGTCAGTGGTTGTCAGGGGCTGGGATGACAAAGGGACAAACGGGCAGAGCACCGAGGATTTCTAGGGTATAAAACTATTTCGGGCAACATAATAGTGGCCACAACATAATAGTGGCTATGTCATTACTCCGAGCCCACAGAGTGTACACCACCCAGAGTGAACAAACGCTGCATCAGGTTTCACTTAGTCTTTCTGTAAACCTCAGACTGCTTTTTAAAACGGTATATTAATTTAAATTCAAACGGAGGAACCCAGAAGAAACAAGTCCGAGGATGGCAAGCAGCCAGCAGGGGGCGCTCCTCCTGGTCCTCGGCGGCAGGTAGGTGACCAGCCCTCTGCTGAAGGCCAGCTGGCCAACCACCAGCCTGCACTGGCCAGAATGATTCAAACCCTAATTAGTGTCTCCTTCAGAGAAGCTGCCCAGAGCGCAGTGGGCAGGGGCACCGCACACCAGCAAGGAGCCTCTTCCTGAGACAAGCCACTGAGAACATCGATTAAGCAAGGAGGCTGCAGAAGGGGCCGCCCGGCTCCCCTGGGAGCACAGGAGCTGGTAGGGGGCGGGGGGCCGGGGCTTCACTGTTGGAAGGGGTTCTTCCCGCAGGGCAGGGCTGACCAGGCAGCAGTGAGGGTCCCTGCCCTGGGAGATCAGCAGCCTCTCGGACCTTAGTGGGTGTTGACTGATGGCTACTATCTGCAAAGGACACAAAGACCAGCAGCTTTATTGTAAATCACCCAGTTGCTCATCTGCGCATTTTAATTGTCTAATTCACATTCACACACTCATTCTTTTGGCCTTTTCAAATGTTTAATAAACCCCAACTATGTGCCAAGCAGCTTCATAACAATCCACACTTTTATAAATCCATGCATCTGTGGACTTCAGGTGTTCATGTGTATTAGACCCCATAGATTGTCTGGGCTTTGCAGGGACAGTTCTGCCAGAGAGTCAGAAGCCCCTGAGATGGCAGGAAGTGCTTCCTTAGGAGGGGCATTGAGCTCTGTGTGGAGAAGACGCAGAGCAGCTCTAAGCTGAGCCCAGAGTAGACACAAGAGCAAGTAGGTCCCAGGTACCCCAAACCGTCAGCCTTCCAGATGGCCAAGGCCACGCCACCATCTAAGGCATCAGCAGGCTTGCAGCAGGCCTCTCAGCCATCAGGGTTGCAACTGCACAGACCATGGGTCCTATGGTCCCCTGAGTGAGTTGGGACCTGCCTGGTTTGGCCTCCCAATGCCCAGCAACGTGCACACTGCGGCCAGCACAGCACAAGCTTGCTTTACAATGAAATATTCATGGCTTCTGGCAAAGCCTGGCCCTAAAATATAGTTTGGGGAAGAAGAAAAGAGCCATCAGGCATTTAATAGTTGTGTTAACAGTGTTTTATTTGGAGGTGAGCTCAATCCGACAGCATCTCAGCCAGCAAGAGCCAGAGCCCAGCTGGCCTGTTCTGCTGGCCAGGGGCATCACTCAGTTCCACGACATCAAGGAGACAGCTCACCTATGGGAGACACACCTAGGTAAGGCACAGGTCTGGCTTGAGGTCTGGGTAACGGTCCTCCACTTACAGGGAACCCATTAAATTATAATGATGTCCTTGAGGTTTGTCAAAAGCATTCTTTTGAGTGGAAAACAAGCAATGCCCCAGCAAATGCTGCAACTCAGCAGAGACAAACTGGCTGAGAACAAGTTTCTCCCAAAGCAGCTTCCCTGGGCAGAAAGGCTCCCCACCTGCTGCCTCCATCTCCACGCTGGCTGCCCAGACCATCCCAGGTCACCACCCTCCAAGGTGGACCCCACAGGGAACCCCAAACAGGTCCCTCAAACTGACTTTCTGAGCCACCCCCGTACAGCTTCATTCCCCAGTGGGCTCTCTCCAGGGCAAAGGTGGCCCAGCCCCACCCACTCAGGGATCTTCCTGTCAGAGCCAAGGATGCCGGCCAGCTTTCCAGCCACAGCCTCCCTTGTTGGGTCTGCTCTTGGCCACTGGTCCAGTGACCAGCACCCCTCTGTAAAAGCTGTCTTGCACCTACACACCCTCTGAGCTGCTTTTGAGAGGTAATTTCCATGTAATGAGAACACAGGAAAGCCTCATTATTGCAGGCACCACTAATTAGGGGTTTGTGATCAGCCTGTTTGGGGCCAGCAGAAGTTGACATTTTCTTTCTTCATAGCTACTGCAAATTAACAGCCAGGCAAGATCACTGGGACCTTTAAAAAGCCAGAAGCAGCTCGGGGCCAGCCACTGACAGCTGGCAGAAGCCATCAGTCTACTCAGGGGGCCCTAATTATAAGTCTTACTCCCCTTGTCAGTAGGGGAGGTTCCTAATGGGTAGACACCCAGGGCTCCAAAGCAGCCCTAGGAGAGCCACAGGAGTGTTTTTCCCATTTCACAGAGGGGGAAACTAAGGTGCTGAGGGGTGAGGGCTCTTCCTGGGTCATACCCTGAGGCCTCCATAGAGAATGACCAGGCCACCAAGCCCCGCTGCCTTCAGAGTCCTGCCAACTCCCCCCAGGGTCAGTGAATGGGAAGTAGAAGGAGCTGGCAGGAATCAGAGTCACAGCTTTTCATCAGGACAAAGGAGGCACAAACTCAGTGAGTTCTGAACTCCCTTCCTCACCTCCAGCAGCTCCACCCTGTCAGGAAGACCTGGAGGACAGAGTGGCCAGACACTTCTCCTTTCTAAATAATGAGGTCCATGGAGGTCAACAGAGGGGGTGGCTGAGCAAAAGCATGTGCGAGTGCCAGCCTGCAGACCCTATTGCTGGGGAAGGTATCTGTAAGGGGAGCACAGGAGGCCTTGGCCACCACAGCGATGGCCATGGGAGCCACGGAAGGTGACAGGGCAGGAGCTGGTGCTGGACATGTAGAACCCAGGCTACCCCATTTCTGCACTGCTCATGCCTATGTAGTAGGTGTGGAGGGAGGCAGAACATTCTCCCAAGGGGGGATGGAGGGGAACAGGGCCCACATGGGTCCTTGAGGAGGGCCCAAGACAGGGCAGAGGGTGGGCATAGGGCCCATATGCAAAAATTCCAGCTCCTCCCTTCCTGAGTTTTCTCCGTGTCCCAAAGTTGTCCCCTCACTGTGGAACCTGCTGGAATAACATGGAGGGGTCACCCTGTCCCCACATGCTCACTCTGCCCAGAGCTTACCCCTCCTCCTAGCCCGCACCTGCCCCTGGGGTGCAGAACCCTGGTGTCCAGAATGTCTGCCCCATCCCAAGGGGGTCCAGTGTTGGGGTGACAGGGGACATGGGGAATGTCACACTGCCCCAGGAAAGGATCTCTCTATAGGAAGGCAGGGTGAGGGGCTGCTACAAAGCCCTCCCTCAAACAGCCAGGGCTGCAGCTCTGAGGGTGGCCCCAATGGAAGTCATGGGAGGGCAGAGCTGCATCCTCCCATCCTGTGCCCACAGAAGCTTGGTCCTCCTC
>NW_003852482.1:4283910-4308608 GCF_000181295.1 Otolemur garnettii
CCCTCGCAGGGCCCCAGGGGCTGGTAGGTCTCCACCACCCTGTGCCCACAGAAGCTTGGTCCTCCTCTTCACCCTTGCAGGGCCCAGGGGCCGGCAGGTCTCCACACCATGTGCCACAGTTGCAGGCCCACTCCGGCTGCCAGGGAGGCCCAGAGGAGATGTGCAGGGCAGCGCAGTAGGTCAGGAGCTGGAAGCTGGCCCTGAGCCACCTTGCCATGGCCTCTAGTGTCTCTAGAAGGGAGGTGGAGCTGAGGGTGGGACTGGGCTGGATCTGGGTGAGGCAAAGGGGTGAGAGGGGCAGGCGTGGAGCTGGGGGGTCTGGGAGTGCAGGGAACTGAGATGGGGCAGGCGTGGGGCTGGGATGGGGTAGGTAAAGTGGATGGGGACCAGGCTGGGGATGGGATGGGTGGTGGGGTGGGGGAGTGAGATGAGGTGAGGGTGAGGCTGGGTAGGTCACCGACTCAGGTGAGGCTGGTGGGGCTGGTAGGACAAGGGATGAGATGGGGTGGGGCTGAGGGTGAAATGGGGTGCGGTGGGGGTGCGGTGGGGTTGAGTAGGGCAAGGAGTGTCAAATGGGGGCTGGGCTGGGTAGGACAGGGGGTGAGATGAGGCAAGGGTAGGGCAGGGGATGGGGCTGGGTGGGAGGATGAGATGGGTTGGGGTGGGATGGGGCTGGGGTAAGATGGCGGGAGGGTTGGGGTGGGGCTGAGGGAGGTGAGATGGGGCAGGGGTGGGGCTGGGGGGCCAGGTAGGGCAGGGGTGAGATGGGGGCTGGGTTCAGGGCTGGGCAGGCATTCACAGGAGCCCCAGACACCCACTGCTCTTAAGAGGGCGAGTTTGGTGATTATTTGACATTCTGGCAGCAGTTTAATCAAATCTGGAAATCTGGATGGGGACTTGCTTCTAGTCTGGTCCTTGGTTGCTAAGAAACCCTGACCTGCAGATCCTTCCCTGCCCAAGTATCAGAAGACAGTGGGACAGACCCCCTACAACAGAGGCCCGGGCTGGGGACTAACTCCATGGGAAGGACAAGGCCGACAGAGCTCCCCCTGGGGCCAGAGCAGCAGCATGGGGGCCCTGCCCTCCCTCTCCATGCCCCCTGCATCCCCTTCCTACTCCCGCTTGTCTCTGCTGCTCCATAGCACTTGGTAGCTGGTGGCATATTTCTTTATACACAGCTCCGTCTGGAAACTGGGGAAACTGGGACTGCTCTGGAACAGGATCATACCTGTCTCTGCCTCGTCTCCCCAGCTCCTGCAGATGCTAGCCCTTCGATGCCTTACCAGGGGTCCTCAAACTTTTTAAACAGGGGGCCAGTTCACCGTCCCTCAGACTGTTGGAGGGCCGGACTGTGGGCCCCAGGTCAAGTCGGCTGATAAGCAGGACAGGCAGCGGCGGCAACAACACCCGGAGGGCTGGATAAATGTCCTCAGCAGGCCGCATGTGGCCTGCGGGCCGTAGGTTGAGGACACCTGCCTTAGACAGGGATGGGGGGAAAGGATGCTGGTGGCAGACGTCTGTGGCTCCGGGGAAGGCCCAGCTGGCCTCACCAGGTCATCCACCCAACAGTGCCCAGGCTGCTGCATTTCTGCCAGGCACGCCAGACTCCTCCTTCCCTGGGAACAATCAGTCCTTTGCTGTTTCCATTTTTCTCATTTCAATAGTTCTTGTATCCCATGTTGTGTAAATAAAATTATTCTTCCCCAAAAATCATTAGCAGGGCCTGACATTAATTCCCCTGCAATCTGTGTAATTAACTACATGTAGCACAGGACGGGAGAGGACCTGCTTGCTAATCACCACTCCTCCGCTCCACGCACCTCATTAAATCTCCTTCCTGTTTATCCACTTACAAAGACACCAGCCACGAGGAGAGCCATAGTAAGTTATAATAAATCATCTTTTTACAATTTTCATCGGATGCAGTCCCACTTGGTGTGTTTGAGTCTCATTCCCTTTGGTAAGGTCCTCCACCCCTGCAGTCCCATCTCCCCATGACTCAGTTTAACTATAGCTGACGCTGGGACCAAAGGGCCCAAATGCCAGTGTCCAGTAAGGTGGGTGCAGAAAAGGGTGACCGTGGAGGCCCAGCAAGAGCCCCTGGAAGCAGCATGCCTACCCTCAGGTCTGGGAGCTTCCCTGTCTCAGCCCCTGACATTAGAACCTTCTGCACCGTGCCACCGCCTTGCCTGCCTCTATGACTGGGGTCACTTGACAGTTCCTCAGGGCTGCTGGTTCTCCAATCCCATTCACCAGAGGCTGAGGAGACTGCAAGGAATGATGTTGACCCGTCACTAAAGAGCCAGCCAGTAGGCACCAGGTGCCATTCCAGGTGTGCTTGTGAGAGGGGAGAGGGAGCTCTGATGCCACAGAAGGAGGGCCAGATGGTGATGGGGCAGAGACTAAAGGAACACCTGGAGCTGCTAGGCTGGAGCAGGGAGGAGGGTCCTCCCCCGAGCCCTTGGAAGGGGCACCTGGAGCCGCTAGGCTGGAGCAAGGAGGAGGGTCCTCCCCTGAGCCCTCGGAAGGGGCACCTGGATCATAGACTTCCAGCCTCCAGAACGGGAGGAAAATAAATCTGTTGCTTAAGCCACCAGTCCCTGGTGTCTTGCTCTGGCAGCCACAGGACACTAATAAAGCTACCAAATCTACGAGCCTAGATTGCAACAAGACCCCCAGGTAGTTCCATGCAGTGAAGCTTGGGCGGCTCTGTCCTAAATACTGTCTGGAGCCTGGGTTGCCCTGGGACGAGCAAGACCTGGGTCTGAAGCCAACACTAATAACAACAACAGTCACCTTGACCCCATGAGAGCTGTCATAGCATCGCCCAAACTGGAAACTGAGGCAGAAAGTCGGGTACCTTAGCCAAGCACTCATAACTAGCAGGTAGCTGGGCTGGAAGGTGAACCTGGGACTCTGGGTTATAAACTAATCTCTTAACCATGGGGCCAAGCCCACTTTCCTACCCAGGCCCCCACCAATGGTCCCCTCGTATGAAGCCCTGGGGATAATGGCCACACCTTTCTCAGCAAGTGCTGGGCCCCCGGAGCATGGGAAGGGGTGGGGAAGCCAGACTAAATTCACTGAGGAGACTCAGAGTCTCCCCGAGAGCATGGGTGCCTATATGGACCACAGGTGTCTGCATACTGTGGTGGTCAGATGAGATCAGGGTGACATGGGCCCTGGGTGGCCAGGGGAGGTAGCACCACCCACTGCAGCCACCAGAGGCTTGGGGCCTATCTGGGGCAGAGGGGACATGTGGTCTGCACAGGCACAGGAGTGCCAGGTCTCCCCATCCTCCACCTCCCCACTGTGGCACTGCCCAGGTCCTAGGCCCAAGAGAGCTTAACTCCATGTCGAGGGCCCTTTCCCCTGGGTGTCATCCCTGAAACAGTGGCGGGCAGGAAGACGGTACCCACAGAGTCCTCTCGTGGATTCCCTAAGGGTGGGCAGGAATCAGGCTGTGCACAGAGAAGTCGTGCTTCGGTGCCATCCCTGTGGAGGCCCAAGCTCATCTGGAAGGCACCTGGAACTGTCCCACATCAGGGCCAGGGACCCAAGACTTTCCAAGCCTCTTATTTACAGGTCATGGATGCTGGCTGCCCTCCAAAGAAGGCATGAACTGGGCCAGGCTATTGTCTTTGGCCAAGGGCAAGTCTGGAGAGGGATAGGGTGAGAGCTGCTGCCAGCTGCCAATGCTGCCAGTAGCAGAGGGAAGGCTCACTCTGGCACTGCACAAGGAATTCGGGCCACATGGCCGTGTCCAGCTGCCCCTCTGCCAGCCCTCTGGAATGCCACCACCCAGCCCCTTCCCACCACCCAGCCCACTGTCCCACCTGCATAGAGACCCTGCTTCCTGGTCAACACAGAGGGACATGGATCCCCAGGTGGGGGGCTGGGCAGAGCTCAGGGGTCAGAGCTACTCTTCCACCTTGCTTGGGGGTCATGGCATTAATCACCACTGGCCCCTATGGTCCTCCACACGCATGTTTGGCCGGGCGTCCTGCCAATCCCGTCTCCAGCAATTTCCTTGTGTTAATAACGCTTCCATTAGCCCGCACAGCAAATCTGTCACAACTGGCCCCCTTCTGGCCCATATTTTTTACTTTTAATTATGATCAAATGTAGAATATTGAGTAGTTTGATGCATTTTAGGTGTCTACAGAGATTTCTTTTTAATAATGCATTCGCAAGGCTCTAATGGCTCATAACTGCAGTCATTACTGAAATACGTGTGCGATGGTATCTCCGAACTTGGAGCTTCTCCCTTAAGACGGGATGGGCTGGTGGTGGGAGGGTGGAGATGGCACAGGGAGTAATCCAAAAGCAAAGGTCTTCCCAGATTCCAGGAGGGAGCCCCTTCCTCAGCCGGCCGGGGAAGGCCCCAGGTGAGAGCATCGTGGCACGTGGCCCCTGGGTACCAACACCCTGCAGAGGGGCTGCTGCTCCCCTGCCATCATGAAAGGAACCCCATTCCAGGGAGGAGAAGTGATTCACAGCACACAACCTGTCACTCACTTCACTGGACGGGACAGACGGGTCAGGGGCGGGGAAGACTCTCGATCAAGTGGGCCTGAGCTTGCACCAACCCCTCTGAGCCTCACCACGTCCTTCACTGAAATGGGGCATCTGGGGGTCAAAGGTAAAAGCCCTGACCCCTGCTTGGGTTGAGCCTGACTTGTAGCAAGTCAACTGTCTACAAGCTGCAGGCATCCTGTTATTATCCTAAACCAGTGATTTTCAACCAGTGTGCCATGAGAAGATCCTAGGAGTACCACAAAAATCTTTAAATATCATTAATTAAATTACTTTTGAAAAAAGTTCAAAGCACAGTAAATATATTCTTTTCTAAACTTTTTTTGATCAACATAATTTAAGTGTACCATGAGATAAAAAAAGGTTAGAAAACACTGTTCTAAACTAAAGGAGTTTATCCCTCCAAAACGTGTATTGGGACGTTAATCTGGGGCTGGGGTCTTTCTAGGACAGGGAGGAATTATTGGGTGGGCTGCAGAATTCAGATGATTTCAGGGCTTTGGAGGGGCCAGGTCAAAGGCTGCAGACTGGGGCATGGGACCAGCTGCCTCCCCGTCTGAGCTCAGCCCTATAACGCAGGTGTGCAAATCAAGTCACAGTGAAAGGACTCGGCCAGCCCTCAGGGGAACATGCAGGGTCGGGGTGCCCTGCTGCCAGCTCGCTGCCTCCTCACCTGCTGTCTTCCTCCACGGACATGCAGGGCTGCTGCTCTGCTTCATGCCCCGGGGGGACTCTGCCGTCTCCTTCACATCTCCGGTCATTCGACTGCTGCCCCTTCCACGGGCTCCTGTGCCCATGCCCCATCCATGGTCACTCCCTTAAAGGAAATTTGAGAGCCTACTATGTGCCAGGCGCTGGCTGGCCCCAGGGGCACCTTCTGGGGAGGCTGGGAGAGGAACAGTGAACAGAACTGCTGTGACCGTGGTGTCCACTGCGCAGGGTATGCACAGAACTTTTCTTTGCACCTGTACTTAACACCAATTGCCTTGGTGGGTGCCCCCAACACCCCACTTTTTGCTGGGAGACAGACCCCATGTGTCCATCCAGTGTGAGGCTCTTCAGTCTGTCTTAGGCTGGGGGCTGCTCCCCTCCTGCCTAGTATTACTAGTTAGGTCTCTGGAAGCAGGTGCCAAGACAGAGCTCAGGGCCCACAAGCTGCGTTGGACACGGCACCTGCTGGGCGGGGAAGGATGGCAGCACTGGGAGTGGGGAGCTGAACCTCCACATAGGCCCCAAGAGGGCTCGACCAGCCACACAGGGTGCTCGGGGGAGGTGTCCAATGTCCCCATCCGACTGAAATGACCAGACCTTTGTACCCCTTTCCTCAATCCAGGCCATTGGCTGCCCCAGGCGGGGCACAGCCTGGGTGAGACAGGTCTCAACAACTGAGGGAGATCCCGATGGGCTCATCCTCCCTCTGGGTGGTCTCCTTGCTCCACACAGACCACCCCTGGGTCTCTGGAACACACACCAAAGAGCAGGTGTCCATGGGCACTTCCTGGAGACAAACTTAGGAGGCGGTCAGTGGGTGGGACCACAGCCCCAGCCACCACTGCCATATCTGGTCCTTAGAGCCACCCCCACCCCTTCAGCCACTCCTCTGCTGAAGACTCAGGCCCCCACCCACAAGGAACCCTGGCCACCCTGTCCCTGTCCATTTACTATCACAGCTGGGCAAGCGAGTACTGGGAAGTGCCCAGGTGGGCCGGCCGGGTCTTCAGGCACCTCTCCAGCCTCCATCGTCTGCCAACTAGTGTCAGTCCCCCCAGCAAGACACTGACTTCCGTTCTTGACCTGCTGGTCTCTGAAACAAGGGAACCCTGGGGGCAGCCACAGCCCAGAGTCCAGCAGGGCCTTCACTGTGTTGCCCGGGGAGCACACACCCCTCTGGAGGCCAGGACTTCACCCTGCAGAGCCCAGAGCAGGCAACACAAATTTCCCAGGGGCT
The DNA here is from genome assembly GCF_000181295.1 of Otolemur garnettii. Classification (NCBI taxonomy): domain Eukaryota; kingdom Metazoa; phylum Chordata; class Mammalia; order Primates; family Galagidae; genus Otolemur; species Otolemur garnettii. Next base: position 4,290,395 of record NW_003852482.1, read on the forward strand.
TGATGGCAGCAAAGTCAGGGTTCCCTCCTGACTGCACCCCTGGCCCCCATGCCCATGTGTTCTTCCTGTAAGGGATATAGGGAGGTCTGGGGTGGTGGCACCCACCCCCTCAGGGTGTTGGTGTGGGGGGGTGTCCACCGCTCTCTCAGGCAGTGAGCTTCCAATGGGATGGAGCAGGAGGCCCTGCAGAAATGGGCACCCAGGTCTGACACAGCATGATGGGGGGTTCACACCTGTGGGTCAGCCGCTCTGTGTGTCTGGATGGTGGCGCTGGCTGAGGCCCTCCAGTAGGAAAGGCAAGTAGGGATTCAATCTGTGGCTGTGTGAATGCACCCACGTGCTTCCCAGAGGCTCCCAGGGGCCCAGTGTGGTCAGCAGAGTCCCACAAGGACCAGGCTTTGGCAGGCAGGGCTCCTGGAGCCACCCTTCCCACACTGACCTGGGACTGGAGACTCTGGAGGGACCCTCAGAGCTTTGGGGACTCAGGTCCTGGCTGGCCGAGCTCTCTGCACATCCACAACATAGGAACCTCTGCTCAGCCCCTGTGAAACCTCCTAGAGGGGAGGTGGTGGGCTGGGGGGATGTTGCAACACTGACTCAGCACCTGGGGCTGTTCTATCCTGCCCTTCTCCCTCCACCCCCCACCCCAGGCCCATAGAATGGCAGGAGACTTCTGTTTGGGGTCCCCTAAGCAGGGAGGCAGCCCCCACATCTGTGTGATCCCCTGAACATAGGCCATCGCAGGGAGAAAGGGAAGAGGAGTCCGAGCTTTCTCCAGTTTGGCCTCTTTGTGTCTCCCCAAAATTGACAGGTTGAAGCCTTGCCCCTGTGCCTGTATATGGAGCTAGGCCTTTTAAGGGTGTGGGTAAGGTTAAGCAAGGCCTTGGATAGGCCCTAATCTAACAGGACTAGGGGCCCATGAGAGGAGGAGATACCTGGGCTGTACATGCCCAGAGGAAAGGCCATGTGTCATGCAGTAAGAAGGCAGGGCGCCCTCCCTGGGCACCACATCGGCTAACCCCTTCATCTTGGACTTCCAGCCTCCAGAAAGGAAATCTCTGCTGCTTCAGCCACCCAGCCTGTGGCACTGCACTGGGGCAGCCCCAGCAGACAGAGAGTAACGGCAGGACTGAGACTTCCCTCTTGATTTGTGCCTTCCTCAGCTACTCCAGCCCAAGCAGCCAGCGCCATCCAGCTCACCTGGCTCTTGACACCCAACCTACCACAGAATGGGCAATTGTTTCCCCCAAGGAGTGGCACCACATCATGGGCTCAGTGCTGGTCTTTGCTGCTGGTGGTTTGGACAGGTGGTGGCAGCCGTGGCTGGGTCAGCCTAGCAGGTGGAGGTCTTTGTTGTGTGGCCATGTGCAGCCTCCACCTCGGCCACCATGGACCCTTCATCCTTGTTACCTACCATGCCAGTACTGGGGATGCTGGTAGCCAAAGCCAGATGCTGTCAACTGGCTGAGTCACTTTGTCTGAGTGGTCATTCAGTGGCCCCTTGTGGCTTTCACATGTAAAGTCAGGATTGTCACTGTCTACATCCACCCAAGTGCCTCTGTGCCAGACTCCCATTCCACCTGGATTTTCAGGTCCCAGAAAAACCAAATTAATGAGAGTTATAAATAGAAAGAAGCTTATCATGAAGGATTGGCTCACGAAATTCAGAGGCCGAGAAGTCCCAGGATCAGCCTTCTGCAAGCTGGAGGCCAGGAGAGCTGGTAGTGTAGTTCCAGACCCAGCCCGAGGCCTGAGAACCAAGGGAACCGACACTCTAAATTCTAGTTCAAGCCAGGGTCAAAGACAGGAGAAGCCCAGTGTCCCAGCTGAGAGCAAATTCTCCCTCGCCCACCTTTTGTTCTATTCAGGCCCTTAACAGATTGGATGAGGCCCACCCACCTAGTCCATTTGGCTATTATAATAAAAATACTATACACAGAGTGGCTTATAAAAACCAGACATTTATTTTACACAGTTCTAGAGGCTGGAAAGTCAACCTTCAAGGCACCAACAGACTCGCTATCTAGTGAGGCCCAGGACCTCATCCTCTCCCACTGGGGACCTCCCTCACCACCTTCTGAGGCCTCCCTGAGTGGGGCTGTGGTGCAGGCACTGTCCCTGCCCAGCTTGCACCCTCACACCATGCTGGCCCATTCTGAACCAGCCTTGGGCTCTGGCATCCCCACGTGGCTCGTCACAGGGTTCTCCCATATGGCAGAGGCAAATGATGAAGAGAGGCCTGATGCAACAGTGGTGGGTGCAGGGGTCCTGGACCACCTGCCCATGCAGTCACAGGTGCCCTCTGGCCCTGTTCATGGACCCTCCTAGTTCACTTCCCTCTTATGAAGGACTGTTGCTAGACACATCCAGCCTTATGATTCAGTGAGTCTGATGCAACCTGGCTCAGGGTGGGACGTTCTGGCCCTGTGGTCACCTCCTGTCCCATGGCCAGGCATTCTGTCTCTCCTCAGGCCCAGCAGCTTGGCAGGCACTGTTTACTGAGTGAGGCTTGATTCTCTGTTACGGTTGCAGCACAGTGAGACTCTTCATGGGACTCTCCCACTGGGCCCCTCTGTAAACGCCATGCTGCATCTTTCCCCACCATTGATGCCTCCAATACCAGTGTGTCTGCATGATCCAAGGGTGCAAGCAGTAGGGCTTCTGGTACCACGGACCCATTTTCTGTTCCACTCAAAGCTGACGGCTTCTTGTGTCCCCCCATCCATAGACAGAAGTTCTGTCCCTACGTGTTGAATCTGCTGCTTCCAGAAGCTGAACGTGCCCACAGGCTTTGGACTTCCTTCTTTGTGGCAGGAGGTACAGACACAATCATTCATCGTTTACTTTGGAAGGGATGTCCAGTCCACTTCTGACCACTGGACCCCTAAGCATTTTCTAGATATGGCAAGTTTCTGAATTTTCAAAGGGGTTTCTCCCACCCTTTGAGGCACACGCGTCTTGCCAAGGCCTCCACTGTATATGCTGCCTCTTGGTCTCCGACCCAATCAACATAGTGTCAGCCATGGCTGGATCAATATGACACTCTGTAGGATGTCCAGATGGCTCAGATATCTTCACAGTACATTGTGTCAGAGGGCATAGGAGTAGGAAAAAATGTCAACCTATGCTTTTGTCTGCTCACAGCAAAGTGAGCTCCCCTGCCTGGTGCCAAGGAAGGGATGACTGGCAGGTGGGGCTCAGTGGGGCACCTCTCTTGCTCGGTGGAATGCAGGTCTTTCCTCAGGGTCCCTATAGCAGTGAAGTCGGTTTTCCTAGGGTACCTAGGAAGGGTATCCTTCCTACACTTCCTATAGGGTAGCTCCGGGCTACAAGAGCAAGCATTGCAAGAGGCCTGGGCAGAAGCCTTCTTGGTGTATTGCTGGAGTATAAAGCCCTGACCCAGAGGCTGAACAGTTAACTAGGGTCCACAAATCAGTGGGGACTGTGGCCGGCTATAAGAGCCGGGCTGGGCCGGAGGGCAACATCTGGGAGGGGAAAAAGCAACCTGTGGTGTTTTGCAGGAGTATAAAGCCCCAAACCAGAGACTGTACAGTCAACTAGGGTCCACAAATCAGTGGGGACCGTGGCCACAAGGACACTGCCTGTGGCCCTGCCTTTGGCGCCAGTTGCCTGATGTGCAAGAGTCTGGGAGACACAGGGGCACAGAGGCAGCTCGGCGTCAGGCTCCTGCTGCCAGCCCTGATTAGGAAGCGGGCAGGGCGCCCTCCCCTCCCTGGGCTTAGTAGGAGGGTGATGCATGGATCCGCAGGCGTGAAGTTAGGAGTCTTCAGGGAACACAGCAGATTTTTTGTGAAGAAAAGAACCATAAATCAGGGTTGTAGCTTAGAGCTGTTAGCGCCTAACTAGCTGTGCAGTTAGACACGTGGGTGCGGAGCTGAGCCGGTCCCGGCGGTGGATGGCGGGTCTGCTGATGCCAGCAGGGCTGTGTCTGCTGCTGAGCAGGGCCGAGGGAATGCTGTTCAGGCTCCGCAGGGCAGGGAAGGAGGGCTCCTGCCTCTGTGCGGGGCTGAGGGTCTGGGGGCAGCTCAGATCCAGACAGACACAGAGCCACACTCCGACCACTGAGGGACCCCCTCCCTACATACTGACTACTCCCCAGACCCACTGAGGTTGTCTAGCCTGTCCCTACATACAGTCACATGTGGACACCCACAGGCCTCCAGAAGGGAGAGCCACACGTCCTCCACCCAAGGCAGCCCAAGGGTCAGGGATACCTCCTGTGATTGGCATCTTCTGATTCATTAACTACCATGACAGACAGGCTGGTTCTGGCCTGGCTGTGCTATCTGTGGTCATTTAGGAAGACCTGAAAATTCTTTGCTATCTTCCCACCAAGAGGTGAAATCATGGCTCCTCCTCCTTGAATCTGAGTTGACCCTCATGGCCTCCTTGACCAGTAGAATATGGTAGAGGTGTTGCTGCGTGACTTCCTTCCACCATCCCAGCGCATGTGACCCGCAAAAGCTGGAGGCCCCCAGCACCTGCACATCCCATATCTCAGCACCTTGTAAGAGGATGGTGGGGAGGCAGGATGCGCTGCCCTCAGAGGAAGAATGGCCCCCACCACCCGGTGCAGGGGAGCAAGGCTGCTGCTGCAGGCCCAGTGAGGAGTCCCCAGGCACTACCACCAGGCAGTACAGGGTAAGGCCAGAGCCCAGCCCCCTGGACCATCAGTGAGATGTCCAGGCTGGCCAGGGCCACCTCATCACACATGGAGGCAGGGACACAGGTGGGCTTCTCCAGGAGGACTGGGCTCAGGTCATCTTAAAAGGCATCTCTTTTAAAGAAACCCATAGAACAACATGGAATGGCCAGGTGACCCCTGAGAAGGAGCAGTGGGAGGAGGCCAGCCAGGAGGCATCCCTAACCTCAAGAAAGCCGCCGTTGAGAAACACCACACCCACATAAGGAGGCTATCTTGGTCCTTTCATCCCGCTATAACAAAATGCCTGAGTCTGGATAGTTTATAAACAACAGAAATCTCTTTCTCACATTTCTGGAGCCCAAGATCAAGGTGCCAGAAGGCTCTATTGTCTGATGAGGGAAGGGAGGAACACTGTGTCCCTTACAACACTGTTGTTTTGGGGATTAAGTTTCCAACACATGGATCTGAGGGGACGCAAGCAGACCACGGGGAGCCCCAAGGAATCTGTCACACCCAGCAGCACCCAGAGCAGGTTACCATGTACCCATCCTAGGCCCTTGCTCCCACCCACCCACCCTTTGCATTCTGGAGGTGGGGCAGAGGGAGGCACCAGGCAGGGCTTGGAGGATAAGCTGACCCCACCCACTGCCCACCCCAAGGGGCCTTACTGAGGAAGGCTGGCTCTACCCTGGACAGGTGTGTGCAGGTGTGTGGTTACCCAGACACCAGGGACCACAGTGTCACCCTGGGCAGGGCCGGGCAGGCAGGGGAAGAGGTGCTGCCTGCTTGCGCCCATCCTGCCGCTCTTTCATTAAACCCGTTATGCCCTGAGTGTCCATCAACAGGTGGAGGGTAAATAAAACACCAGCCATCCACACGGTGGAATCTCCCTCAGCCCTAAGAAAGAAGGAAATTCTGACTCATGCTCCAACTCAGATGAACCTTGAAGATACTGTGCTCAGAGAAATAAGGCCCAAATGACAAATCCTCCGGGATCCCACTTACAAGAAGTCTCTAGAGAAGTGAAATCCATAGAGACAGGAAGTGAATGGGGCTTCCAGGAGCTGAGGGAGGCAATGGGGGTCAGTGTTCCACGGGGACAGAGCATCAGTCTGGGAAGATGGAAAGTTTAGAGAGGATGGGGGTGACGGCTGCACAACACCGTAAATGCACATAATGCCTCTGAGGGCTGTGCTTAAAAATGGTTAAGATGGTAAATTTCGTGTTATATGTGTTTTGCCACGATAATATGTCTTTATTTTTACAAAAAATTCTGTGGAAGAGCTCATGCCGAGCCAGGACAGTGCTCACGCGCGGGCTGAGGGCTGGCTACCAGGAGTCTGCATCCATTCTTCACCCCTACGTTTTCTGCATGAATATGCATTATTTGAGTCATAAACCAGCAAAGGCTCACAGGCCAGTGCATTCAGCCTATCAAGGAGGGGTACAAGTAGCCAGACTGTCTGGTGACTCAGAGATGGTCTTCAGGGAACTGACCCCAGCCAGGCCCACAGATCAGCCTGAGAGTTGGGGTCAGGTCTGCCTTGATCGACCTGGTGCATGACTAAGCACTTAGAGAAGAAGCAGAAAAAATACTTTCTGGGGACCAAGAGGACAGTTAGGGTCAATGTGCAGGGTCACTGACCCTCCACACAGCCCTCCACCCTCCCCATGCCCACCCTCTGGGCAGAGCCTGCCATTCAGTGGAGCAGAACCAGCAAATCACTCCTGGTTGTTTGAACAAGTGGGCTCCCAGCCCATCAATAAATGATGAGTGGTTGCCACGGCAACAACCCCGGCCCATATTTCCTCTCCCAGAGATTCAGACAAGCTCCGGGAACGCTGCAAAAAGCCAGGCTGAAAAGGAAGGGGCGCAGCCTTGGTGTTGGCAGACCTAGAGTGCTCTGGGCGGGAGGGCTGGTGAAGTCAAGGTTGGAGGGAAGAGAGGGATGGTTTGGGACAAGGGTGGTTACAGTTCGGGGAATAAAAGGCAACCAGATTTCAGCTCTGGGCTTTGACTCCTTGCAAGGCATGTCTGCTCACGTCTTATGGCCCCTCCAAGCCTCAGTTTCTTCACCCAGAAAATGGAGACAGAAATTGCACCTGCCCCATCAGGTTTCTGTGAAAATGGAAAGTGAAAGAATATGGAACGTGCTGGGCACATGTAAGCATTCAGTAATGCTACCTACCTAACCTTATTATTGCTTGTAAAAGATTTAAATTATTTTTTAATCTATTATGCAGATATATACACATATACACATATACACTTGTGTAATTTGTTCAGTTATTACATTTCTGACAGTCTTACTCCATCTGCCTTATTTTCCTTCTTCCTGAAAAAGACATCTTTGAACATTCCTTAGACTGCAGGTTATTGATGACTCTTCTCTCAGCTTTGTGTATCTGAAGATTCTGTATTTAGCCTTCATTCTGGAAAGATATTTCCACTGGGTATAGAATCCTAGATGGACAGTTGTTTCGGTGTTTCTCTATCTGTGTCTCTGGCTCTGTCATCCTCCTACTTGTTTCTCATGGAAATACCCACCGTTGCCTTTGCTCCTCTGAATATGATGAGTCTTTTCTTTTTCTCTGACTTCTCTTAAGTCTTTCTCTTTAACACCGGTTTCGAGCAACTCAATTATCGCATCTCTTTCTGCAGTTTTCTTCAAGCTTCTTGTGCTTATGGTTTGTTGAGCTTCCTGGATCTGTGGGTTTGTGGTTATCAATCACGGTCTGCAAATACAGCTCTGCTCTCCTCTCTCTTCTCTGGAATGCCAGCCGAGCAGAGCTGGGGCTGCCTCGGGTCCCCCCACCCATACATTGTTTACACCTTGGAGTTGCCTCTGTCCCACGTTTCATTTGGGACCTTCTACTGCTGTCTTCAAGTTCACTCATCTTTTTCTGCACAAAGTTTAACCGAGTCCAGTGGATATTTTCATCCTAGACACTGTAGTTCTCATCTCCAGAAGTCTCATTTGGGTCTTTTTTGTAGTTTCCACACCTCTACTGAATGTGTTCAGTCTCCTCCAGCCTCTTCAGCATATGGAATAGTTATAACAATGTTTTAATATCTCTGTCTGCTAATTCTAACATCTGTGGGAGTTCTCAGTTGGTTTCAATTGATTGATTTTTGTTCACTTTATGAGTCATATTTTCTTGCCTTTTTGTTGAATTTTTTATTAAATTGCCCAATGTTGTGAAGTTCACTCTGTTGGGTGCTGAATATTTTTGTTCACATAAATATACTTTAGCTCTGTTTGGAGATGAGTTTATTTTGAAACGGTTTGATCCTTTCAGGTCTTGCTTTTAAGTTTTATTTTGCAAGACCAGAACCACGTTTAATCTAGATTTAATTATTCCTCAGAACTGAGGCAAGACCTTTCTGCGGGCTCTGCTCAATGACTCAGGAATCCTGAGATTTTCCAGTCTGGCTGGTGGGAACAAACATGAGCCCCAGCTCAGCATCAGCCCCGAACAGTTTCCCCTGATTTGTTCAGTGGTTGAATCCTCCTGCGACCTCAGTGCTTTCTTCAGACCCGTGAGTGGTGAATACCCAGGAGAATCCTCCAGGGCCCCTCTGCCCACAAATCCCCCCTGTGAGCCGTTTCCATGCTACTCTCTCTCTCCAGCACTGTGCCCTGTGAACTCCCCAGGCCTTGGCCTCCCCAGACCCTCAGGTCCATTTCTTCAACTCCAGACATCTTCTAGGTTTCCCCTCCTGGTGCCAAAACCTGGAAATTCTCCCAAAGCAGTAAACTAGGACATGTGGAAGTTACCCTCATGAGTTCCCACCTCTCAGGGTCACCATCCTCCTTCATTGACTAATGTTCAGCGTCATGCATTATGTCTAGATTGGGGAGGCGAGGGGATTACTGAAGCTTTAGAGAAGATTTCTGCTGGGACCCCAGATGATTCTACGTTCCACGTGTGGAACACTCAACCACTAGACCCAGCCCAGGCCCATATCTGGGTTACAACATCACCCCCAGTAGCATCCTTGTCGTCATCATTTATATCTTAAGGAGGCAGGAAGAGGACATGGGAGGGAGGCTCTCACACCTGCTGGGCCTTGTCTTCCAGCCTCAGTCTTGTTATCCAGTGAAGGGAAAGGCTAGTTCATACCTGTTGGTGCTCCTGGTGCTGGGCCTGCAGAGGCTCTTTGTAAACTGGAAGTCAGCTTGTGCCCTCTGAGACCATTCAGGGGAAGAAGAAACGGCCAGGCAGGCCCAGAGCTAGAGCATGTCTGGACCTATCAGAAGGATGGAGGCCCCACAGGCAACTGTAAAGCCATCTGGAGCCCAGGAGGGAGGGAGGGGGACGTGTGCACAGACAGTAATGGGGGTGAGAAGCTCAGCATCCCGGTCTACAGTTGTGAGTTTCTTCATCCTCAGGGCCAGTGCTGTGTGCAGACTGCTACGCAGGCTGCAGGAGAAGCCCCAGCCTGAGTCTGCTCCATCCCCTGCTCACTCTCCGTCCCTGCCATCCACAGCACTGGGGCACTGTAGTAGCTGTGTCCTGACAAAGGGCCAGCAGCTTCTCCCTGGTTCTGACCCTGTTAGTATCCTTGATATACCAGCAGGCACAGGCCATGGGTCTCTGTAATAAAACATTCCCTGCCAGTTAATGGAATGTTTAAGCTCCTTATTTTACTACTAACAAGTGAGGCAGAGACAGCATCATCTGAGAAATGATTTTCCAGGCACTTTATGGATCAAAGCAATAGAATAAAATAAATAGACCAGAGAGGGCTGTGAGGAGGAAGGGGCTCTGCCGGAGAAAGAGCTTCCGCAGAGCATGGGGGCAGGAGGCCAGGAAATGCTGGACCCCTGAGTGAACTCTCCCATGCCCTGAGCAGATTTTGAAGGCAAAAGGATTAGGATTCATGTGGCAGGGCCTTTTCTTACCCACAGTTGGTGGTTTCCCACTCTCGAAAGATGGGCTGTTCCTGTCTCCAATTCCCAGATGAAGAAACTGAGATCCCAAGAGCTCTGGGGATGTGTCTGAGGCCCCAGCACCTGGTGGGGACAAGATTGAGGCTGTGTGAACCCCAATCCTGCTCCCGCCACCTAATCCACCCAGTGAGCAATGCTGCTCTCCATCTGGGTCCAGCCAAGCACTTGCTGGGACAGCTGCTTGCCCACGTTCTTTGTGTCAGGGTTTCTAGGAAAATGGAAACACATTTTCCTGCCCCTCCAAACCCTGGTACTTCCCAACACCCGGGCAAGGGTGGGAGGTCCTGGGAGGATTTCCACACTCTCCTCTTGCCACCAGGGCAGAATGAGAAAGTGGGGCAGAGAGACGATGATCCATGAGGAACACAAGGGATGGGGAGGGGCCTGGGGGCCCTTGCTCCAGGCGAAGGGAAGGAGTCATGAGCCTGGGGGTGGGAAAGGCTGAAATGGGCACAGACAGGTGGACAATGCCCAGGACCCCCAGTGCCGCCCCCAACACCCATGAGGTACCTGCTGCCATACAACCAAGCCCTCCTGGCCTCACAGGGAGGCTCACTGCAGATGTCTGGGCCAGCCTCTCCCCCCTTCTGGGAAGCTTCTCAAAGTTTCTCCCCTGAGTGGCAGTTCCTCCCTACGTGGCGCTGAGGGGGCTCCTAGGATGACTGAAGTCTCCCTTTGCCATGTATTCTCCATGTAACCTTCATATCAGGGTCCCAGGTAGCCCAGCCTCTCCCAGGGTCAACTTCAAAGACCCATAGTTCAACAGCCAAAAGTAATTAATAAAAGAAATTTGGGGTGGCACCTATGGCTCAAAGGAGTAGGGCACCAGCCCCATATGCCGGAGGTGGCAGATTCAAACCCAGCTCTGGCCAAAAACTGTGAGGGAAAAAAAAAAAAAGAAATTTGGGTCTTTGTTTGAGGCTTCTCGATCGACAAAGTCCTAGGACTTTTCTCCCACAACTCACACATGTTCCAGAGCCTTGTGCCCGCTGAGGCCCCCAAAACCTCCCTCCCAGATTCCAGAGTCCCTGCAAGCCCCTGTCCCTCAGGTCTTTAAACGCTCTTCATCTGGTTTGCCACTTTGGCCACCCCAGATGCTTCAAGATAGTGCAAGTCTGAGAGATGAGCCCCCAACAGCATCAACCCCATTCCTCCTTCCCGCTTCTCCTGCCAGCTCCCCTCTCCAGGTCACCAAGCCCAGCCCCAGCCCCACCCCCGAAAGCAGAGTCTTCTCTGCAGCAGGGCTGTCCTGGGACGGAACCAGGTACACATGTTAGGACATCTTGTCCCAACACACTGGAGAACAGTGATTTTCCATTTGACCCCAGTGTCACAGGATGAAGTGTCAGGCCTCGGGCCCTGCCCCATGTCCACCAAGACAGCTCTTAGAGATGGGACAGGGAGGATGAGCAAGGCCAGGAGACAGGAAGGAGAGGGGCCTGGCCAGGGGTAGGGAGGTGTCCTGTAGGAAGGACCTGCTGCCCACTGCCCATGCCACCCCTTCGCTGAGGACTGGAGCCTCCCTCCACATCTCTCCAAGAGGAAAGGGGAGGGAGTGCCGTCCGTATCCCATGAGCTCTCTAGTAGAGAAGAGGGAGGATGCCGAGGCCACCCCACTGCCCCAGCCCCAGCCAAGTGCGCCTTCCCTGCCACCCACCCTCGGTGGCAGCATCCTCAGGTCAGGACCGAGGGGACACCCACGTCAACCAAACCTGTCCTGGGCAGTGAAGTCAGCTGCTAATTGCCTTCTCCCATGGAGGTCCTTGTGCTCTGTGTTATTTTTAATGAAGCTGTGAGTTTGAGACGCTAATTATCACCTTCAATTATCTGAGGCAGGTCAGGCTGCCTCCTTCTGAAGCCCCTGGTCAGGCCGCCTCCTCCCGAAGCCCAACAGCCCTGTTCTCTTCTTGCAAATGGGTACCAGGAGGCTCTGCAAATAGGGACCTCAAGTTTTCAGAGAAAGCAAGGAGAGGGTGAGAGAGAACAGGGCAGAGGCACTGGTGCCCTGGACAGGAAGGCCCTGCCCCTGTCTGGGCTGAGGGTCCTTTCTGTCAGCCAGATCATCGTGCCTGATGCCCAGCCCTTCTCCAGGGCTCTCTGCCCAGCAGAGACCCCTGCTCCTCACCTCCCTTCCTGGTTGTGCCCATCATCAACCCTCCAGCCCCCAGCCTGACCCCCGCCCAGGCCACCTCCCTCAGCTGTGCTGCGTCCCCAGCCCGCAAGGCTGGTCTTCCTGTCCCTTCATCTGAACATCTCTGGCAGAGCCTCCCATTTCAGCTGAACAGTCCCTGTACCCCAGGGGTACCCCATCACCCCCAGGAGTCCCTTCATCTTCCTGGGCACCACCCTAAAGGGCAATCATCTGACTCTGTCTCTGTCCCCCACAGCTATGAGCACCATGAAGGGATCGGGGTTCAGTGTTCACCACTACACAGCAGACCCTCAGCACCATCTGGAGATGCTCCAGTTGTCACACCGAGGGGTGCATCAGGCGGGCAGAGGCCAAGATGCTGTGCCGCCCCCACTCCAGCACAGGTTGTGCCTTGCAACAGTGCCAAAGCTAAGACAGTGCCACAGCTCCACCAGGCCTAGGGCTGGCACACAATAGGCACTCAGGAAATGTGTGTGTGAGATGACAGATGATTGAACAACGCCTTCCCAAGGTCAGAGAAGGACTGGCACATATCTTAAGGACACACACACACACTCAAATGCACAAAAACAAGCTTAGCTGCTGCCCCCACCATTCTGCCCTGCCCAGTGCCCACATCCCTCACTCAGGCTGAGCTGCTAGCTGAGGCCACACCCTCCTGCCAGTGGTTTGGGGGGAGGCCAAAGCTAGAAGCTGGAGGTGCCAACTTAGCCCTGTTCCCCATTGTCTCTTGGTGTGGACAAGACCCTGACTCTCAGTCCTCCGTGGCCACTGCTGGGAGGCAGCAATGGGCCTTGCGATCTCCTAGGATGGTCACAAGGACTGAACAAAATGCTGCATATGGAAGCACCTCATAACTGTAAAGGGCTGTGCCCCAGGAGGAGCTTCACACTGGTCCTGCTGAGCTCACCAAGCCTGCCCCTTCTCCACCAGGCAGGAGGATGCCGGGCACCTCATGGGGCAGGCATCCAGGGCCCACATGTGCAGTTGGCAACTGTGCGGGGAGCCAGGCAGCCCACGGGCTCTGGCGCTTGGAGAAGGGAAGGAACGAGGCAGATGGCTCGTGGGCAGGCTGGTGGCACCACCCCCATGTGGGCGGTCAGCACAGACTTCTTTTTGCTGTCTCCCCCGCACTGTATCTGGAGATGCCATGGGGAGAACTGGTTTGGCCCATAAGACGAAGCCTCAGAATCTCAGCTTTGCTATCTGTCCTCCACGAGGCCCCACTCCTCCATGGGACACGAGCTCTCTGGCTCCTAAGTATCCATGGTGCCCTCACCCCACCCCTCCTTCCCACATCAATGGATACAGCCATGTTGCTTGTCTCTCTTCCAACAAACGGTGGCTCTGTGAGAGCAGAAACTGTATCTGACTCTTTTCCTTCAGTCTCTCCTTCCCCACTCCCAGCACTAGCCTGGCATATTTGAGATGTTCGAACAAAAAAAAGTAAAAATGTTTGGAGAATAAGGTGATGCCTCAGTGGGGGGGATGGATGGATGGATGGATGATGGATAGTGGACATATGGTGGATAGATAGATGGATGGGTAGGGGAATGAATGGATGGATGGCAGGTGGATAGATAGGGAATATATGGTGGATGGATAGATGGTAGAATGATAGTGAGGGGATGGATGTATGGGTAGGTAGATAAATGGATAGATGGATGGATGGATGGAGGGATAGGTGCATGGATGGATGGATGGATGGATGGATGGATGGATGAACAGATGAATGGATGGATAAATAGGTGGGTGGATGGGTGGGTGGATAAATGAATAGATAGATGAGTAGATGGATGGATGGATGGACAGATGAATGGACAGATAAATAGGTGGGTGGATGGGTGAGTGGATAAATGGATAGATGGATGGGTAGGTGGATGGATGGATGGATGGATGGATGGATGGATGGATGGATGGATGGATAGATGGATGGATGGATGGATGAATAGGTGGGTAGATGGGTGGGTGGATAAATGGATAGATGGATGGGTAGGTGGACAAATGCATATGTGGGTGCAGGAATGCATGGATAGTTAGATGGATGCCCGGGAGGATGAATAGCTAGATGCATGGTGAGTGGATGAATGGGTGGATGGATACAGGGACAGATGAACATGCTCAGCACACAGGGGCAAGGATGGTGAACAGTTCAGAGGAGCAGAAGGTGGACACAGGCAGGACCTGGGCATGGATTGAGGTGGGAGGCTTGAGGACAAGGAGCCTGGAGAGGAAGGACCACGTGCCATGCACTCCTAGAGCCTGGGGACCCACCTGCGTGCACACCCCTGCAGCCCCAGCAAGGCACAGGCTGCACCCAGCCCTGGCACTGCCACGATCCTGATGAAGTGTCTCACAGTCTGGCCTCATCCCTGGGGCCGCCCTGCCCATAGAGTCTCCAAGGCTGAAGAAACCCTTGAGCCCAGAGCAGGATAGGGTCCCTGCCTGGAGTGATTCACATGCCTCCTTCCTTCACCAGGCAAAATTCAAGGATCCATATGCCAAACACTTCTGAAAACGTCCAACTGGGAGCCGCTCAGAGCTTCCCTCAGCAGCTCAGACAATTGCCGTGGCCCCAGCCTCCCCATCTCCCAGCCTTTCCTTCCTCATATCCAAGGAGTTGCAGGTCCCGGGTACTTCCCAAACCCCAAAAGTCCTGCTCATTAGAGCCTGACATGAGGCTGTGTTAGGTGAGGAGACTGGCACTGAGAGAACGACCTGGCTGAGTGTGCACAGCCCAGCATGGCTGAGCCCACCCTAGATGCAGCAACCCCCACACACACTACAAAGTGGCCTGAGGGTCTGCCCAACAAAAATGTCCATCTGATGAACTGGACAGGTCAAGTCTTGAACCCTGAATGTCCCTGAAATCTGGGTGGCGGGAGGGAGGCCTGGGGGCCTGGCAGCACCACACCCCACACCCAGAGTCTGTGGGTGCCTGGGCCACAAAGGCCACAGAGGTCTCAGCACCTGACAGAGAGTAAGGCTCAGGCAATGCCCACAGGTCAGAGTCTGGGAGGACAGCCCTCCTGACGCCCACTAGGAGTCAGTGACTCCAGACAGGTCCCTTCTCCTCTCAGGACCCAATCGTCCCCTTCCTGAGGGGGAGGGGCAGAGACAAGCCTGCCTCTGGGACCCCCTGGAACTCTGAGGGAGGAGATTTCTGTTCCTGGGCTGCCCAGAAACTCCCAAGGCCTGTCCACTTCTGGAACTCTCTGAGCACAGGACTGGGTGTCCTGAGGGACAGCACCCCGGGAAACTTCCATGTGATAAGAAAGAACAAAGCCTACTTTATGAAAGGATGGTGAGTTGGAGCCAGCTAAGGCTTTCCTTGCCTGGTGACCCAATTTCTCAAAGGGGGAGGGGTGTGTCAAGTTGAAACAAATTAAAATGCATTTGTCTTCCAGTGGGAAGGAGTCCAGCCCAGCAGGGAGGCAAGGCATGGTCTTATTCCAGCATGCCCGGTGCCAAGTTAACATGCAGGGAACAGCACACTTCTGGCTCAGGGACAGCGTGGCAGGCCTTGAATCAGGATACAGGCTGCAGCCCATCCCCAAGCCTGTGCCATCACCTGGAGCCCTGGTCTCAAGGCCCATGGGAGGTTCATCCACACCCTGCCTTCGAATGAAGCTCCCTGCTTCCTCAGAGTGCCTCGCCTGTGGGGCCTCCTGGAGTCCTGGTGGTGGTAACAGCCCAGGGAGGGCCTGGCACAAAGTCCAGACTCCCAAACGTGAGCAGTGGTCCGAGGTGTTACCTACCTACGGCTGCAGCCCTGACATCTTTCTGGCTCACACCTATGGAGCACTGTGTAACAGGGGCCGGGCTAAGCACTTCACGTGGATTAACTTCCCATAGGAGTATGACTACCTCAGATGGGGACGCTGAGGCACAGCGTGGCAGACCACTCCAGGAGGCTGGGCAGCACAAGACAGGCACAAGCAGCCCCAGGAGGGCCACAGGACAAAACCCAGCAAAGCAGATGGCCAGAAGCAAAGCTTGTATAGGGCTGGTAAGTGACCATTCAGCTGGGACCCAAATGACTGGAGATTCTCCAGGCCCGTGGAGGGATGGGGGAAACAGCCTGGGCAAGGCTCTGAGTCCCAGGTGGACAACTGGCCTTGGCACACCAGGCCAGGGACTAAGAGTGTCCCAAGGCTATGAGGCATCCTCCACAGGACAGGAGAGGACATCGCAGGCTTGCAGAGTCCTCCTGGCCACTATGCAGAGCAGGGCCCCAAGGGCACAGAAGTAGGAAGTGAAGGACAGGGAGTGGTTCACAGCGTGTGGAGGGACACCCTGACCTGGGCTGGGGTCACAGCATGAACACAGAGAAGAGGAAGATGTGCTCAGGGAACACAGGGTGATGGGATGGTTGGGAGCCCCAGCACCCTGTCCCTCCCTGAGGGCAGCCAGCAGCCAATGAGCACTCTGCCTTGGCAACTGGCGGTGTGCTGAGTCCTGGGCTCCATCCACAGTCCTCATAGCCTCGCCAGGGTCTCTACTCTGCAAAGAGGGTATTGGGGGCCCTGGCCGCTCATCCTGTGGAGACCCTGCGTGTCTCAGCCCCTTCAGCGCCTGCTTCCTAGAAGGACCCATGGACCCCCTCAGCCCCACCTTGGTCCCTCCCCTCCGCACTGCACCTTCTCTCCCTGGAGCCAAGGACTGGCCTCTACTGAGCCCTTATACTCTGGGTTCACCTCCCACAGGACAATGTAGACTCAGCCTGGGAAAGAGGCCGCCTGTCAGCCTGTCCAGCCCATTCACCACCACCCAGCCCCACCTCCCCAGCTGGGACCACCCGGGTCTGCTCTCCAGACTCCATCTCCACCACCCTGCACCTGAGCCCAACCCTCTCGGCATAAAACAGATGGTGGAGGGGCCTACCTGAGTGTAACAGAGCTTCTCAGAGTGGCCACAGTGGCTCCTGGATAAGTAAGACAAGAGGACAGTGGGACCAAGTGCTGCTCCCAGGGCCTTGAGCTAGCACAAGAGAAAGACCTCCAGGAGAGAGCCCCCCCGCGCAGGCTTCCAGGGGCTCAGTCCTCAGGCTTCCTTTCACCTTCACGTCCACATGCCTGCAGCTCTGAGCTGCAAACGCTCCTCTGAGTGCCCCCTTACCTGCTTCCAGCGGACTTGTTCCCTCCCCACTGTCACTCAGTAGAAAGGCCCCAGCCAGAGTAGAGCGACAGCAGCCCACACTCAGAGGCACACTCCTGGCCTCTCCCATCCCCAGCTCCTGCCTCCACGCGCTTTCTGTCTGTGGTTCATTCCTGGTGTGGACTTGAATGACCGCTCCCAGGGGCTAGGACCCCACCTCCTTTGTTTACCCAGGTTCACTGAGAACTCACCGTCCTACCCTCAGGTGGCCAGAAGAGAGAGTGAGCTAGCACAAAGTGCCACTCGGCGGGGTCAGGTTGGGAGAGCAGATAGGTACAGTTTTCATAAAAATCATGCTATGAATCCTGGTTGGCTGAGCCAGCCCATGGAATCCGGCCTGGCAGGATGCAAGGGGGGTTGCTATTTTTGCTAAAAAAAAAAAAATGCTCCCACAGTGAGTTAGGTGGACCTGGGGCAGGCTGAGCACTGGATCTTCCCAGAGGCCTGATTAGAGGGGACAACAGCCGACAACAGCCACCAACAGCCACCAACAGCAGGGGGGGCTCAGCTGAACTTCGTTCTAATTTCCCTATTGCTCACAATGAAGGGAGAGGCGCTTTTCTGCTTGTCTGTGGTTGAGTAATAATGGGGTCACTTTCTTACTAAAGGATAGAAAATGGAAGAGGGGAGGAGGGGCAGGCTGTCCTCGCAGTCCCTCAGTGAAGCTAGAGGTGACCTGCGATGAAAGACAAGGCTCTGGCAGAAAAGTCTCTGTGCAAGGAAGATAGTGAGGTCCTCAGTGGGGCCAGGAGACAGGAGTGAGAGGAGAGACCTGCGCACTGGGCTGGGATATTTTTGTTGTTTGTAAACTGACACGACCCAGGCCAGGCCATGTACTTGCAAACACCAATACTCAATCCTGGTGGCCATCCTAGGGGTGGGAATAGCTGCTGGCCCTGTTGTATGGACAAGGACACTGAGGTAGGCGGAGACACCCACTTACCCACTTACTCGGAGCCTGCAGCCATAAGTGGCAGAGCCAGGACTGGACTCCAGCAATGGCCTCAGATCAACACACTCAGCCATCACACTCTGCCTGCCTGGCCTTGACAAGAGAAAGGATGAGAAGACCCCAGATGACAACTTGAGAGCTTCTTCCTGGCCCCTGGACACCTCTCAGGGCCTTTGCTCCTGCTGTCACATATGTAGACCCAACCCCTTCCACCACCTGTTGTGGCTGTGCCCCTGGCAGTATCTGAAACAGGTCCCTCTGTGGTCCTCATGGAGCTCTCTGTGCTCACCAAAGAGAAGGGAAGGGGAGCGGAGGGGAGGGGAAGGGAGGGG
>NW_003852482.1:4308817-4315578 GCF_000181295.1 Otolemur garnettii
AATGCTGCCAGCCTTCTGCCTTCCGCCTTCCCTCTGTTCTGAGAAGCTGCTCCTGTCCTATGCCAGTTTTGCTCTTGGGTCATATGTCCTATTCTCCTTGTTCTGTGAGTGTTCTGTGTGCTACTGATACTCTGTCAGCTACGTGTGACGAGAACACCTTCCCCCAGGTCAAGGCTTCTCTTTTTGTTCTCTTGAATCTGTCACTTAACAGAAATTCTTTTTTTCTTTTTTTTTTTTTCCTGAGACAGCATCTCACTGTGTTGCCCAGGCTAGAGTAACATGGCCTCAGCCTAGCTCACAGCAACCTCATACTCCCGGGTACAAGTGATCTTCCTGCCTCAACGTCCTGAGTAGCTGGGACTATAGGCACCCACCTGGACATTTGACATTTTTAGCAGAGATGAGGTCTTGCTCTTGCTCAGGCTGAGCACCCCTCAAGGGATCCTCCATCCTCGGCCTCCCAGAGTGCTGGCATTACAGACATGACCCACCACACACAGCCAATGAACTAATAAATTCTTAATTTTAATATCTTCACATTGATATATATCTCCTTTCATAGTTAGAGATTATGTATCTTATTTTAAAAATCATCCCACCCTCATGTGAGGTTGGGAGAGGCTGGGACACCAAGAGAGAAGAGCGAGAATCCTGCAGACTCCAAGCATCCAGGCAGCAAGCTGGCTGCAGAGACCCTGAGTGTGCCAGAGCCATGTGAGGGCTGTCAGCACAGAGGGAGCTTGGACCTTGCCCTCTGCCCTGAGAGCAGGTGGACTCAGGAAAAGCCCACACAGCAAGGTGCCCAGCACCCCACAGAACAGTACCCAGGAGGGACCCTTCAGACGCATCACAAACACAACACCTCAAGGACCTAAGTGCAAAAAGAGCATTTGCTTTCAAAGCTGAAGGTCCCACAGGCTCATGCAGCTGCCTAACCCCCAGGCTCTGTCCTCCCAGCCATTCTGGGGCCTTGGCTGGTGCTCCTCATGGCTGCAAAGTGGCTGCCACAGTCCTGGGAATCATACCCAGACCCGGCAGGGCCCAGTGAAGGATAGATAGCCTCTTCCTCAAATCTCTTTGAAGAGTAATAAAACCTTCCCCAGAAGCTGCTTTTATCAACTGACTTCAGGCCTCCTTAACCAGAACTACTTGTGTGCTGGACCTAAACCAGCTCCCTGGCAGGGAACATGAGATTCTCAAGACCGGCTCAGATGCACCAGATTCACCAGGGTGGGACCCACCAAGCCTGAAGGCAGGGTATCCACCCACACTCAGGTTGTTTCCAAGGGTAGCTGCTGCCAATCTGCCACAAGGAGCTGGGCTAAGTAAGTGCCTGGCCAGGGGCCTGAGGTCTTCCCCACCACCACTGTCAAGTCCCAATGTCGCCCACCGCACAGGGAAGACAAAGGACAGTGGTTCACACATACAAGCACTTTTATGCGTGTTAGCTCATTTAATCTCCATTTTACCAATGAGGAAACTGGAGCCCAAAGAGGTTGAGCAACTTGAAGTCAAACAGCTGGTAAGACAGAACTAATATTCAGGGCCTAGCTCTGCAGCCCCAGTGGTTATGCTGTGCTGCCTAGGCCAGCCAGAGAGCCATCTGTGAAGGGGACAAAGAAAGCTGGGCAGGCCAGTAGGTGTGAAGGGGCCTGGGGCTGGGCTGGGGATGCAGAGGGACCCACACAGGGGGTCTGCATTCCCAAGGCCCAGACCCTCAGCCTTCTCCTGGGACAATCAGCCCTGTACCCACAGCTGGGGAGGGAGCAGTGGCTAAGTTCCATCTCAGCAGAGGACCACAGGCAGAGACTGAGGACTGGCCTGTCCCTCTGTCAGGATTTGGATGACACTAGGCCCCCAAAGCGTGCCCACCCTGTGAGAAAGGGAGGGAGGCAGGGAAGGAATTGGCACCTCTCACAAAACGACCAAGAAATGTCCTGAAGTGACTGAATCACCAGGAATGGGGCATATGTGGTTTCCCACCATCTGTGGGTGAGAATCTGGTCCATTTACAGGAAGAAGAAAAGGGCCTCCCTGTCCCCGCTGACGTCCACACTGCTGTCTGTATGGGGCCAGCCCCTGGTAAGGGCTCGAGTGCCCACATCAAGCTCACTGCCATCGCTGTTGCTGGCTCTGTCAGCGGAGTGAGCAGGTACATAGGGACCCACGTTGGGAGCCTGCCGAGTACTTCGCTACTGAGCCCCAGGTTCAGGACATCTGGTTTCACCCCTTCTTGGGGCCCCACTTCCCATTTGGACAATGTCGCGGGGCTACGCTTGTTCCCTTGTGGGGAGTAGGCCTGGCACAGGCCAAGCTGGCAGAGTGGCCCACACAGCCAGAAGCACATGGCCTCCACAGCCTGACAGGAGCCCCTGTAAGTGGGGCAGGAGACCCAGGACACACAGCCAAACACACAGCCCTTCAGCCTACCACCCCCAAGTAAGTCTCTCACCCCTCCAGCCTGACCTAGCCCTGCAGTGCTGAGCACAAGGGCTGGCCAACCCCTGTGAGGTGAGCTCCGACTGACAGGACCCAGGACACAGGACCCAGCCAGAGGACAGCATCGCTCCCCTGCCCTTGGATAGACAGTTCCACAACCTGGTTTCTCTGTCCACACCTTGCGTGGTCATGTGGGACGTGGGCAGAAACCCACTCACATTTGCTTCCCTCCCTCTTGCCTCCTCCTTGCTCCTGCTCTCCTGGGGCTATACTTCCTACGATGGGCTGGGTTGCGTCCCCCAGATTCTAGTGTTGAAGTCCTAACCCCACCATCTCAGCATGTCACTGTGGGAGACAGGATTTTTACAGTGACCAAGGTGAAATAAGGTCACTGGGTAGGCCCTCGCCCAACAGTATTGGCATTCTTATAAAAGATAGGGCACAGATACCCAAAGGGGCGACCACGTGAGGACACAGGGAAACCATCTCATAGAAGCCAAGGAGAGGAAGCCCACCCTGCCAACACCAGGATCTCGGACTTCCAGCCTCCAGAACCACAGAGGACAAATGTCTGCCATTCAAGCCCCCCAGCCCTGGGAATTAGTTATGGCAGCTGGACCTGACTTGCACACCTCCCAAGAAGCCCTCACCCTCAGCTCTGTAATCCAGGGGGCACACGGGCCCTGAGTAGCACCTACAAAGCCCCATGAATTTCCCCTCATGACTGCAAAAGCTCTGGAAATGCACTGTGGGCCCAGGGAACTTGGCCTTCCCCTCCGCTGCCCAGGGAGAAGCAGGTCCAGAAGGCCCCTGCAATCCAGTTCTGTGGCTGCCAAGTAGCCAAGCGATGAAAGAGATGATTCAGGTAAAGGCTGAGCCCCAGGATGGTACATCCTAGGCCTGCAATAAATTTTAGCTAAAAAATATAATTAATATTATCTCTCCATCCTTATCTAAGCCCAGGGCTGACCTGGGAGCTGCACCTCTGGTCTCACAGAAGCACCTGCTGCTCCTTCCACGGGGAGTGCTGCCTCCTGCCCCTCCCCCACAGCACCCTCCAGCCACTCCCTGAACTGAAAACCCTCTTTGGACATCACCTCTTCTGTGAATCCCACAAGGCCAGGCACACATTCTCTAGCCCACAGAGCACCCTGTATTGCCTGGGTTGTGGTCAATACACCAGCCTGCTCCTCATGGGCATCTCCCACCCAACTGGGTGCCCTCTCAAAGTGGTGTGGAGCCTCAGATCCTTTCAGTCCAGAGCCCAGCACTGGCCTACCCAGCGCAGAGTGCAGGGAAAGACCTACAATGTGGGCTGCAGCCCCATCTGGCCAGCCACAGCCACCGGAGCCTTGATAGACAGACTGCCCTGGTGGGGCCTGGAGGAACAGCTGCCTGGGGGCAGAGTTCAAGGAGCCCTGATTTCTGTGTCTGATGGCCAGGGGGTGGGCCAAGCCTTCCTTCCCTCCCCAGGACACCAAGTGCTACTCGCTCAGAGGGAGACAGAGAGCTGGGAGCCCGGGAAGCTGCACCACCCCAAACCCACAGAGCCCCAGGCGCACCTACAGAAACGCATGGAGCTCTTCACAGCAAAGCTAGTGTCTCCTGCTTGGGGCTGTCCAACCGATGGCAGCGGAGCAGCCTCAATGATGGCAAGAAAAAACTGGGACATCCATCCTGATAATATATACTATTAAGCCCCATATAGCCAAAATATTGTCATTCCCACGTGAAACCAACATAACCATTATTAATGAGATACTCTCCTACTTGCTTTTCTACTAAGTCTTCAAAGTCAGGTATGGACTTTGCACCTAAACAGCACATCCCAGCTGGGGCTGGTCGTGTTTCCAGCGCTCAAGGGCGACAGCGCCCAGGGCAGGGAGGGGGGCGCTGCCACGCTGGGCGGTGCAGGGTGGAAGCCAGCAGAACCCCCATCCCCTGACACGCCCCAGGTGGCTGGATAAAAGTGTAGAGGCTTTAAAAAAGAGAGAGAGTGGCCGCAGTCAGCTCAGGGGGGCCTTGAGAGGGTACGTTTCTGGGCTCCGCTGGCCCCCAGCACCACTTGCCTCCCCAGGCAGGAGACAGGCTCGGCGGACTTGCAGGCACAAGCGGCGGCGACAGCACGCCCGCGCCCCTGGCTCCAGCTAAGCAAGCGCATGACTGCCCCCTGCTGGACGCCTGCCCCGGCGTCCAGCACCGTCCGTGGGGGCATCCTGGCACCCAGTGGGCAAAGCCGGCATTTCTACAAGAATCTGCCAAGTGGACACCAGAAAACTCAGCCATTAACACAGAAATATGTAATGCACTTGTTAGGAAAATCATAATTGATGCAGAAATACCCATGGTGAACAAAATACCAAATATTAAATAAAGAATAGATCTGCTTCTGGTCTCTGCCCTGATGGTGGGGACGGGCCCTTCTTGGCTGTGGGGAAACTGAGGGTCTTTCTGGAAGGTAAGTGTCTTGGCCAGGTCTGGCTGCCAACCAGGGAGTTACACAACAGACGTTTACCTCCCAGTTCTTAAGGCTGGGAGGCCCCAGAGCCACAGCTGGCTGAGGCCCTGCCCCTCAGGGTTGCAAGACCCAAGGTTGCCCTTGACTTTTCCCAGCACCTACAGCCAAACAGGCCTGCTTTCTTGGGAGATTTTGCAAAGAGTTCTAGTCTCCTTTACTTATAAAAGCGGTCTGGGGAAATAGGGAAGATTCCATCTGAAGCTTTCTCCATGGGAGGCATGTCCAGAACTAGGCTTTGGGACCTGGGCACGAGATGTCCCCTCTCTAAATCACTGCCTACACTGATCAGTGGCTTCCCTTTAAAAAATAAATAAAAGGTGCTTTTCCAGAAGAATTAGAAAGCTGCTCACAAATGCTCACAACAGCGCTGCTGGCGACAGCCAACCAGAGAAGCACCCAGGGGTCCTTCAGCAGGTGAATGTGGTCTCAAAATGAGGTCTGTCTGTACCTCGGAATATTATCCATCCAGGAAAAGGAGGGACCTTCTGAGCCTTATAACACTATTCTCAGTGAAAGGAGCCACAAAAAGACCATATTGTGACTCCTTTCACACGAAATGTGGAGAATAAGCAAATCCAGAGTCGGAAAGGAGACTGTGGCTGTCAGGGGCAGTCCTGGAGGGCTGGGAGTGACTGCCTGACAGGTGCTGGATTTCTTGCGGGGGTGTGACAACATCTTGGAACTAGACAGAGATGGGAGCTGCATGCCATTGTGAATGCGCTGAATGCCACTGAACCACACACTTTAAAATAACTCCTCAATCCACACTGGATGTGTGCAGTCCCTACACATCAGTTACACCTCAGCAAGCTGCCCCCAAAAGAGTTAATTTCATGCTGTGTGGATTTTGCTTGTATTTCTTAAGAGTGCTTTCATCCCTTGTCTCACAGGGACCCAGCTGTGAAGCTCATGGTAGCTTTGAGGGGAGCTCTAGGTCTCATGGGGAGGGGGATGGATGTGAAACTCAACACTTGCCCTAGTTCTTCACAGCTGGCCTCTCTGCCCCCCAGACACAGAGAAGTGAGCTGCTTCATTAAATGTTTCTGCATGAAGCTACATTCCAGCCTCGAAGACCTGCCAGTGGGGCTGTGAAGGTCCCACCTTTTAGGACCAGACCAACATCCTCAACTCTCTTCCTAGTTACAGGGGCCTCTGTCCCTGCCCCTGACACTGGGATGGCTGTGAAAGCTTCCCCCCAAAGACACCAGCAGCAACAGGGCCAGGTGTCCTTGCAGGCTGGGCAGCAGAGGCTGGGCAACTCCCCCAGTATGCCCAGAATGCCAGCTCCCTAGATATTCCAACTCAGGAAGCTCCTGCTTAGAACCTGACCACCAAGCTGGGAGAAGCCCAAGTTCTGGTTGACAGTCACTGCTGAGCCTGCCCTCATTACCCATACCTGAAATGGTCCCACCTCAGGTCACCCCAGCCATTGTGCCTTCCCATTGTGACCCCAGATAGCACAGAACACAACCAAAGCCACCCACTATTCCATACCATGTGAATTCTTGATCCCTATGTTCCACAAGCATTTCACCCATTAAAGGTAGGAGGGATAATCAATAACCAGATCAATAGATTTATTTGACTGATGGCTGTCCAATTGCTTCCCATTTGAACAACCCGATTTGGATGCTGTTTTCTGCCTAAAAAAAATTCATATTTTGGCTCGGTGCCTGTGGCTCAAGTGGCTAAGGCGCCAGCCACATACACCTAAGGTGACAGGTTTGAATCCCCAGCCGGGGCCCGCCAAGCAGCAATGATGGCTGCAACCAAAAAATGGCCAGGCGTTGTGGCGGGCGCCTGT
>NW_003852482.1:4316594-4325463 GCF_000181295.1 Otolemur garnettii
AAAAAAAAAGAGCTGGAGGAAACTAGCTGGGCCTCTTCTGAGAGCCACATAGAGGACAGTGCTTGTCCCCTTCAGAGAAGAGAGAAGCAAGGCACTGTCTTGGAAGCAGAGAGGAGTCCTCACCAGACACTAAATCTGTAGGCGCTTTGATCTTGGACTTCACAGCCCCCAGAACTGCAAGCAGTGAATTCATGCTATTGATAAATTACCTAATCTATGGAATCTTACAGCAGCACAAATGAGCTAAGATTTTTCTCCCTCCCTCCCTCCCCTCACCACTCTCCTCCCTCTCTCTCTCTCTCTGCTTCCCTCCCTCCCTCCCTTTCTTTCTGTCTCCCTCCCCCACTCCCTCCTATGTCTCTCCCTCTCCTTCTCTCTCCCTCCCTCTCTGTCTCTCCCCCCTCCCCTGGCCCTGCTACTGGCCTTATCCCCTCCTTCTATAGATGAGCCCCCAGTGTGTGACACACACATGTGCACACACACAGGAAACTATATAGTGAGACTTTGGGTCCTAACTGTATTTCCTTATATGCTGCAATTGTATGAAGAATTTCCTCCCCCACTCATAGGCCATAGTGCTCATAAACTAAATTAAATCCAGTGTAACTCACCGCATCACTCAACCGTATTTAAAGGTTTCATTTTTAAAGTTAGTTGAAAAGTTCAGCACTTTGTCCTTTTTTGTATTCATCAACACAAAGATTAGTTTCTAGGCACTCAGGAGAGACAAGCCAGGAGGCCATTGTAAGTGGGAGGACAGTCCTCTATTTAAATGGATGTTTCACAAAGCTCACCCCACCCCGGAATCCTGCTCCTCACCATCAATGTGCTTGAAGTGCTCACGGTTTCTCCCCCGCTGCACAACCACTGTAAACAGCTGCAGGGACAGGACGAGCATCCTGGATTAGTCAGTTTTGCTGCATAACAAACTCGCCTGACTGTCAGAGCACACACAGACACCCCCGCTCAGGGCACTGCAGCTCAGCCCCTCATCTACACATTGCTGAAGGAGCAGTCCCTACTGGGGACATGCCAGGGACAAAGTTTTCTTTGCCATCCTTTAACACGTGTAACTGAATAATCTTGTTACTTAACACCAGCCTCTGGGGGCTTCTGCTCAGATGGGCTGACATCTTGGTGTCCCTTGACGCTGTCAAGGCTGGTCTCTGTCCAAGCCTGACAAAGGGTCTCTGGCATGCACCACTTCAGGAAGAACTGCAAGCTGAGTGTGAACCAGCAGGGTCCCCTGCAGACCCCACAGGGGTCAGCGAGAGTGGCAGCCGGTGGGAAGGAAGTCTCGGGCAAGGCTCTTTCCTGCCTGGTGTCCCATCCATCTGGGTGCTGCTCCAGATCACAAGGAAGGGAGGTGGCTCTCCAGATTTCTGAAAAGCAATTCCCCAGTCTTGGCATTTGAGGCAACTGTGCATGTGTGGGGAGGGTGAGGAGAGAAGAAAGAAAGGGGAACTGGGGCTGCACTTGAACATGGCAGACAGCAGCCTCTGCCTTCCATGATGCAAGGGCTGCATTGTGCCCAGGGGCTGAGGCAGGTGGGCAGGGGCGGGCCCAGGACCCACCTGAGCCATATCAGTTCTCTCCACTCCCAGCCCTGACTGAGACTCTGCTTCCAAGGAAAAGGGCCAGACCCCTTCCCAGGAAGAACCCCCCAAGCACTCCCCTACCTTCTTCCTCTTCAGCTCTATTTCTAGAAGGGTGGAGAGCTCTCCAAGTGACTCACATGCCCCCAACAAGAAAACCCCTTGCTGACCAGAAGATTCCCCGACCCTCCTCCTGCACTTCCAGCCTCTCTCAAAATAAATGGTTGCCAATGGGAGCAGGACTCCCCATGCTGTCCCTTTCCAGAACTTTCTGTAGTGGCTAAGCCTATGAATGTGATCTCAAGACACCACATGTCCTGGCCTAACCCTCCTAATTTTCCTGTGCATAAAACTGCCTCTCTTTTACCCAGAGCATAGAAATTCATGAAATATTCCATAAGGACAACAGGGAGTCTTTTATTTTCCAAATGGTAATTGGAAAACAATAATTTCTGAGGCAGGATAGAAAATGAATTGCCCTGATCACACGTGGGATTGAGGGTGAGGTGTGGTCGGCAGGCACTGCCAGGCCCAGTGCCTTCCGTTCCCTCCTCCTTTCTCCAGTGCTTTAGGAACTCCCAGCCCAGCCGCTCCCGTCCTGGTGGGCCCTGTCCCCTCACGTATCTCCTGGGGAGGGCATCACACACCACCCAGGTGAGGGGTGGGCCAAAGGGGGTGACAGGAACTGCCCACTGCTGCCTTCTCCCTCCCTGGGGCTCACTTTGCCCTGCGAGGGCTCTAGGGCCCTCACGGCTGGCTCCACGCCCAGGTGTCAGGGCTCAGATTGTGGAAACCTCTGTCTCTGGTGATTCTCCATCACAGCGGCTGGCAAGACCCAGGAGCCACCATTTTCATCCCTCCCTTTCTCAGCAAGTAACAGAATGAGACTGTAACCCAGTGAGGGGCTGTCCAGGGCAAGAACATGCTTCCAGAGGACACCTCCCGTGTGCACAGAAATACACACGCGTGAACATCGTGCACACACATGCCCATGCACCCCTCCTCACAGCTGGGGTGAGGCCTCCCCTGCCCCACCAGCTGTGGTGACAGTTTACAGCCCAGGCAGCCAGCACATGTGTTAGGAAGGCAGACAGACTTTTAAAAAGACGTAGAACAGAGGAAAATATTTATAATAAAATGTAAAAATTGCTACGCCAAAGAGGGTTTTTAATCATTGCTTGAAAGCTAGAGAATGCCTTGGGAGAACGTAAACTTTGGAAGACCTGCTTTTTTCCCTTCTCTGGTTGTAGCCCTTTCCCCTCTCTCAGGGAGGGACCCTGAGGGGTCACCACCGTCCACAGCTTCCTCCTGGGCCCAGCTGAAAACAGCATCCGCCAGCTTTGAAAGGCCACAGGGGCACCTGCTCAGCAGGGTGGGGGTGGAGGATGCCAGTTCCCTCAGCCAGCACTTCTCTCCTTTATTTATTCCACAAATATTTATCCAGTATATTCTATGGGCGACACATGCATCCATCCAGGGCACTCAACTTAAGGCGGGAACATCGAAACTAATTAATCCTCCAGTTGTCTTAACTCCATCCTGATGGAAGAGCGACCCTAATGCTTGCCTGAGTTTCAGATGTGCTGACAGACAGCATTTCAGTGGGGGTAAGGGGAGGCTCTTTCCTTTAAGATAAACATATTTTTACACAAAAATATAAAACCTCTTATATGTTTTTCTGCCAGAATTCAGATTCCGATTCTCCTGTTACTGAAAGACTAATCTGAAGCAGGATTCCCCACCCTGCTTTAAGTGACTTTTGTACTGTCACAGGAGCCAGGTGACTTTCTGGCATGGGGACTGTCCTAGGTGGCTGGGATATTCATCAGTGACCCTGGCTTCCACTCAGGAGAGGCCAAGAGACCCCATGGCGACAATCACAGATGACCCCAGCCATCAACCCAGTGCCCTGGACGGGGAGAGCCCCTGATTCAGAGGGAGTCCCCTGCCTGGACCAGGAGAGCCACTGATTCAGAGGGCGTCACCTGCTTAGCATGCCTCTTTTGAGCTCCTTGGGGACATCGACAGTCTGGGAAGGGTCTTCCTAAATCATTTGCCCAAGAACACTTTCTTCAGGGAAAAGGCCCATCGAGTGGGACGATTTCACACAGAAATTTTCCAATAGCAAATCTTGACAGACTCCTCCCCATCCCGTTTGTGCCTCATTTTCTCCGTAATTATTAGAAGTACTATTTCAGGTTTCTATTTCTGACTAAGCTTTGTCATTCCTGACACACTTTCAACCGCCTCTTCCACTACACACAGTTTGAATGAATTTTCTGTGAGGGAAATGTTAACGCAGAGCCTTTCATCTAGAATATAACAGGAAAGGAACGTCCCTATCAGAGGGAAATGAGGACTCGACATAATTGATTCAAACAGAGAAGGCCCTGGAGGCTGCCTGGAGTGGGGGTTCCTCTCTGAAAGGCTGCCCTGCCTTGAGAATTCTTATCTGTGCCAGTCTCTCTGAAGCCTTTGCTGCTCTCTGTGAGTTCTGTCCCTGGGACTTGGCTCCCAACACCCCTCCAGCCTCCCTGCCCCATCTGGCGAAGGTCCCCCATGCCCAGCAGTCTCAGGGAGACACCCAGAACGAGCACCCCAATACCACCAACATCCCTGCACCCAATTGATGCCTGCACCCTTTCGTTCTGCGAAGTATCAGTAAGGAAAAGTGATTATTTTCCCCAGAGGTTTTTA
The DNA here is from genome assembly GCF_000181295.1 of Otolemur garnettii. Taxonomy (NCBI): domain Eukaryota; kingdom Metazoa; phylum Chordata; class Mammalia; order Primates; family Galagidae; genus Otolemur; species Otolemur garnettii. Next base: position 4,320,887 of record NW_003852482.1, read on the forward strand.
TTCTTTTTTGATTTTTTATAAAGGAAAATTTGGTGAAATTTGCCCTCTTAGTTTATTTACTGGAAAGGTTGAACGTAAGATGATCACTTGAGCTCAGGAGTTTTAGACCAACCTGAGCAAGAGCAAGACTCTGTCTCTACTAAAAAAAAAATGAAAAATTAGCTGGATACACACCTGTAGTCCTAGCTACTTGGGAGGCTAAGGCAGGAGGATCACTTGAGCCCAGGAATTTGAGGTTGCTGTGAGCTATGATGACACTACTGCACTCTAGCCCAGGTGACAGATTGAGACTGTCTCAGAAAAAAGAAAGAAAAATATTACATATCGATAAGATCATCAATTCATCAGGACTGCATAACAATTCTCGAGTTTTACACACCAAACAAAATAGCCTCAAAATACAGAAAGCAAATTTTCAAATAAACAAAAATAGACAAATCTACAATCATAGTGGGAGATTTCAAGATGTTCTCTGTCAGTAAGTAACCAGATCAAGCAGACAGAAAAAATGATATGGATATAGAATATTTGAACAACATGGCCAACAAAATTGACTGAGATTTTATTACCACCAACTGCAGAGTATATTTTCTTCTCAAACTCACCCAGAGTGTTTACAAAAAATAAATGAGCCATAAAGGAAGCCTCGAAAAATTTCAAAGGGCCGATATCACGCAGAGTTCAATCTTTGACCACAATGAGTGCAGCAGATGGCGTTTTCCAAAAAATAGCCACAAGGACATTTCTCTTTCAAGGTCTTCCAGGACCTTGCTGCCCCCCATGAAGAGATGGAGTTTCCTTGGAACTTGGAACTTGGCAGGTCTTAATGACTGCCTCCAGGGCTAGACTGCAGTGGACCGATCAGCATGACACCCCAGGCTGAATCACAGAGACAGGCTGCCTCTGCTGACTCAGAAAGCTCTTGCCCTTACAGCTCAGTTAAAATGCTGTGAGGAAGCTGAGGACCCAGGGAGGAGACCTAGGAGGTTCTGACTGAGACAGCATCAGTTGCTAAACCTGTGAATCAACAGACCTGTGAATCAGTGAGTCAATCAATTCAGATAATTCCGGCCACTGCGCTTGCTACCAAAACTCAGTTCATGAACAGAATAAAAATAAATGCGCCCTTGCTGTTGTTTTCTTGTTGTTGTCATCGTCGTCCTTTTAAATCACTATGTTTGGGGAAGCCTTGTCTTAAACCAATAGGTAGCTAACTAAAACAATGAAATTAAGGTAGAAATCAATAACGAAAGAGTGGGAAATATCTATGCTAGGAAATAGCCATGCTTGGAAATTAAAATCAGTTTAAAAATATTTTGGACTGAATGCCAATAAGGAAGGAAAGAAAACAAACATTTTTGTGCACCATCTACAGTACACATAGAACATCCAAAGTAATCGGTACTGTACTGTACTGTAATTTGTAGGCAAATTATTAAAGTTAGTAAGATAACTGAGAATACACTTAAAAAACAAATACCAATAACAAAGCGAACATTTTAACATGATACTATTAGAGTTTCATGCCCAGGAATGAAAGAGTCAGCTTGTCATAAACCAACACTCCGGCTGACAATTATAAAATGTACAAAAAGCAACTACCTGAAAGCTCTGGGGAGTAAACAGTACCAGGTGTTGGGGAAGGTGTGGAGCAAGTCAAATGCTCAGGCTCTGCAGGTGGAAACGTAACATGGCACAACCACTGTGGAAAACAGTTTGGCAGTTCCTTAAGCTAAACATTAAGTTAAAAGCAGGAATACCACTCAACTCAACAATATACTCGGCATCCTAACCAATGAAAAGGCATCAAAGAAAAATAAAAGGCATACAGATTGGGAAGGAAAAAACAAAACTATTTCTGTTAGGAGAAAATATGGTTGTCTATTAAAAACCGCTACAATTTATACCCATAATACAGAAATTATTCCAAAAAAAAGAGGAGAAAGGAATCTTCCCCCAACACATTCTATAAAGCAATGATAGAACCCTGATACCAAAACCAGGAAAAGACCCAACCAAAAAGGAGAATACAGACCAATTTCACTAATGTATATAGATGCAAAAATCCTCAATAAAATCCTAGTGAATAGATTACAGCTTATCATTAAAAATGTCATACATCACGATCAAGTAGGATTCATCCCAGGGATTCAAGGCTGGTTTAACATACACAAATCTATAAACATAATTCACCATATCAACAGGAGCAAAAACAAAAACCATATGATCCTCTCAAAAGATGCACAAAAATCATTCAATGAAATCCATAATCCTTTCCTAATTAGAACGCTGAAGAATATAGGCATTGGCTGCTCATTCCTTAAATTGATCCAAGCCATCTATGACAAACCCATAACTAATATTATACTGAATGGAATAAAACTGAAAGCTTTTCCACTCAGGACTGGAACAAGACAAGGGTGTCCTTTATTGCCACTACTATTCCACATAGTGCTGGAAGTTCTAGCCAATACAATCAGGCAAGAGAAGGAAATTAAAGGCATCCAAATGGGGGCAGAGGTCAAACTCTCCCTCTTTGTTGACGATATGATCTTATACTTAGAGAACCCCAAAGACTCAACCACAAGACTCTTGGAAGTGTTCAAAAAATATAGTAATGTCTCAGGATATAAAATCAATGTCCACAAATCAGTAGCCTTTGTATACACCAGTAACAGCCAAGATGAGAAGGAAATCAAGGACACAATACCCTTCTCAGTAGCTCCCAAGAAAATGAAATACCTAGGAATACACCTCACAAAACAGGTTAAGGACCTTTATAAAGAAAACGATGAACCCCTAAGAAAAGAAATAGTAGAAGATATTAACAAATGGAAGAACATATCATGCTCATGGCTGGGAAGAATCAACATTGCTAAAATGTCTATACTTCCCAAAGCAATCTATGAAAATACCCTATTAAAATACCAACATCATAGTTTCAGGACTAGGAAAAAATAATTCTTCATTTTGTATGGAACCAAAAAAAAATCCTGTGTAGCCAAGGCAATTCTTAGTAATAAAAACAAAGCTGGGGCATCAGCCTACCAGACTTTAGGCTGTACCTCAAGGCCACAGTGATTCAAACAGCATGGTATTGGCACAAAAGCAGAGACATAGACATTTGGAACCAAATAGAAAACCAGGAGATGAAATAAACATCTTACAGCCACCTACTCTTTGATAAATCAAACAAGAACATACACTGAGGAAAAGAATCCCTATTCAATAAATGGTGCTGGGAGAACTGGATATCCACATGTCAAAGACTGAAACTGGACCCGCACCTTTCTCCACTCACAAAAATTGATTCAAGATGAATATAGGACTTAAATTGAAGGCGTGAAACAATAAAAATCCTCAAAGAAAGTATGGGGAAAACACTGGAAGCTATCAGCCTGGAGAAGGACTTTATAAAGAAGACTTCTGTGGCAATTACAACAACAACAAAAATAAAGAGATGGGACTTAATTAAACTGAAAAGTTGCTGTACAGCTAAGGAGACACCAACCAAAGCCAATAAACAACATACACATTGGGAAAGGATATTTGCATATTTTGATTCAGACAAAAGCTTGACAACTATGATCTCCAGAGAACTCAAATTAATAAACATAAAAAGAGCCAATGATCCCTTAGATCACTGAGCAAGAGAGATGAAAAGAAACTTCTCTAAAGAAGACAGACAGACAGACAAATGGCTTATTAACATATGAAAAAATGCTCATCGTCCCTAATTATTAGAGAAATACAAATTAAAACTACCCTCAGATATCATCTAACCCCAGTGAGAATGTCCCTCATCACAAAATCTCAAAACTGCAGATGCTGGCATGGATGTGGAGAGAAGGGAACACTCTTACACTGCTGGTGGGACTACAAGCTAATACAACCTATTTGGAAGGAAGTATGGAGAACCCTCAAAGAACTCAAGCTAGACCTGCCATTTGATCCTGCAATACCATTGCTGAGCATCTACCCAGAAGGAAAAAATCCTTTTACCAGGACACTTGCACTAGACTGTTTACTGCATCTCAATTTACAATCACCAAAATGTGGAAACAGCCTAAATGCCCACCAACCCAGGAACAGATTAACAAGCTGTGGTGTATGTATACTAGGGAATACTATTCAGCCACTAAAAAAGATAGAGACTTTACATCCTTTGTATTAACCTGGATGGATGTGGAACACATTATTTTTAGTAAAGCATCACAAGAACGGAGAAATAAGAATCCAATGTACCCAATTCTGATATGAGGACGATTAAGGTCCTAGTACACAGTGGGGGATGGGGGATGGAGAGAGCTGAGAAAGGGAAGGAAGGAGGGGGTGGGGGTCAAGGGGTGTGGTGGTTCACCTTTTGGGGTTGGGAAACAAACATAAGAGTGTCCTTATCTAACAAAAGCAATCAATGTAATCAGGTTCTGTGTACCCTCAATGAATCCCCAACAATTAAAAAAAACTGCTAAAATTAATAGGTGAGTTTATGTAGTAAAGTTAGAGGATACAGAGTATGCAAAAATCAATTATATATCTATTAACTAGCACTGAACAACTGAAATTTGAATTTTTTT
>NW_003852482.1:4325483-4327813 GCF_000181295.1 Otolemur garnettii
CCAGGCTGGATTCGAACCCACCGCCTTAGGTGTATGTGGCTGGCACCTTAAATTTCTTGAAATAAATGAAAAGAAATGAGATATATAAGAAAAAGTCTTCAAGCACTGGATGCATGATTATCTCTCTGAGATGTCATAGAGAGGACTCCTTCATTACACAGATCTTTGAATTTAATGATTTCAAAGGTATTTTAATTCAATATAGTCAATGAATATTCATTCAGTATCTATTATGTGACTGGCGCCATCAAATAAAGTCATAATCACTGAGTAAGGCATGATTTCTAGCTTGAAGGATTGCACGCACTGGATTGGCAACATAGATGCTCTTTTAGTGGTGGGATTTAAAAAGAGAGATGGTGGTGCAGGGAACAGGAATAGTTAATTGTCCCTAGTCATAGAGGTAGGAATGTGCATATTAGAATTCTTCGTAGAACATATAACACTTAAGAGTCTTGAAAGAAATGGGGTGAGCAAAGGACATGATGGAGAAAAAGAATTGTCAATATCATCAGGCTTGGTGTCCGTAGCTCAAGTGACTAGGGTGTCAGCCACATACACCTGAGCTGGCGGGTTCAAATCCAGCCCCGGCCTGCCAAATAACAATGACAGCTGCAACCAAAAAATAGCCAGTCGTTGTGGCGGGCACCTGTAGTCCCAGCTATTTGGGAGGTGGAGGCAGGAGATTTGCTTGAGCCCAGGAGTGGGAGGTTTCTGTGAGCTGTGCAACCAAAAAATAGCCAGTCGTTGTGGCGGGCACCTGTAGTCCCAGCTATTTGGGAGGTGGAGGCAGGAGACTCGCTTGAGCCCAGGAGTGGGAGGTTTCTGTGAGCTGTGATGCCACAGCACTCTACCCAGGGGGATAGCTTGAGGCTCTGTCTCCAAAAAAAAAAGATGTCATTTCTCTCAAACTGATATACAAATTCTAAACAAGCTTACGATAGGCTTTTGTGAGGAAATAAATAAGCTGATTCTAAGGTACACAAGGAAAAGCAAAGGACTTAGAATACCCAAAACATTTTTTAAAGGAAAACAAAGTAGGAGCATTCACACAACCTGATTTCAAGACTTATAAGTACCATAAACAAAATGGTATGGTATTGGCAAAGGATGGATACATCCACCAATGGAACAAAGTGGAGAATCCAGACATATACCACGCACACATAAAATAAATTGACATTTCAACAAAGTTACCAAGGCAATTTAACGGTGCTAAAACAACCACCTATCTTAGTTGGTCAGGTTATAACAGAATATCCAAGGCTGGGTAATTTGTAATGAACAGAAATCTATTTTCTTATAGTTCTGGAGGCTGAGAGTTCACTATCAAGGTCTTCGCATCCTGCAAAGCCTTCCTGTTGTTTCATCCTTCGGTGGAAGGGAGAGCGGCAGGAGAGAACCAAAGGGGTTCAAACTCATCCTTTATAAGGAACTCACTTCTGCAGTAACAAACCCATGCCCTTAATAACAGCATTAATCCGTTTATGAGCATAGTTTACCCCCCAACACTGTCACTTTGGATACAGTCAAACCACAGAACCATCCATAGGGCCAAAAAGTAAAAAAGTTAACTTGGACCCATATTTTCAACCATATATAAAAGTTAATTTGAAATGGATCATACACCCAAATCCAAGTTATACAACTTCTTTAAAAAAACCTAGAAGAAAATCTTAGTGTCCTTGGGTTAGACAAAGATTTCTTAGCTATGTCATTAAAAGCATAAATCATAAGAGAAAAAACTATAAATTATACTTATCAAAAATAAAAAATATCTGCTCATCTAGCAACACTGTTAAGGAAGTGAAAAGATAAGCCAAAAACTGAGGGAAATTATAAACACATATCTGATAAAAGACATATCTGCAGAATATAAAAGAATTCCAGAGTAAGAAAACAAAACAACAAAAAAATTCACTTTAATACTGGACAAGAGATATGAATGGACACTTCACTAAAGAGGATACACAGATGATGATGAATTAGCACCTAAAATATACTGAACCCCACTTGTCAATAGGCAAATGCAAATTAAAATCACAATGAAATTAATTGGTACTACATGCTATTTAGAATGATTAAAACTCAAGCATACACACATAACACGCACTGATAACATTGAGAACAGAGGAGGGTGTGTAGAAACATATCCTGATAAGAATGCAAAACGGTACAGCTACCTTGCAAAACAATTTGGAAATTTCATATAAACTTCAATATAAAGTTACCCCGTGACCCAGTGATTTCACCCCTTGGTATTGATCAAAGAGAAAAAGCAATGCTTTTTGGACAAGGACACTGTTTATGGCAGCATTTTTTTTTTTTTT
>NW_003852482.1:4327978-4330315 GCF_000181295.1 Otolemur garnettii
TGTTGTTTGGCGGGCCAGGGCTGGGGATTCGAACCCGCCACCTTAGGTGTACGTGGCTGGCGCCTTAGCCGCTTGAGCCACAGGCGCCGAGCCGGCAGCATTATTTTTAATAGCCAAAAACTAGAGACAATCCCAATTTCCATCAGCTGGTGAATGGGTAAACTAACTGTTTGCACATCCAACAGAGTAATTCAAAGGAACAGCTACTGACAACCTGCAGAAATGTGTCTTTAAAGTATCATGCTAAGTGAAAGAAATCAGACTCAAATAACAACATAATTGCCCAAAATTAGAATGCCATCAACTTCTGAATAGATGATTAAGCTAGAAATTAAGTAACTAAACCATGTGTTTTGGGAATAGAATATGGAGGCCAGAAGCCAATTTGCATAAATTGACACTTGATTTGTGACAAAGGTGGCACTGCAGAGCCTTGAGGAAAGGATATTTCCTGCAGTTAATAATTCTGGGGCAATTACATTCATCTTTTTGAACACACATGTAATACCAACTTCACTTAATGCACAAAACTCAGTCCCACATGGACTGTAGAGCTAAATGTAAAAGGTAAAATGGCAAAGCTTTTAAAAGATAATACAAGAAAATAACGTTGACTTCAGAGTGGCAAATGAAAAAGAAATAACCACCACAAAGGAAAAATATTAAAAAGTTTAACTACATTAAACGTAAAAGTTTCTCTAGTATGATTTAACACACGAAAAATCAATCCACAGTAGAAACCATATTAACAAAATGAAAGTGAAAATCACATGATCATCTCGATAGAGGCAAAAAATGCACTTGATAAAATTCCACATCCTTTCATGATAAAAATTCCCAGCAAATTAGGAACAGAAGGAACTTACTTTAGCATTATAAAGGCCATATATGAGGCCAGGCGTGGTGGTTCATGTCTGTAATCCTTACACTCTGAGAGGCCAAGGCAAGAGGATTGCCTGAGCTCAGGAGTTTGAGATCAGCCTGAGCAAGAATGAGACCTCGTCCCTACTAAAAAATAAAAAATAAATAGAAAAACTAGCCAGTATCAGGGAGGGCACCTGCAGTCTCAGCTACTCCTAAGGCTGAGGCAAGATTCTTGCTCAAACCCAGGAGTTTGCTCTGAGCTATGACATCACAGCACTCTACCCAGGGTGACTGAATAAGAATCTGTCTCAAAAAAAAAAAAATCCATATAAGAAAAAGTCACGGCATTTGTCATACTTAATGGTGAAAGATTTTTCTCCAAAATCAAGAAAAAGATAACATTGCTTGCTTTTGCAGCCTCTATTCAACATAGTAGTGGAAGTTCCAGCCAAAGCAATTAGACAAGAAAAAGAAATAAAGTCATCCAAATTGAAAAGGAAGCAGTAAAAACGATGTCTCTTCACAGAGGATTTAGTCTTATAAATTATGAAAACAATTCAATTTACATAGCATGAAAAAGAATAAAATACTTCAGGATTAACCACTTTGGAAAACTAGCAGGGTCTTCACTAGCAGTAAGAAACAGCCACCCAAGGCTGGGAGCAGTGGCTCACACCTGTAATCCTACACTCTGGGAAGCCAAGATGGGCAGATCGCTTGAGCATGTGAATTCAAGGCCAGCCTGAGCAAGAGCAAGACACTGTCTCTAAAAATAGCCAGTCACTGTGTCAGGCGCCTGTAGTCCCAGCTACTTGTGAGGCTGAGGCAAGAAGATCACTTGAGCCCAAGAGTTTGAGGTTGCTGTGAGCTATGCCACAGCACACTACCAAGGGCAACAAAGTGAGACACTGTCTCAAAAAAAAAAAAAGAAAGAAAGAAACACCCACCCGATGACCCAAGAATTCCATTCCTATGTATATACACAAAAGCCATGTGTACACACGTTTATTGGGAGACATGTCAAGAATGTTCATGGTAGCCTTATCGACAATAGTCAATCAAGAACAGAAGAATCAATAAATGTAAAGTTTGTAAAAAGAAATTTGACAAAATTTAACAACCAATTGTTAAAAGCAAAACAAACAAAAACTTTAGGAAAAACAAACTTTGTTCCTATCTCAGTCCGAACTCCAGCATCATATTTTATGGAAAAACACAAAAGGAGTTTCCAGTAAAGATGGGGACAAAACAAGGGTACCCAGGTCATTGGTTGGATTTTCCAAAACAAGACCTCCTAAGACAAGGACTTGACTGGGAGAGATTTACTGGGGGCTGACCCTAGAAAGCACAGGGAGGGAACAGGGAAAGGGAGCCAGGGAACAGGAAAGTCAGAAGAGTGGTTTGTAAGTGCGATGTGGCTGCCTTCCACGGCACTCCCAGCTCTGTCCTCTCCTAAGAGAGGATTCTTAGTGA
>NW_003852482.1:4330359-4332703 GCF_000181295.1 Otolemur garnettii
TCCCAGCTCTGTCCCCTCCTAAGAGAGGATTCTTACTGATAGCTGGGCACTCCCAGCTCTGTCCCCTCCTAAGAGAGGATTCTTACTGATAGCTGCTCAGGTTCTTGCTCAGAGAACGTGAGGGACCCAGAAGCCCATCTACAACCTGAGCCATCTCTGTTCACTCTGCAGTGCTTCACCAGTAATTCCCTTAAAAATCTTGTGCATTACTTATGAATCTGATGTAGGTCCTCTTTATTCAACAAAGTCATACCCACACTTATCTTCTAGACAGGGATTTCTCCAATTTGGGCAAGATGTGAGGATACTATGAGACGACACCCTGAAGACCCTTCAAAGTTCTTTTGTTTAGCTAGAAGGATCTGCTAACCACTGCCTGAAATCTCTCTGAGATTTTACCCAAGGACTTAAGCCACATCTTGGATCTGATCTTTACACTGTGGCCATTCTTACTTTTGTCACCTTTTGACATTTGGAGAGACTTAAGATGCAAAAGTTTTATCTTCTGATCCAGTGGTCCAGGCTTCTCTCTATTTCCTTTAAATTCCACTTGCCGACTAAGTAGTTCTCATTTTCACTCAGCTCTCCCTTTCTGGATCTCACACAGCTCAAAGAAGATACCTGACAACTTTGACATTCTACCTAGAAATCTTCTTAGCCAGATTCACAACTTTGCCTAGTACAGCTTCCATCTTCCAAGTTATGACAGACAACATTTAGCCAATTGTTGTACTATCAAGTAGCATCATTGTTCCCATACAATAGCATTGTTTTAATGTCTTTGCAGACCCCTGACAATTTCCCATTTTCTCAGTCTTTGTTAATGGTTCCTTTGCCACTTTTCCATTTTCTTTCTATTATCTGGTTCCAAAACTAATGCCCTGTACTTTAGACTTTTGTATGGCAGCACTCCTCTTCTGGATTCCAATTTCAGTCAGATTTTGCTGCATAACAAATGCCACCTCCAAACTAACAACCATTTCATGAGCTCATCATTCTCTAGATCAAGAACTTGGGCTGTGCTCAGCTGGACTGTTCTTCTGCTGATCTCCAGGGCAGTGTGCCCCCCTACCCAGGTTTGTGGCTTAGGTGATACAGGGGATACGAATACCTCAAAAGGAATTGTGAATGTTGCAGGACAAAGGGCTGGTTCACTTGGGGCCATCTTCAGTCCCAGTAACCTTATTTATTTGTTTGCTTTAATTAACTTAATTATTGGGCATGAATTAAGCAACTCATTCTTAGTTCCCAAGTGGCTGGCTATGTTCTTGCCAGACACTTCCATCCTGCCTTCTGGCCTCTCCATCCTCAGCCCAGCCCTTGCCCCTGAGCACAACTGATTACAGCAGGCAGACGCCAGACTCAAAACCATGCACTGGTGTGTCAGCTGTGACTTGGGAGTCCTGCTCAGAACGATGATCCATGCTAGCCAGACTCCTCCATGAGAACTGAGCTTGAGCATTAGAAACAGACCTGGAGGGAGGGGCAGAGCCAAGCATTTGGGGTGCAACAAAGTCAGGAGGCTGTGTTCTGTCAGCTGACTATGAGCCCTCAAGAGAAGCTGGTCCCCTGGTCCCCTTTCTAAAAGGGAGAAAAGGCAGTGGCATCCACCTTGGGATGGACGCTCCCACTGGCCTCTGCCCCCTGTGCCCACACAGGCAACCCTTGGGCCCCGTCCGTCCGTCCGTCCGTGAACAGCCCAGCAACTCCCTGATGTGTGAGCCTGTGGACAGCTTTGTGTGCCTTCTTCTACCCTCAGCCTCCCAACCCGTCAACCAGTGAGTCCCCTGAGTCCCCTTCCCTCCTGCCCATCCCCGCTCTCTGCACCAGCTAGCCTTTCAGAACACACACAAAGACATGTCACTCCGACCCCAAATACTCCTGCCTCAAACATCCCCCACAGGAGCACATGGAGCACGTTCCATGGGATATCTCCCCTTTGCCCTGCATCCACTCGCCTCTCTTCCCCACCCTGTTCTCCTGGGTTCCTGGCCTCAGCCCATGGAGGTCATGGAAGGGGATCAGAGGGTGGAATGGAAGAAGGGGCCTGTCCATCTCCCCCAGTCCTGCAAGGCCCTGCTTTGCCAAGGAGCCTTGTCCCCCCGGCTGGAGGTATTGAAAGGTCCTCACCCACTGGTTCTCTTAACTCAGCCCCTCTGCCCAGTGTAGCTTCTCCTCATTAAACCTCCTTATAAACACTCGCTTGAGATTTAAATAAAATGTTTTGTGTATTTAAATGTAAATCTGGACCAGGCAGGATGGCAGGATCACACCTGTAATCCTAGCACTCTGGGAGGTTGAGGCAGATAGATCACTTGAGCTCAGGAATTGAGACTGGTGTGAG
>NW_003852482.1:4334277-4335706 GCF_000181295.1 Otolemur garnettii
TGCAGGTGGGGACTGGGCAGAGGGTAGGGATGGGTGCAGGTGGGGACTGAGCAGAGGTGGAGATGGGTACAGGTGGGGACTGGGTGCAATGTGAAGACTGAGCACAGGGTGAGGACAGAGTGAGGACAGGGTGCAGGGAGGGGATGGAGCAGCCTCCACCAGGAGAACATGGTTCCTTCAGAAGGACTGAGCTGCCCTCCCCAAGAGATCATCTGTATAATCCCAACAGGGGCTGTGAAAGCCCGGAAGAGTCCTCAGAGTGGTCCCATCTTTCTCCACTGGGTGAGAACTGCTACTTGCTACTTCACAGTGTTTCTACCAGACAAGGAGCCACTGTCACCAGCTCGCGTCGTGCTCATGAGTGAGTCTTGTCGACATCCTCTAGGATGATTGAGGGACGGGAGGTAGAGAGGAGAGCTGCAGGGTTTGGGGCTTTCAGGACAGTTTAAGGAAGAAAGTTCCTAAGCTAAGAGCCAAGCACAGTTAATATTCGATTATCACTTGGTGTTTTCTAGAACAGGAACGAGACGGGGCTGAAAAGCCCTTTCCCATACCATCTGTCTCCTGGAGCCTTGTAAAAGAAGCAAGTAGCTGGTTTACAGTCTGCTGAGGGAAGGCGTCTCCTCGGCGGGCTGGCGTCTTTCTCCTGGTGCTCCTCCTGCTTCCTGGCCTGCATCCCCCAGGGGACGGAGAACTTGGGGGGTGGGCAGGCTGGTCTTGTTGACTTGCGCTCTCCCACACAGGGCAGGGACCACCTGGCATGGCAGGTGCTCGGGAGCAGCACGTGGCATGGAAGCCACGAGAAGCATCTGCCTGGGCTTGGGGACCAGGTGGGTCTCTTTCTGAGCCGCTGTTCACATTCTGCATCGCAGGCTGGCTGGACGGGCCTCCCTGCTCCACTATCATGGTCTGAGCCACACGTCTAACAGAACAGCTACTAGGACCCAGTACTCTGGGATGTTTCTAGGGAAACATGTCCTGCCAGGGCTAGAATGGCCTAATCCACGAGATTGGACTGCCCAGGGAAGCCCGGGGTTCATGGCTTCTGATGATCAGAAACAGACAAGAAGGACGGTCCCTCTAGGTGAGAAGGTCTACCAGGCTTAGTGAGGGAGGTCAAGAGGTCCTGTTTAAGGCAGCGTGGACTGGGGGGCCATGCCAAGGGCAAGGAGACCACACATCTCAAGTGACCTTCCCATGGTCAAGGTCAGACACTTCCATCACCCCAAAGCTTCAGGCCTACTGCTCTTCAATCTCCTCCTCCGCCAGCTCTAAACCACCACTGGTCTGCTTTCTGTCATTAAATTTGCAAGTTCTAGGATTTTGTATAAATAGAATCACAACCTATTCTCCCGTGCCTGGCTCTCTGCACTTAGTGGAAAGCTCTTGAGACTCACCCACACTGTGTGTCAGTAGCTAATACCGTCTC
>NW_003852482.1:4336086-4344471 GCF_000181295.1 Otolemur garnettii
TGTGTCAGTAGCTAATACCGTCTCTTGGTTAACCCCTTCAGCTGTCACGGGCTTTCCGTCTGTCTTCACTGTGGGGCTCTGGTGAATAAAGCCAGTAAGAGCATCCCCATGCAAAGTTTTGTGTGGACACATTTTAATTTCTCTTGGGTAAATATCTAGAAGTAGAATTTCTGGGTCGCGTGGCAAGTGTATATTTTAACTTTATGAAAAGCTGCCAAACTGTTCTCCCAAGTGGCCACACCAACATGTTCCATTTCCACCAGCAGCTTGAGGGTCTGGGCTGTTCCATGTCTTTGTCGACACCTGGTTTGCCAGCCTCTTCTTCCCATCCCAGCTATTCCAAGATGTGTATCATGGTTTTTCACTGCGGTTCCCAGGGACCCTTTCGGAGCCCAAGTCTCACAGTAGCACTCCCCTCTGAAGCACTCTCCACAAGCTGGGACTACTTCCACAGCAAGCTAAACAGTGATGGCAACTAATCACAGTCCACAGCCCCCAAGTCCATCCTGACATACACACAGACAGACACACACACATAAAAAGGGAGGGGGCGATGCCTGTGACTCAGAGGGTAGGGCGCTGGCCCCATATACTGAGGGTGGTGGGTTCAAACCTGGCCCGGCCAGCTAAAACAGCGATGAGAATTGCAACAAAAAATAGCCGGGCGTTGTGGTGGGCACCTGTAGTCCCAGCTACTCGAGAGGCTGAGGCAAGAGAATCGCCTAAGCCCAAGAGCTGGAGGTGGCTGTGAGCTGTGACGCCACAGCACTCTACTGAGGGTGACAAAGTGAAACTCTGTCCCAAAAAAAAGGGACAGGGAAAGTCTCCTCTACAAAGAATGCCAGCTGAGAATCGTAGGAGGAATCATGAAGCTGGAAAAACCACCATTTGGCAACTGTCTCATTAACATCGTTTTCAAGCAAGACTGATCAGTGGATGTAAAACTAATGGGCAAAAATATCCTGAGAAACAGGACACTGGCATGACCCTGCAGCATCCCCTTCAGCCCCCCCAAGATAGTCATTCAGTGCAAAGGGGGAGAGAATAAGTCCCCACCACCCTGCCCAAGTGACCAGCAATGTCACCGGTAACGGTCCGAATCAACATCGATGCAGAGAAGGCACAGCCTCACTCTGGGGGTGGTCCTGCCAAAAGTGCTGCCCCTCAATCTAATCATTAGGTAACATCAGGGGAAAACAATTGAAAACAGACTAAGGGAGCACCACAAAATAACTGGACTGAACTCTTGAAAATCACCAAGTCAGAAAAGAGAAAGACTGAGGAGCTAAGGGGTCAGGGAGCTGACACAAATGTGATTGTTATTCCAGGCTGGTGAGATTTGAATATAGCCTATAGATTAGAGAATGATACTGTATCAGTGCTAACTTCCTATTTGTAACTGTGCGGTGCTTACCAAGAGGGTGTCCTTGAGGCAAAGGGCCATGTGTCTGCCACTTACCCTCAACTCTCTCCCAAACAAAATGAGAGTGAATGAAATGATTAAAACCACTGTGATATACACCTTTAAGCCTAACAAGGGAAAAAAGAAAAAAAAAAAAACCAAATGTGTTTAAATGTAGACATTTGGGTCATCTGGGTTAAGAAGATAAGGGAAATATATTTGTCCTGTTTTTTGAAACTTTACTGTGTGCCTGAAATTATTTCCAAATAAAAGGTTTATAAAAGTCCTCAACAGCAACTCATGGCTCGTAGAAAAACTCAAGGCCTTTCAAACCTGGCCCTGCCACCCTTCCTGCCTCCTGCCAAGCATCTCCCTGGGTCTTTATAATTAGTCACTTTACCCATCTTTCTGTGTCCCTCAAACCACCAAACATATCCCTGCCTCAGTGTCTTCCATGCCCGGAATGTTGGCATCTGCTCCAAAATTCACATGTTGACCCCTAATCCCCAACACAGCAGCATTAAGACGTGGTGATTAGGTCATAAGGAATCCTCCCTCAGGAATGGAATTGGTGCCCTTGCCGAGAGGCTCATGGCAGCCTGTTTGCCCCTTCCACCATGAGAGGACACGGCAAGGGGACATCTTGGAACAGACAGCCCCCCTCACCAGACGGAGTCTGGGGGCACCTCGCCCTTGGGCTCCCCAGCCTCCAGAAGCGTGAGCACTAAACTGCTATCATTTACAGACAGTCTAAAGCATTTTGTTGTAGCAGCCCAAACGGACTGAGGGCTTCTGCACTTGCTGTTTCCCCGCCTGGAAACCCTTCCCCCTAACATGCAAGTGACTCATTCCCAAATCTCATGCTTGTCTCCACTCTGATGTGCCCCTCTCAGAGACCGCTTGCCCAACTGCACCCATCCCTCCTGTGTGGAGTCCCTGACTCTGCCCTGTTTTCCCGTCTGCACACTATTTCTCCCGCACATGGTGTTTATTCCTTTTTACCCCATCCCCTCCCTCATAGGCCACCACTGTGTGCCCCCTTGCACCCGCACTTTCTCTCTGGGAACCAACCTCCCCATACCTGCAGGTATCTGATTAGGGGCCACCCTCTCCACTAGCCTTTGCCCTTATTCCTTCTCCCCAAAGGGCTACTATTTCTCCACATGTCACTTCTGTGTAAATCGGCCATCTTTGCACAGTGAGCAATCTATACAACTGTACATGGACAGGGCCCATTCAGTAGCCCTGGAGGGGAAGGGAAATTTGAGCCTGCCCCTCTAGTGCTCAAAGCCCTTCTTTGGCTCCCCCTTGCAGTCTGATTTAAACCCAGAGGCACCCTGTTCTGAGCTTCCCCCACACTGCCTGACCTCTTTTGAGCGTTTTCTTGACCCTGGAGTGGCAGGTTTTGATCACATTGCTTCCCTATTTACCAGTTCACCTCTTAGGGGGCAGGACTAAACCCTTACTTTTTCTCCATTTGCAAAGTTAGCACATAGTAGGCACCAAACCAATGTTCCCTAAGTTGATCTCTGCTTTCTCTTACTATCTGTCATGGTCCTCCTCTGACCAGTGCCCAGTGCCGGGCCAATCCCCACACTCGTGAGACTCCACTCAGGTGGGCAGCTGGTAACCACACTCACAGCTCTGTGGCTGCCATTTCAACACAAGCCATGCAGGGGACCTTCCAGCTGGACTGAGACTGGAAGGTCAGGAAAGGCCTATCCCAAGACAGAACCACAGAGCGGGCACCTGAAACCAAGCCACATTCTGCAGCCGCCAGACCCCACTCTGCTGCTCAGTGAGTGTGGGGCACTGCTTCACACCCGTCCAGCCCCTCCGCATGTCACAGACCCACTGAGATCTGACCCAACCCTGCACACTCCAGACTGCAGAAACAGAGGCCCAGGACATAGAAAGGTCTCACCCAGGGCTCCGACAGCAGTAACCCCACAGCTCTGGTCCAGGGCCCTTACTTATCTATTTTTTCAATAGCTTCGTTGAGATAATCCACAGACCAGACAACTCACTCACTCACACTCTGCGATTCAGTGACTGTCAATGTACTCAGATGCATGTGCTGCTGGACCCAAGTCAGGCCCCAGCACCGGGTATGCTGCTAAAGTCACACACTGGGCCACCAGCATCTCGAGATAGAGGAAGGTGTATTCAACATGGCCAGAGCAAGAAGGTGGGAGAGCAAACTCCTGATACCCACCCAAACCAAGAGTGGAAGCAGGTGCATTTGTAGCTAAGAGCAGGGACGACTGTGCTGCTGTTGGTCTCAGTGGCACCAAGCACCAGACTTCCAGGCAGCAGCAGCAAGGTGAGGCTTCCTCAGGGCACTCACACCTTCTGCAGAACAAACTCACTTTCCCCCTGCTCCTGCCAGACAAGGAAAGCACATCTATAGTTAACAATTAATAACGGCCCTGAGAAGGAAGCACGCCTGCAGGGAGCAAGCACTCAGCGTGGGCACACAAACAGAGGCCACTTAAAAATGCCTGGCACTGGCTCGGGACCTGTGGCTCAAGCGGCTAAGGCGCCAGCCACATACACCTAAGGTGGCGGGTTCAAATCCCCAGCCCGGGCCCGCCAAACAACAATGATGGCTGCAACCAAAAAATGGCCAGGCGTTGTGGCGGGTGCCTGTAGTCCCAGCTACTTGGGAGGCTGAGGCAGGAGACTCGCTTGAGCCCAGGAGTTGGAGGTTGCTGTGAGCATGATGCCATGGCACTCTACCCAGGGGGACAGCTTGAGGCTCCGTCTCAAAAAAAAAAAAAAAATGCCTGGCACCAAAGTGTCGTTAGGGCAACATCACCACCACAGAGAGAAGCTGTACCCTTTAACCACCACCTCCCTCCCAGCAACCCACTCTCTGTCCCTACAGATTTCCTGATTCTGGACATTTCATATAGACAACTGACTTCTTTTGCTTATTTTCATTTGGATTTTGAATGAGTGATCCAACTTTGCCATTCTCCCCACCAGAGTCTCCCTCAAGGCAGAGAATGTCCCCTCTGTCCCCTCCTGGGGGCCCCAGCCAGAGCAGCAGGTCTTAATGTTATTTTAGAGCAAGGGGGGACCCACACTGCTGGCATGTCTCTGCCAATGGCTTGTGACTATTGTTCATCGACCCTGGAAGTCACTTTGGCTGGGAAGGGGGAGTACTACTTGAAAAAAGGGGCTGTTTGAACTTGCTCCCGCCTGGCCCCAGAGGACAAACTGGTCATGGCTTAGGAGCTTTTTAGAGAGACTGATGACATCCATGAGCAGAGCTAAAACGGTGCGGATTCTGCCCAAGGGGTAGCTGATCAGACATAGGGCATCTCAAGCCAATTCAGCTGCTACCTGGGAGCTGGGGAGTGTGGGGCTCTGGAGGGGTCAGCAGAGAATGTCTGAGTGGTGTGGCCCAGGTCCTTGGCATCGGGGCATCAGCTTGGCCTAAGATAATTTTCCAAGTAAAGGACTTTTACCCCCTTAGATGTCAAATCTTTTGACTTTTTCTTCTTTACTTTTACTGCTCATAAATAAAACCCAATTATTTCCCAACTTTATAAACCTGTAAATATAAGACACAACTGGGTGGCTAATGACCCTGATTCTGACCATCCAGGGCACTGCAGATACAGGCATAGGCTTGGAGCTGGGACGCTGCACAGCCTGACTTGGTGGCTAAAGCTCTCCCTTCTAAGAGAAGGGGACTTCCCAGATGGTCTGGGAAGACGTTCCCAGTATTTAAGATCCCCCGAAACGCACCAGCTCACCCCTGGTGGGAGTTACAACACTCCCATCCGCCCTCCTCTTCCAGACTTCCTCAGAGGCAGCAGGGTCTGGGATGGGAGGAGACAGGGCACACACGGGCTCACACCCCAGTTAGCTCTTAAAAAGCTAGACCAGGAGGTGCGAACAAGCCCGAAGTAGGGGGGAAGAAAGGAAATTGGAGGTAGGTGGGAAAATAGGAGAGGAAATTTTAGAAATTCAGAGAGCCAGCCCAGGAGGTACAGTAACAAGCATTGCATAACATGAACAGAGCAGAGATATTCTGGTTTCAACTCCCCAGTGTCAAGGTCGTAGAGGTCGGCACCCCCATCTCTAGAACAAGAGAAGGATCTGCACCACTGACCTAGAGCAGACGCCCCTGGAGCCCTGACAGGCAGGAACACATACATGGTAACTGGGCTAGGCTGAGGGGTGCCCCACACTTTCATGGGTTTCTCTCCAGGGACCCCACCTGGTTCTGACTGAGAAACACCATGACGGCTCTGGCAGTGGAGGGGAGAGAATCCTCTGGAAACACATGGAGAGTCTTCTCCACAACCACAAACACTCCAGGGGAAGATCTTACCCAGAGCCCATGAAAGCTGGGGGAAGGGTTATGCCCCCTCCACCAGCCCCTACCAGCTCCTCCAGCCTTCCTGCCCCTCCTACGGGAAAACACACACACAGTCCACAGACAGAAAACTGGTCAGAACAGACAAACGTCAGAACCAGACTCAGGTGTGGTGATCATTTGGGGTTTGCAGACTGGGAATTTAAAGTAACTATGGTTAATAGTTAGTGGGGAAAATGGACAACGTGCAAGTGGTGAACGTAACCAGAGAGATGGAAGCACTTTTTTATTGAGACAGAGTCCCACTATGTCACCCTGAGTAGAGTGCTATGGCATCACAGCTCACAACAACCTCCAACTCTGGACTTAAGTGATTCTCTTGCCTCAGCCTCCCAAGTAGCTGGGACTACAGGCGCCCACCACAACTCCCAGCTATTTTTTTGTTGCAGTTGTCGTTGCCTTGGCAGGCCCAGGCAGGGTTCAAACCTGCCACCCTCAGTGCATGTGGCTGGTGCCCTACCCACTGAGCTATGGGTGCCACCCATGGAAACACCTTTTGACACCATTTGTTTTAAACCTCTGATACTTGACAAACTTCCCAAAATCAAATTTCAAATTCTAAATTCAGTCTTTTTGACCTCAAACTAATGTTTGGACATTAGGGTCCCTGGAAGTCCAAGAGAGATTCCTTTGGTGTCAAATAGGAAACAATGTTGAGCTTTCTTTATGCTTGTGTAATGTGTTAGTGACCTGTGTTCCAGAATTCCAAGGGTTTCCTAAAATCCTGATATGTCTTGGTATATATGATCAATCATCATTATGGCTATATGGTAAATTACTGTAGGTCACGAAAATAACCAAATATCCCGGCCAGCCGTGACTTTAGGCAGGACTGTGTGAAGTGATGTCCACAGTTAACTACTTAATTCTGACGCATTTTCTGAAAGTTCTTCATAATAATTATAATCCTAAAGTTTTGTGTTTTCGAGGACAGACTGGAAAAGACACTGACAAGCATCTTGAAAAGAGGATTCTCATAACTGTAGGATCATATCATTTGGGCAAGAATTCACAGAACGCTAATGAAGAGAGTGACTGATTTATAAAACTGCTAAGCTAAAGAGAACAAGAATTAATTAAATACCAAGGAAATGCTTTGCCAGATTTTCATGCTAAAATCAGCCAGTATTGAAATTGTTAAGATATGCAATTTGAATGAGCTCCATGCTCTGAATCAAATTACCTATGATAACCTATCTAATAAACAGCACCATGCACCTGAATTAGAAAGATAGAATTGGTATTTAAGAGCGTATAAATCCAATGTTAAGAATGGACTCAAGTAGAGCCTGGACAGCTGCTTGGTCCTTCCTGAGTCCTTGAAGCTTCTATTATTAAAAGCTCTGCCTCCCATGACTCATCATAGAAGAAATAAAATGATCCAAATTATATTAAAATATATATATACACACACATATATACGTGTATATGTGTGTGGTGACTGTTCTAAATTGCCAAAATGATTCATGACCACTGCTTTCTATGTCAAACCCATAATTCCAGGAAGATAATCAAAACTTCAGGTGCATTTCTGTCACTTGATGGACCATTTGAACATTTATAGATAAAATATTATATAATTGCCATTTCAATCCATGTTTTCTGGTTGTACAGGGCTTTCCCATGCAGGAAGGCCAATGCTCTGATAGTAGCTAAAAGGTTATTAGGGAATGTGTTTCTCTCCTGGGATGTTCTGGAGAAATCTCCAGTGATAGATGTACTTGCTCCACTGGACAAACCGTAAAACAGGGAAATAAGGTATTTCAGATACAGTAGCATTGGGCAAAGCCAGCTGAATTTAGCGCCTTGCCTTGGTCAGAGGCAGTGCACGCTGGTGACGGCTTTCAGCCCTAGCAGAGCTCAGGATCCGTCTGTTGGACTGGCCTTCCACTATTTCTTAAGAGGTCAGCTTACATCTTCCAACAGAAGAGGAGCCTTCTAGCATTGAAGGATTCTGAAACAATTCATAGCGCCAAAGGATTCTGAAACAATTCCATAATCATCATTGCTTTCTAGAACAAAGATTTTTGTGATCCAAAGGAAGAAATGAGAACAAAATTGGACAAATACAGGTTGACTAAATTACAATGGCCAGAGGACTGAGTCTGAGGCCACCATTGCCCCCTGAAATTCTTGGACCCCTCTTGGCTTATGTAAAGAATTCTGGGAACTGGGTTCATCACAAGCTAAAAATGCTTATTCCGAGAAGCACTGTAGCCTTTAGACAATTATCCCTGACTGCTCCCATTAACCTACGGTATTTCTACATGAACAGGCTGAAACTGCCTTCCTACGTCCCCTCATTTTGTCCTGAAAAATCTCTTTGTAACTGCCCCAACTCAGAGTGCTCCCCAGGGTGACTGCATGTGCCCTCAACCTTGGCCCAAATAAATTCTCTGTATTAATCCTGCGTCAGCTTCTACCTTTAGGTTGACATTTCTGTTAGCCTCCAAAAGTAATCAATTGGTTGTGGGTTTCTTTTTATTTATTTATTTTTGTGACAGAGCCTCAGGCTGTTACCCTGGGTAGAGTGCCATGGCATCACAGCTCACAGCAACCTCCAACCCCTGGGCTTAAGTGATTCTCCTGCCTC
>NW_003852482.1:4344773-4347059 GCF_000181295.1 Otolemur garnettii
CACACACTTAAATGTATTTGTGGGTTTCCACCCACTACAATTATTATCCTCATGGAAGTTCAAGTCCTCCCACCTCTAGCATGTGAGGACCTCCTCAAGATTTACTCAGTAATCTGTATTTATTTATTTTTTAGTGGCCAGCAGGAGGGCATCACAGCTTGCCCCTGCAGAGAAGGAGGGGGGTAAGAGGATCCAGGCAAGCAACCTTTGGTTTCCTTGAGGTAAGGCCAGAAGTTCGAGTCCTGGGAACCATCCCACAGCAGAAGCACCAGCTCCAAGACAGAGAGGACTTCCACGCTGTACCCTCTCCCAGATAAAGGCCTGGGGTTCCACATTATTCCGTCCATTTGAGGTCTTCAACTAAGGCTGGATACAAGAGAGTAAGGAAACTAGAAGGCCACATCAGGGTAGAGACTATAATATATTCATTACATTTCTACAATTCTTACAAGACAGAGTAAGTGCCCTGGTTTGGGGCGGGACATTGTGAATGATGCCCTGTACCGTCACCCTGTCCATGCCGCCCAGGGCGCTGGATCCCCAGGGCTGGGGAGCCCCGAAGCTCTGCCCCTCTTCCACCCAGGGCGGTACATTCCCCGAGAAGTTTCTCCACCTTGAAGAGCAGGCTTATCTTCATTTCGTTGGGGGGCTCTGGGTGAAATAGCTGGCCCCTGTGCCCCATAAGTGTTCACTCTTCAGATCTTTCACCCTTAAAGGCCAGGCTGTGCCGTTGCACCCAGAGCTGTCTCCTCTCCTCATCTTAGTGACCCTAGCTGGGCTGGTTCTGAGATGGCCCTGGAGCAATGTTTGGAGTGTCTGGGGACGGTGTGGTGCCTTCTTCCACACTGAGGTTCCACTGTTCTCCCTTGACCTTGGGCCAATGTTGCAGAAGGTGTTACCTCTCTGAGGGGAGCCTTAAAGGCCAAGGCCCCACTTTCCTATAAGCTTTGGATACTTTGGGGGGGAAGACATTTTCACAATACAGCCCTCCCCCACCTATTCCAATCACAAATGTCTGTTCTGGGTTCCACCCTGGAGCCCCGAAGCTGTAGTCTTCAATGCTTAATGTTACTCTCTCTGGGGTCTTAGGAAGACCTGGTGACTCACAAAGGGACCTCTTTTTGCTCTGGGTCCTAAGTATAAGATTTTAAACAAAGTTTTGCTTTCTCTAGTAGCCCAGCCAAAGATAGCAGGTAAAACTGAGAGAGCAGAAACCAGTCGTAAAATGTACTTTCTCCTTGGAGATTTTGAGTGCAGTCTCTTCCCCCGTGGGCCAGGGGTGCAGCAACGGCTGTTAGAACACAGGCCACATATGGAGGAGCTTGTTGGCAGTCACTGCAACCCTCACGGAGCCTGGCACACCCCTCCAGCCTTGGAGACCTCAATTGTGCTAGCATGTGCTGCTCCAGCCTTTAAGACAGGAGTGGCTTCTTAGCTGACAGTTTGTACTGCAGTCCCATCATCTCTTATCCTTGGTGCAGAAGCTACAGACGACAGCAGTGGCTTGGGACCCACCAATGCCAGACCAGTGGCCACCACTTCCCCCTGACCCAGAGGACCCACTCCTGAGCCCATATTCTGCTGTAAAAGTCATTTCCCTGAATGTCTCCATTCGATGCTGAGCAACTTGGAACGTGTAAAAGCCTCTCCATGCTGCGGCTCACCATGAGAGTCATCCAGCACTTCCTTGGACTGTCTGCCAGAGATTACACAGAGCGCGGGAAAGGCCACCTCTGTCCAACTGCCACCCAGCTCAGTTACCTGGACAAAAGCCTCAGTGGTTGCCGTGGGCCAGGTTAATGTTCTCTAACCTAGTTCCCACCATGCTAAGGAAAGAACCACGTGTAGGGTTTGTGTCCATCTTACTGTCATCCTCACTCTGCCTGTCAGTAGCGCAGTTGAGAAAACCCTGACAAGGTTCCAGAGCGTAGGCGCTAAGTTCTGCAGCTGCTGCTCCATAAAGGAGCAGAGGGGCCACTGGGCCTCGTCTCCAGTTTCCCCTCCAGGTCCCCCACCAGCCCTCCCCTGGCACACACGTCTCTGTAAGGCCTGGCAGGGGCGGCTGGGCAGGTCAGCGTGTGGAGGGCCACACTGTACCACCCACACTCTTTGGTCACACTCCAGAGAATGAAACAAAACACACTGGTCGGCTTGGCACCTGTGGCTCAAGCAGCTAAGGCGCCAGCCACATACACCTAAGGTGGCAGGTTCGAATCCAGCCTGGGCCCGCCAAACAACAATGGCTGCAACCTAAAAATAGCTGGGTGTTCCCAGCTACTTGGGAGG
>NW_003852482.1:4347249-4353052 GCF_000181295.1 Otolemur garnettii
TGGACTCTCAGGGAAAAGCTGCATCTGACTTCCTGATTCAACTTCTTTTTATCTGAATTAAATTCCTACTGAATGTTTGAGAGTCTATAAGATAATCAGCAAAGTTGGTCAGGGTCGCTGTGCCGGAAAGCCTCTACCTCCCTTTTTGCCAATCATCCCGTCTGCGGTTATGTTTCTCTGCGTCACATCAGAGGGCTCCAGGGAACAGTAACAGGGAGGAAGAAGGAAAAAAACACCACCTACCCCTTCCCAGGTGCCTAACCCCTCAGTGCCTCCCTGGCCCTCCCTTGGGCCCTGCACTTGGGTTCTGGCCCTCCCTGCACTTAACCCAGGGCCTGCCTCTGGTCTCCCTCTGCACCTGACCCCTCATCAGTAGACAGAGCCTCTGAGGGTCGCTGATGGTGGCACGCACAGATGCCTTGCACCATCCCCTCCTTGTCTAGCCTGGCCCTGGCGTCCAAGTACGCAGGGTGCTATGGTCAGTAGCGGCAGACCCCATCACCTCCTCTCATGCCTG
Organism: Otolemur garnettii; assembly: GCF_000181295.1. Taxonomy (NCBI): domain Eukaryota; kingdom Metazoa; phylum Chordata; class Mammalia; order Primates; family Galagidae; genus Otolemur; species Otolemur garnettii. Next base: position 4,347,767 of record NW_003852482.1, read on the forward strand.
TCCGTTCAGGATATGCCTGAGAAGAAAGTAGGCAGACTCCACTTCCAGGCACAGGCCAGAGGGCAGCACAGCTGTGCTGTGAGGGCAGCATCTTTGAAGGTCGAAGGTCGGCTTGTTAGAGAGCACAGGAGCCTGGACATCCCTTCGGTTTGCTCCGACGGGCGTCCTGCAGCTCTTCCGGAGGGCATGGACGGTCCCACCCTCCACTCATCCCGACTTTTCTCTAACAGCACCGAGTGAATTGCTATTAAAAAACACTATAAATTTCCATCAAGCTTTGAGGATGCTCTTTACCATCCCGTATCTCAGAATAAAGTGATTCTAGGACATAATAAGAGATTTTGATACAAGAATATAAAATGTTCTCTGTTGCCTTTCCAAAACTCAGAAAATGTGCATTACATTTCCTCCTCTCTCTGCCAAAGGATAACTGAAATAGAATAATTTCCATAGATGTAGGGGAAATTTTAGAGACCCAAGAAAAGTGTGAACTTTCTCATTTTTACTGTGTGCCGCATTCCTTTACCAGGAGTGTGGAGACTTCCTCATGGTCAAGTTCTGCCAGAATCTATTTCCTTCTTCACGTCTGCCATCATCTTAATCCTGACTGTTAAAATTCTACTTCAGATTTTTATAGCTAAGTCTTAAAATCTTATGATTTCTGACACATTTTCAGCAGCCCCTTCCACCAAATATAGTTCAACTAAAATTTCCAAAGAAGATTTTTAACAAATTAACTAGCTCTTTGCCTAAAGTGTAAAGACAGTGAGCTCCCGGCAGTTTCTGAAGTAAAGGATTTCAGGACCTGCTTCAAACAGAAGAGTCTTGGATGGTTTGCGGTAGACACAGGGTAGCTGCCCAAGCACCCCCCAAGGCAGGGATGCTTGGTGGTCTTGGCTGCCAGGAATGTGGTCAGCCGCCAACACACAGTCAAGACCCCTAAAGGCCCCACTCCAGGCCAAAGGACACTCCTGGCCTGAGGTCCCCTCCCCCCCAGCCAGCCTGTGTCCAGTGGCTATACAGGGCCCAGCCTTTCTTCCCAACAGGTGCCATCTGAAGAGCCATCTCTGTTCTGGAGCCCCCCAAGGGTCAGCTGAGGCCTCTGCTGTGACACCAAGACAGCCCAGCTGCCCCCTGCCCAGTCCTTTCCCAAGGGTGCCCCAGCCAGACCTTCACACTGCTCTCCTCACCACTTTCCTCCTGTCTGGGCCACCCAAACACCGTCCAGGCCTGGGACCAAGCACCTCCTCGGGCCTTTGTCACCTCTGCCTTTTCTAAGAGAGGACCAGCCGTCCTGCCCCACCTCACACCAGGATCCCTCAACCCCCATCTCCACACACTCAGGTTCCACCAGGCCTTCCTGTTGGAGGACAGGAGCGAACTTAGAAAAGATGTGTAATAACAACAAGGACCTTTGCCTAACTTACTTTCTGAAAAGAATCAGAGCGAGTAAAATCATTTTTCTCTCAGATCCTGAATTGGAAAGTACCCTGCTTTCTTGAATAAATCTGAGGTGATGTGTCCTCGTTTCCCATTCATGATGCACACTGGGCCCTCCTGAATAATTCTGTCTCAGGAGGCTTATTTTCTGCTACAGCTTAAAATGCTACCTTATAAATAGATCATCATAAAGTCAAGTTGTCCCCTGAAATTGTAAGTAATAAATAGGGTAAAATTCATGCCAGGAAAATTCTGAGAACCTCACACTCAAAAAATGAAACTGAATAAAGCCATTCAAAGTCATTTCCAAGGTAAAATCTTTTAAAAACTGTTTTGCAGAAACAGAATTTCCAAAGATTGAATCAAGTGAGTTCCTTGGACCAGCCCAGAGCAGGCTGTCTCCCCTTTCTGGGCTCTGGGTGGAGGGGTGCCAGCTTCCCCATCTGTGGTGGGTCTCTCACCCACACACAGGTGATTCTGTATGACTGCATTTGCATATATGAATATTCACACACTTCCGTTAAATATTTTATGTGAGTTGATTTATGTATATATGACAGCAAAGCTCATGATTAAAAAAAATTAAATGCTATAAGATGGATGCAGTGACTGTCACACACCTGTAATCCCAGCCCTTTAGGAGACTGAGGTGGGAGGATCACTTGAGCCTAGGAGTTAGAGACCAGCCTGGGCAACACAGCTACATGTGTTACATGGCTCCATGGCTACAAAACATTTAAAAAAAAAAAAAAGCTGCATGGGGTGGAACACGCCTGTAGTCCGAGCTCCTTGGGAGGCTGAAGCAGGAGGATCACTTGAACCCAGGAGTTTAAAGTTGCTGTGAGCTATAATGACACCACTACACTCTAGCCAGGGTGAGAGAGTGAGACCCTGTCTCAATTTTTAAAAAAAAGAAAAAGCAATGGTATAAAAAGTAAGACAACACAAACAATAAACGTCCCCTATGCCTTTGACTATGTTCTCCCAGGCCATACCCCAGTGGGGACCACACACATCCTAGCATCTGTGCCTAAATTCTGCCACCTGGTTGGTCATTCTGCCACCCTCCTATCCTGCTTTTTAAACATGTGCCTGGACAATCCCTGTGAACATTAACTTCAGGACAAATTCCTAAAAGTGTTGTCACTGGACAAATGTTACACGCATTTACACTTAACAGACATACCAAGGATGGCTTACAGGACAGGGCGCCATGTGCCCTCCCACCAATAGAGCCTGGGGTGCCTGCACAGGACTGTTAAGCTTCCTCATTTGAGGTTTTTTAATGAGGTTTTTTATGAGACCATCATTAATTCTGGAAAGGAAAACAGATAGGAACAAAGGGGCCTCTTGCTTTTCTCTTCGGCACTAACTCTGGCCCCTAGCACACCACTGGCTGCCTGTTCTCTCCACATGGAGAATGACCATGAGGAGGTCCCAGCAGGTTCTCTGTGTCCTTTACAGAAGGCCAAACGGATGCCCAGGGGAAACCATGGTCACACATGACCCCAGGGCCCCACGTGTTTGATGGCAAACCCACTGCCCCTGTTCCTCTCTGTATCACCCTCCCACCCTGGACAGCTGAGTAACCAACTCCCACCTGGGAGCATCAGCCCCAGGCTAAGTGGAAAGATGCAAGGAGCCCACCACTCCCTCCCCGGCAGAGGAGCTTACGGTCAGGACAGATAGAAGGTGACCTCAGGGGCTGTTCCCAAGAGACACAGAATCTGCACAGTTAGAAGCCCAACCAGAGGGGAGTCCCAGGGCCAAAGCCAGCACCTCTCACAATCAGAGGACTCTGACAAAGACAGATGCCCCTTCCTGTTCCTCTGATGAAGACCTCAGGAGGCACAGGCGGGGCCTCCTAAGGTTAAGAAATCAAGCAACCAACATCTGAAAGTCAGTAGCTTCAAAAACAAGTAAAGAAAATGCTCTCCTTTTTGAGAAACTGTTTCTACCTGCCACACACTCTGGCCTCAGAATCCCACAGAAAGCCTTAGGTCACATGTCTCCAGGGGTGCATCTTATTTTGAATTTCATTAAATTGATGAATATTTATGAAATCTCTGATGGTAAAAGCTGTCCCAGGCCTTAGCCAAAAGCCAGAAACAATAAAAGAAAATCTGATAGCCTTAGGTAGAGAGAAATTTAAAATTGGGGCAATGCAAACAAAACAAACCAAAAAAAAAAAAAAATCCCAAATTCATAGGCAAAAGAATAATGACAAGTTCAAAAAATAAATGCAATGTCCATGAGTGCCTGGCAAACACGGGCTAAATTCCCTCACATTAAAAGCTCTATTAGAATACACAGAGAAAAAAACACACAGCCCAGTAGAAAAATAAAAAATGGGCAAAGTACCCTTACAGGCAATTTTCCAAATGGCCAATAAAAAAATGGAAAGATGTTCAACATCACCAGCAGTCAAAGAAACCAAAATTAAAGTGATGAAAGGCTTGTTTTACCTACCAGATTGCCAGAGAAAAAATGGAATGACACAGCTAAGTACTGGCAGGAAAACAGGCCCACTCGCTCCAGTGGGAAGATAGCAAATTGGCCCGACGTTGCTGGAGGGCATTTTGGCAAAATGCACCATGGTCTTTGGCCCAATACTCTCTTCTAGGAATCTTTATCCTAAGGAAATACTCAGAGTGCTTCCAAGGACACATCATCAAAGATGTTCACCACATCACTGCCTTAAAAACTGTGAAGAAACAAGCCACAATATTAATAGTCATATGTCTGGGAGATTACATTATTAATTAGACCATTTTCCCCCAATTTTGGTAATGAATGAGAAAAAGACGTTTATTGAAAAAAAATTCACTAAGACACCAGAACAGTGTTTTATAATGAGAAAAAGACGTTTAGTGTTTTATAATGAGAAAAAGACGTTTATTGAAAAAAAATTCACTAAGACACTAGAACAGTGTTTTAACGAGTTTCTTGACCCTAAAGGTGGCCCCCAAATTCCCCAGACTGGTAAGACTAGAAATAAATATCCGTCTCCTCCTCTGGAGAAAAAAGAAATGTCGGGATTTCATCCCACCAAGCCTCTCACAGTCTCTAGACAAAAACAAACCCCCAGTTCCTCGTCCTGTCCGGCATCAGTGGCCAACAGGGCAGTGTCCCTCTGTCTCTCACGTGGTGTGCCCCTGAGGCAAGGAAGCTCAGCCACACACTGCGCCCTGAGGGCAGGGGTGGGTCTGGCTCATTCCCAGCGGAGCCTAGCATCCCACCAGCCTTGGGCAAATCTCTCTGGGCTGTTAAAAACAAACAAAACTGGAAAGACTTCGAAGGCCACAAGGGTAGTTAACAAGAGAGAGAAACAGACCGTGACCTACAGTTCAGGGCAAGTTTCCAGAAAACAGTGTCCCTCCCACATGTTCTCTCCCTTAGAACCAGGCTGCACTTGTGCAGGGTCACCGACGGCCCCGGCCACAAAACCCGGAGTCTTGGGGGGGGAGGGGGCGGTCACACTTTTCTGCCGCTCCATCCACTCTGGGCCCTAGTACCCTTTTCTCCTGAGTGCGGATGAGGCAAGGAAGCTCAGACACACACTGACATTCATCACAACCCAAGCCAAGGGGGACAGGGACTTGGAGGGACCTGCAGAGGCGTGGACATGACCCGAGCTCAGCGCCAACTTCAGGAGAGGAATTTCAACCTGCCAAGCGAAGCGCCAAGCACGAAAAAGCGCGGGCCACGGAAAAGCGTGTCCTAACCCCGCGGCTTAGAATGACAAGTGGGGGGCAGCGCCCCGCGCCCCTCCGAGCGCTTTCCCACGGCCACGCCCCCCGTGCGGCCAACTTCCCGGCCGCCTGCGGCGCGCTCCGCGCCCGGCGC
>NW_003852482.1:4353764-4366700 GCF_000181295.1 Otolemur garnettii
GGCCGGCGGCGCGGGGCTCCCCTGGGAATGGCGAAGACAGGTCGGCCCGGCGCCGGGGGCTGGCCACTGTCCCGGGAGGGGGTCGCGGCCTCTGGAGGCGTCTCCTGGCTCCCGCCTCAGAGCACGCTTTTCTCCCCAGCGGGCGCGCGCGCGTTCCTCGAGCACCGGCAGGGCGCGCGCCGGCCCAGGTGAGGTGCAGGTGAGGGCGAGCGGCGCGGGAGCCTCTGGCCTACCCCAGAGCGGCCGCTGCCCTTTGAGAACGACCGAGGGCCTGTTGGGTCTCAGGACTGCAGCTCACGCCCTGCGCCAGGCGGAGCTTCCGGGAGGGTCTCTGAGCTCCCAGGCCCCAAGCTCCCGAGTCCCGGCATCCCAGAAAAATAGCTCGGGGGGACGAAGATGAGCCTGGAGGCCTGACCTCCTCCTGGGGAGGTATTCGCGCGTACCTGGCCCTAGACGGGTTGCTGCTCTGGGTAACTGGGGTGAATGCCGGCGCTGGGAGATGCTCCCCCTCGGACCCCCAGGCTGAGTAGTGCTCTGGGGTGAAAGGGCGGAGGCGGTGTGAGGGTCTCACCTTGCCAGTCCGCGGGCACAGGAAATGGCGTTGCAGCTGTACTGGGGGAAGCTTGTGATACTGTAAAATCTCAGCTTCTAGCAGGCTCGAACTGAATTCTAGCCCACGCCCACTTTAGGTTGGCTGGAGCGGGCCCTCCAGCTGCCCACCTCCCTCCTAGATCGGTGCTCCTCCTTCCTGGCTGGCAGCCCCTGGCTCCCCTAATCCTGGGGGAAAACCCCAGCTGGGAGGTACAAACACAAGCTGACCGGCTTCTTGGTAACCATTTCTTAAATGTGGACAGCCAGTTAAGGTGATATGATTTGAGTGTGGTTTTGTCTAGACTGAGAAGATGCCCAGGTGCCCTCACTGCTGCTTAAATTGTAGCACCTGGTGGCTTTGGGATACAGACGTAGGTGCCCTCACAGCCACCCTCAAGATCTTATTCTAGGGGTCCTCGGGTGCAGGGTGAGTTTGACAAAGCCTGAGCTCCTCCCTGGCTTTGGCCCACACTTTACTCCAAGTACAGTTCAGGGGAGTTTTACAGAATGATTTATCTCGCATGTCCTGTAGGTGATTGTTTTAAAGCTGTCTCTGGGAGACTTCCTTAGATTGTTTAATCTCATTCTCCAACTAGGTAATTTGACAGTTGAGAAAACTGTTGGGTAGGAGTCAGATCTCTATCTACAGTCATTTAAAAGCTGTGAACATCGTTGAGATCAGAGTGGTTTTCCTCAGGAAAACTCCCTTCCCCCAACTTTGCAGCCCAGTGTAAAAATCAGTGCAGCCCTTCTTGTTCTGCTAGGGGCCTGTTTTTCAAGATGGTATTGCTGTTTTAAGGTAAGTCTTGATTTAGGCTCTTCACGGGCCAAGGCTCATGCAAATATTTTGTAATTTCTGTAATTTTACCAGGGCAATTTAAATAATGCCCTTATAAGTGGGCGTGATGGCCCCCTAGCCACTGGGCAAGCCCCTCCCCCATTGCAGGTGACTCCTAATCTGAGCACTGGTGGAGAACTGGGGTATCCCACACCCCACCTGGTCATTACAGCATCACGTCTGCTGTCCAGGATAGCTGTTCATTAGCTGTAGTTAAATATATTTGATTATGTGCTTTTTAGTTTGCTTTCAAGTGGTTAAGTTAGTGGTATTTCTTGCCAAAAAAAAATTATGAACTGAAGTTTCAGCCTCTAATTAGATGCCTCTCACTCTCTTTAATTCTGGGAGTCAAAAGTCTATTTAAAAAGCAGGCAAAAGACTTTCAAGTGTAAGTGGAGCACTGAAGACCTAATCCCTGCAGTGTGCTGGAACATTGCCGTTTCATCACAGTGAACCTGGACTTGAAGAGAATTTCAAGTAATTGCAATAAATTCTTGCATCTTAGCCTCACTTTTAGAATACAGATTGGTCATAACAAGTGACTGACTTCTGAATTTGTCACACCCTTCGGTTACCTGCTGGTTCCATTGTTTGGGCATACCTGTGTCTAAGTGGCCAGCCCACCTTTTGAGGAAAGGATTGTGGCAAGTAAACACCAGATTATGTGCTATCAGAAGGACGCTCTTGGGGAAATGGAGAAGGATCCACAGCAGAGGCAAAGCAGACATAGGCCTCCTGCAGCCCAGCCACTGAGATCCTAAGGGTGGCATAAGCTTAACCCAGCCCATCCCTGAAGAGATATCATTTCCTGTGTCCACAGTCCAGTGGGGCTCTCCCTTCTGCGTTGAACTGCTTTGCACTCCAGGGTAGCCAGGCAGGTGGGGAGCAGAGCAGCATATTAAGAATCAGTAGCTGTGTGACATCCTTGGTTTTTCTGTGCACCATGTCCCTTACCTTCCTCCCTGCAGGGGCATCTTCAGGCCTTTCCCATAAGGGCCATTCACAAACAGGTTCTCAGAGTGTTCCCAAGAGCTGCCCAGCCATTCTGACAAGGAAGCACAGAACAAAAAGGGACGTATAACTGTGTTTGGAGCCACAAAAAATGCTGTGGCCCATGAGACCATCTGGCAAATATACATTCAACATTTTAATATGAAAAAGCTTTATTAAAAACAACTCTTTAAGATGTTTGGGCAAGTATTTTTTGATAGTTGCTCACGTCATGTAACTTTTTGTTCCAGGATTTTGTGAGTCAGGTCAAGAATGAATCTTTTCACAAACACCCCCTAGTTCTGGGTTCATCAGAGTCTCTTTTCAACCTACAAAGATGCATTTACAGACTTTATCTCATGGGCACTGCTTGGCAACCTTTTGAGGTAAATAAAAGTTCTGTTCTTTTCTTACTGAGAAGGTGGAAGCCCAGAGGAGGAAAGGCAGGGACCAGGAGGTTACGGGCATGCATGCTGTGCCTGGGGGTGGCGTTGGTGGGTGCAAGTGCTAGCTGGGCTGGAGGAAGGAAGATGCCCCCTTTATATCTGAGAAACTGAGGCCCAGGAAGCATGAGTAACTTGCCCAGGGATGCCCAGCTAGCGGCATGGTGGGTTCTAACCCACTGTCTCGGCCCAATGACCACGAATGCTGTTCCTCTGCTGACTCATGCGTCACACCATGTGCTTTCTTTCCTGCCAGGATGTGAGACCCGCAGAAGAGTAAAGCGTTGCTTCTCTGCACCTCCCTCCCTGTCTGCTAGAATGTTCCTCATGAACGCCCCTCCAGTGGTTGCTCTCCAGTCCAAATGGGAGGCCTTTGGCCCGCCGGGGAGCTTTAGGTTTCCCGGGTGCTTTTCAGAGTCAAAAGAGGGTGTCAAGAGAGCGTCTGTGAGTGCCAAGGTGCAGATGATCCTCAGCTCGCTGCAGCGTGACGAGGCTGCTCTGGGCATGAACCATGAGCGGGCACCACCGAGAAGCCAGAGGGCCGAGAGGTGCCGAGACGCCCGGCTGGCTGCCAGCCCTGCTGTGTGCAAAGAGCAACCTGCATTCGCTGCCTGTGGTCGTGCTGACAATTTTGACCCCATGGGGGAGGAGGAAGCTGCAGACCTTGGCCCCTTGGTCCTGGATTCGGACAGTGACGATTCTGTGGACCGGGACATCGAGGAGGCCATCCAAGAGTATCTGAAGGCAAAGGGCGGAGCCACACAGCCTGTGTCCAGCAGGGCCCAGCCCGGTGGGGCCCAGCCCTCCGGAGCCATAGGTGGGGCCAGTAGATGCAAACCAGAGCCTCCTCACAACAGTGCCCCAGCTACTCCGTGTTCCCCCAAACTTATCCCTGGCAGCCATGTAGGAGCCAGCAAGGACCAAGGCTCCACCTCCCCGGTTAGTGTCAGCAGCGATGACTCCTTTGAACAGAGCATCAGGGCAGAAATAGAGCAGTTTCTCAATGAGAAAAGGCAACATGAAACCCAAAAGTGTGATGGGTCCATGGATAAAAAACTAGAGCCAAATGAAAATTCAGCCAAATCACTGCTTAAATCCTGCAAAGAGCTGACTGTTAAGGGGGCACCACGGCAGGATCTGACGGCAGCCTGTAAGGAGTTCGTCTTCCGAAAACCTCCCAGATTCACCAAGGTGAATGCACAGCCTAGAAGCCTTAGGTCTAGGGTCACCTCTGGGCCAGAGACCGTGGGCAGCACAAAGCCGGCAGCCCTCAAGCCTGCCACCCCTTGCCGCCCGGCAGAAGCCATGCAGAGTAAGGGCGGGATTAAGAGGAGTGTTGGCACCACAAGGCGGGGAAAGCGGGTCAGGAGTGCGGCCCTTGTGCCTGAGGGGTCTGACTCCAGCAGCGACGACGGCATCGAGGCGGCCATCCAGCTGTACCAGCTGGAGAAGACAAGGAAGGAGGCCATCGGGGGCCCGCCACAGAGAGCCCAGTGCCTGGAGGACAAGAGGCCCGACCCGCCCACCACAGACAGCACAAGCAGTGCCCCGAAAAGTGCCTTGCCTGAAACCCATAGGAAAACATCCAGCAAGAAGAAGTCCGTGGCTGCAAAGCCTGCCGAACCCAGCCCAGGGGACCTTGATGCCAGCCACACGCCCAAGCTGCCAAAGGAAACCAAAACTCTTGCAGTAAGCACAGCTTCTAGAAGCGAGTTTGTGGAACGATCCTCATGCCGAGCAGACTCGTCCGCTGAGCTGATGTGTGCAGAAGCTATCCTGGACATTTCCAAGACGATCCTGCCAGCCCCTGCAGAGGGCAGTGACAGGTCACTCTCTGCAAGCCCACTCTTCTACTCCCCGAACGTGCCTTCCTGCTCTGGCGGTGATAGCAGCTCTGTGGACAGTGACGACAGCATAGAGCAGGAGATCCGGACGTTTTTAGCCCTCAAGGCACAGTCAGGGAGTTCACTAGCCAGAGCCGAAAGTGACCCTCAGGCTGGACAGAGGCCGCTGTCACCATCAGGTCCCAACAGCCAGACTGGTGGCCCCAGGGCCCCTCTCCCTAAAACACAAGATCTGTCACTAAGCTGTAAAAGGAAATACAGGGGCGGCAGCCACACAGCAAGACCATCTACACCCAAGAAAACGAGGGAGGTGGTGAAAGAGGGTAGCCAGGACATTGACCACACGCTGGGGACAGCTGAGTCTGGCTATGATGGACAAGACCTGCCCAGCCAGGGCAAAGCTGACGAGGCCCCTGGGAGGGAGGGTGAGGCCAGGGGGCCCAGTGGTGCACATGTCCCTCCAGGCCACTGTAAGGCGGTCGAGGCGAGGGGTATAGATGAGAAAGAGAGCTCTGAAGACAAGAGCAGCTCACTGGACAGTGATGAGGACCTTGACACGGCCATTAAGGACTTGTTAAGATCCAAGCGAAAGCTTAGGAAGAGGTGCAGGGACCCCAGGGCTGCGTGCAAGAAGAAGGTCAGGTTCAGCACTACCGAAACGCAGTTCTTGGATAAGCTAGGTGGGTTCCGGAAAGACTGGAAAGACAGAAGCCCACAGGTGCTGAAAAGCTGCCTCTCCAAGTCCAAGAGAGACAGTGGAGAGAGCCCCATGAAAAGATCTCCAAGCATCTTTGGCAGTGTGACAGAGCGAACCAAGCTTGAGGGTACTGGGGACCAAGATGTGGCCCCAACCTTCCGATTAAGGAGAAACGCCTCCGAAGGGAATCTGTTCCCTGGTGAGCATCAGAGTCCAGCTCCAAGCCCCAGCGTCCTGTCTGATGACAGCAGTTCTGTGGACAGCAACGATAGCATCGAACTAGAGATTAGGAAGTTTTTGGCGGAAAAGGCTAAGGAGTCCGTGAGTAGCTCAGAAGTTCAAACAGAGGGTACCCCCACTCTTGGTATGGGGGTCCCCACAAGGCCGGAGGGGTCATGCAGGAAAGAGCCAGCCCTGCAGCCTGGGGTGTGCACTCGGAGCCAGAGGGTTAAGGGGGCCTCTCAGCTGACCCAGGGACTCCGAGGAGCCGAGAGAGCTGGAACACAGAGGGGGACCAGCCTCTTCAGCCAGGGCGGGAAGAGCCTGGCTGCTCCTGCCAGAGGCACCAGTGGGAATGTCTCTGCCAAGGGGTCTCCAAGTAGGAGGAACGTTTATGTCCACAAAGACCAGGGCCCACGAGGGGCAGAGCCTACTGTCACCGACAGTGCTTTTGGTCAGCTGCCCAGCTGTGCCAAAGCAGGCACTGAGGCAGGAGGTGCTGGGGGGACCTTCCATGTGAGTTACGGGAGCCGGAGCTTCCTGACTCCCAGCTCAGGAGCTGAGAGGGACACTAGACCCCAGGCCAACCTCACCCTCCCTTGGAGCGACTTTGCCCACCAGAGTCAGCTGCCCAGCCCGTGGGCACTGAACTCAGAAGGCAGAGACTCAGCGTGGAGAGGGGGCCTGGGGAGTGAGAGAGAGAAGCGGCCCGAGGGCCTGACCAGGGGCCCGCCCAGCCTGCCTTTCGCAGGCTTCTCCCCCCTGCTGTCTACTCAGCTCTTCCACTTCGGAAAGAGTGTGTCCTGGGGAGGCAAGCAGGCCAGTTTCTTCAGCCCCCACCCGGGGCTACCTTTGCAGGGCCCGTCCTTCTCCGCGTTCAGGGAGGCCCAGGCCGGGCCCAGCCCTGTGTTTGGAAGCCCACACCTGCTAGGGAAGAAGGATGGTGGGGCCTGGCCACGGCGGAAGGCCCAGGCAGGGCTCGGTTTACATGACAGGAGGAACTCAGGCCCAGAGGAAAACATCCTCGACCTGCGGTATCGACAGAGGGTCATGGACAAGGACGACCAGGACCAGGAGGCCCTGGGTAGTGACGCCAGTGACTTCAGCGACACCTCCATGGAGGATGGCGGTGGCCGCTCAGTAGCGAAGGGCAAAGCTCTCAAGTTGTGAGTGTGCATCCTGGTGTTCGTAGCATTTGTGGAAAGCGGTCTGTGCGTGCGTGTACCTGTGCACGTGTGTAGGTGGTGTCGTGAGTACAGAGCGAGACGCTGTCCGTTACACGCGTCCCTGTACATATGTACACTGACATGAAACCATGGTTTTATTTAACAGATGTGTCCCAGTAAATTTGATTTTTGTAGCTTTTTGTAAATTATTTAAAGTGCTGTAAAAAGTATTTTTGGAAAATATTTGTCATTCACTTTTGTAGGGCGTCCCTAACTGCAGTTTTCTGTGGTCTGCTTGCAAGTCTTAGATTAGTAAACGTTTGGTTCTTACCATCACAGCCAGGTTCACAGATACTGTGAGGCCACTGCTGTCCAGTAGACCGCTGGTGACAGTGTCCAGTGGTACCACCATTCAAGCTGAGAGAGGCAGCAGTCGCCCTTGCCAAGAATCACTGAAATGCCCAAAGGTGTCTTTTGGGAAGCTCCCGGGACAACACTGTACAAAGGACCTCCCACCCCAGTCCCTTGAGGCCGGAGCACGTCTTCTGAAAACTGCAGTCACAGCCTTCAGCTGGAAAATGTTTTGAAGCACAAAGGCCAACCAGCACCCAAGGGTCAACTAGCCTGGCCACTGTGGGTGGAGGCCAGGAGAGCCCTGCTGTGGCTCTGAAGCCCCAGTTGGTTAATATCTGTCCAGTCACTAGATGATTCAAAATCTAAATAAACCACTTTTTATATGGGATTTCCTGTTCTTCATTTTTAATCATGTTTCTAATGTTCCTTACCTTGATTTCTGCAAGCGAATAAGCATTGCTTGGAGTTGTGTTAGTTTTGGACCCCGAACACCTTGGGCACTGATGCGCCAAGCCTGGTAGCTAGGAATAAACTTCACACCTTCCCTCTGGGAACTAGAGTCAGTGCCAGGTGTGCCCAGACAGCAAAGCGAGCTTCAGATGGCTCTTGTGGGCTCCATCCCTGGGGCAGACGGGAGGGCCCTTGTCCTGCACCAAGAACCGATACCAGGCAGTGGCCTCATCAGCGTACAGGCTGAGCAGCGCTGCTGTGGCATTCTGTACCCGCTGCTGAGGCCATGCAGTGCGCACAGCTGCTGTGCAGACAACAGTGGTGTTGGGCACTGACGGTCACAGCATTCACCTTGTGACTGTCCAGCAGACTATCACTAGTTGCCCAGGTTTTACGACTCAACATCCCGATTTAACCATGATGCGGGGTTTCCTTTGCATCTGAATTTTGTTGGAATTCTGATGTGCAAATTGCCTATACATTGTGCACCCCTGGGTTTTAGCAGTAATTTGCTTCTGTGCCCAAATGTGGCCACATGCCACACGACATCCACCGTCTGTTGGATGGGAAGCTTTAGTGACTGGGCCCTGCACTGCCCGTGACTGTCCACTATAGAGATTCATTCACTTAAGTGCTCCCAGGAAAAACAACTCTAACTTTTTTTTTTTTTTTTTTTGGCAGTTTTTGGCTGGGGCTGGGTTTGAACCCGCCACCTCCAGCAAATGGGGCCAATGCCTTACTCCTTTGAGCCACAGGCACTGCCCTAATATTTTTTCTTTTTTCTTTCTTTTTTTTTTTTTTTGGCCGGGGCTGGGTTTGAACCCGCCACCTCTGGCATATGGGTCTGGTGCCCTACTCCTTGAGCCACAGGCGCCACCCTCTAATTTTTTTTAAGAGTACCTTTAACCCTCAGAAGGAAAAACTAGCTGGTTTTGTATATATTTGTATTAACTTTTAATATGAATAAATCACACGGTACCCACAAGTCAGTTCATGGAGTTTATCTTCTGCAGATGTGCGAGTGGAATCTGCAGGGTTTGTCACGAGAACCTTGTCATTGCAGCAAGTTTAGAGCTTCAGGCACCCAGGACTCATCAGTGCACCCCGGCAGGCCACTTCCCATGTGTCTTCCCCAGACCTAGGACCCTTCATGTCTTTCCCCATCCCACATCCTCTTCACGGCAGTGTGGCCAGAGCTTCTGGTGCCCCGGGGACGATGACCTCGTGAACTGGGGGGATATGGCACCTATAGCACCACCCTCAGTTATTGTTAGCGTGTTTCATACATACAAGCAGGACATTATATTAACATGCAAAGCAGTTGGCAGAGGGCCTCTGGTCACCATGGGCTGCTCACTTAATGCAACGTTGGTCCATTTTCAGTTTCCATAAGGAGATGGTATATCCCTGGTAGATGGACTCAAACTGCAGAATAGCCCTGTTCAGAACCAAATGCTGGTGCCCTACGTTTGGGCTTTGTTACTGCCTGCAGTGACTTGTTTAAACTGACCAAAGGGCTCTCCTGGTGACATTAAAACAGGGCCATCTATGGGAGTCATTAGCCTTTGTTCTCATGCTGATGGAAATTACCCTTGAACCTTACCCTTTCCCCGCTTCCAGCAATAATTTGGTGCCTTTAAGAATCCACTGAAGAAAATGATTCCATTTACACATCCTTTTTTTTTGTAGTTTTTGGCCGGGGCTGGGTTTGAACCCGCCACCTCCAGCATATGGGGCCAGGACCCTACTCCTTTGAGCCACAGACGCCACCCATGCACATCCTTTCTTTTCACAGACTGGACATAAACCTGGTTCTACTGATGCATCCATCCTGGGATTGCCCATGTGCTCTGTGGTCTGAAAGCTTTTGCTCCTGTAGGTCCACTGTTGCCTGCACTTGCCCAACAGGTACCCAGGGGGTGGGGTGGGGTGGGGGGTTTGCAGACAGGAGCTGTCCAGGAGGGATATGTCCAGGTGTGACGATGTAGGGGCATCACAGGAACACATCCCAGAGCTGGTCTGAGTAAATGTGCCCACCCTGTGGGAAGAGCCTAGTGGGCTCTGTGTTAAGCCCTTTGCACGGCTAGAATTATTAAGACTGTCAATTAAAAAAGAAAAGGTCTTCACGAATTTGAAAGAAACTTCATTTTGGTTTTACTTAGGACTTTTTTTAAATTTAAGATTAATATAAGGATACAAATGATCAGGTTACATTGCTTGAATTTGTTAGGTAAAGACCAAGTTGTAGTCAAGCCTGTCACCCAGGAGGTGTGCGGTGTACACTGGTAGGTGGGAGCTTAGCAAGCCCCCTCCCTTCTCCCCCTGAAAATTTATTTCCTATAAAGAATCACAACCTGCAGAATGGGAAGTGAGTCCAGAATAGGGGGCGAGCATAGAACAGAAGTTTGTGTTGAACGGGTTGGCCGAGTGAGCATATTTACCAGGTTCCGGGAGGAGCTATGAATATTTACAGAGAGGGGTCCTAAAGCACGTGCACTGACCTAACTGACCAAACACGTCCCACGTTTACTTGGGTGAGCCTTGACATTTAAATGAACTGAAATTAGGCCCCATGTGTCACAAGGTGAAGTAGGGACACAAAGGCACACAGCATGCAGCACAGACCAGGCAGAACCAGGCCCTGGCCAGTGCTCTGTTATCAGAAGAAAGTTACATCAGTTTCTTGTCCAGTCAGAGCTACAGTTGCAGCTTGTGAAGCGGGCGGGGACGTAATGTCTGGCAGTGGACCTGCGATTGTTTCAGCTTTGCTTATCTCAAGGCCAATGCTCCTTTAGCTGCTAAAGAAAAAGAAAAGCCTGTGGTGTTAGAATATAGTTTATTCTTTAAGTGTAGGGGGTATGACTTAACCCTTGCCTGGCATGGCCTTGGGTTTCTTTTTTTGTTTTGTTTTGAGACAGTCTCTCACTACGTCACCCTAGGTAGAATGCTGTGGCGTCACAGCTCACAGCAACCTCAAACTCTTTGGCTTAAGCGATTGTCTTGCTTCAGCCTCCCAGTAGCTGGGACTACAGGTGCCCACCACAACGCCCAGCTGTTCTTTTTTTATTGTTGTTATTATTGTCATTGTTTAGCAGGCCCTGGGTGGGTTTGAACCCACCAACCCTGGTGCATGTGGCCAGCGCCCCAACCACTGAGCGATGGATGCCCAGCTGGCCTTGGGTTCTTTTTATAATTTGGTATCTCATTATCATAAAGAGTTCATTCCACTACTCTTATGATGTGTAATGCTGGTAATTTATGTCTAAACACCTCTAACAAGATGTGTCCAAACTCCCAACCCATCATGGCTGGAAACTCAGTTTTTAAGGTTCCTCTGAGGTCCCCTTGTCAAGAGTGGGTCTATTTGGTCACTTGAGGAGGTAGTTATGGTTTTATTTTTAGTTCTTAGAACCTAGGGATGCGTCATACCCAAGGAACCCCTCTCCCTTCCCAGGGAGTGGGTCCTGAGGTCCATTTCATTTAATGCAAAGAGTGGAGAGAGGCCATGTTTTAAGAGATGTCCAGTCCTCGGGGGTAGGTTGTCCTCAGGTCAGAGTGTCCCTAAAGTGCCAGTGGAGCAGGAATGGACAGGACAAAGGAAACAGCTGTTGTCCACCCAAGTCTCTGTACAGGGGAGCAGATCTTCCTATGAGTAGGAGTCACCCTTATTTTATCTGTTGTTCAGAATTTGGGTGCTCAGATAGCAGGTTTTCCCACCTTGAGGTATAATTTGCATTGGAAAATCAGGCAATAAATCTAAATATTAGCATTTTATCTGCTGTTATGAAAACATAGATGATACTGCCTTCTCAACACCCCACCTCAAAATTAATGAAAGTGCCTGTTGGGGGTGAGGGGCTGTGATCAGCATGAAATCCACAGTCAGTATCTGCAAGTAACAGCCAGGTTTATACCCAGGCATGGCTGTGGAGAGAGAATAACAGCCAGGTTTATACCCAGGCGTGGCTGTGGAGGGAGAATAATAGCCAGGTTTATACCCAGGCATGGCTGTCGGAGGGGGAAATAACAGCCAGGTTTATACCCTGGCACGGCTGTGGGAGGGGGAGGAGACTTACTACATTATCTGCAAAATCTTTGAGGATTCTGGTATTTTGTGTACTGAGTAGGAGATATTTTTTCATGTTAACACATTTTACTACGTATTTGAAACTATTTATTCTAAATTACTATAAAAGATAAAAGGTTAATAGAGAAAAATACAGAAATATGAATGAAAATAGACATCTGAAGTAAGTTACTGGTTTTAAACCAAACCAACAGCTAAAATAATTGATCAGTAACATGATACGAAATTTTGTGAGGTTTATTTTCTTGTTTTGAGACAGTCTTGGTGTACTGCCCCGTCTAGAGTGTCATGGCATCAGCCTAGCTCTGAGTAACCTCAAATTCCTGGATTTGTGATCCTCCTGCCACAGCCTCCCAAGTAGCTGGGATTACACCCAGCTAATTTTTTTTTTACTAGAGACGACGTCTTGCTCTTGCTCAGGCTGGTATCCACCTTGGCCTCCCAGAGTGCTGGGATTATGGCCACAAGCCACTGTGCCCGGCCTGAAACTTTGTTTTTAACTTTCAATTTCCAAGTGGAATAAAAAGACCAAATAAAGCAAAGACCTACTCGTGACATAGAGGTTTTCAGAAATTGTTGTGCCTTTTCTTTTTTCAATGTCTGTGAAAACTGATTTGTTACTCTAAATGTTTCAGCTGCCTCTCCTGTAATTGTTCTGATTTGATTTAAGAACACAGTACACGGTGGTGCCTGTGGCTCAAAGGAGTAGGGCACCAGCCCCATATGCTGGAGGGGTGGTGGGTTCAAACCCAGCCCCGGCCAAAAACTGCAAAAAAAAAAAAAAAAAAAAAGAAAAAAAAGCGCACAGTACAAAGATGAGAAGAATGATTTCTGTCTTTTACTTTTCATTTTTCAGCCATCCATTTCATATGCTATAATCCCTCACAGAAACACTCTTTTTCCTCAGCATGTAAAAATTTCAGTTTCGAAGAATTACTATGTTAAAAAGATAAATGTCTTGAAATTCATAATCACTGGAGTGAGTTCTTATACGACTTATGCAATGAAAGTTAGGGCCACGTGTAGTCCCAACACTTGGGAGGCCAAGGCTTACAGGTTTGGGGCCAGCCTGAACCAGATCAAGACTTTGTCTCTAAAAATAGCTGGGCATTGTGGTGGGCACCTGAAGTCTCAGCTACTTGGGAGGCTGAGGCAAGAATATCAGTTGAACCCAGGAGTTTGAGATTGCTGTGAGCTGTGATGCCATAGCACTCTACCAAGGGTGACAAAGTGAGACTCTGTCTCAAAAAAAAAAAA
>NW_003852482.1:4367140-4381291 GCF_000181295.1 Otolemur garnettii
GCTGAGGCAGGAGACTCGCTTGAGCCCAGGAGTTCGGAGGTTGCTGTGAGCTGTGATGCCATGGCACTCTACTCAGGAAGATAGCTTGAGGCTCTGTCTTTAAAAAAAAAAAAAGAAAAAGATGGACATGTATACTAATACTGATACTATTGATAATATTAATAGCATTGGGGTTTTTCATTTTTCCAGACACTTATTCTGTTTAGAATAAATGTACAGACTGTAACTTTGCATTAACTCATTAGCAGCTATTAGGGAAATAGCATTTTATTGGATACGACGAATGAAAGCATTTTAGCACCCGACGGTGATGCCAAATTCAAGTCTATGAGGCCTGCGGGCAGGGGCAGCACCTGTGGGGCGACAGGCTTTGCGTGTTGATTGGTGATCCCACCCTGGGCCCCAGTGTTGCCCTCAGCCTGGCGTGAGGATAACACTGAACAGTCACAGCAGTGCAGGAGCTCAACAGGTCTGGGTGGGGAAAGGGCAGTTGTTTGCTGATGGCTTTATCCTGCCCTGGACTTGCTAACTGGCCCTTCCAAACCAGATGCCAAGGAAGGAATTCATTCTTTTCTGTGTGTTCAGAGCTGGGTTGATGAGGTATTCTTTCCCCACATCGACACAGGCTAAACACACAACGGTTATTGGCATTTTTGTATTTTAAACAAAGGCTTGTCAAAGCCTACCTTCAGCCTGACTTTCCAGCTGGGGAGAAAGACATGATCTAGATTCTGCCTTCAGGCTCAGCTTTGTATCTTTTCTATTAAATATATCAATTTTCTCTAGAAGCCATTTGCATTCCAAATCACACATCAAGAATGTTGCCAAAATGTTTACTTCTGCGTACACGTATTAGTAACAAAAAGTTTGTAATGAAGAAATAACCAGTCGGGATGTTTGTTTAATTTCTTCCTTAATTCCTAAATGGAATCCTCATGGATAAAATCTCTGTAAATGAGGTGCCATCTATGGTATGTAAGAATGATTTCTTCTAGTTTAGACAGATTCCAAATTTCCCATAACGAGCACATCTTGCTATTTCTGAAAGACACATCCTGTCGCCGGCAGTGTTCGTTTCTCATAGAGGAGCCTGTAACTTAGTAAACGCTGCTTTAGAAACCCACTTAACCTAATTCATACCCTCACCTTAGAAAAATACAAGTGATTTCTTGCCTGCTTTTTTTTTGTTTTACTTTTTATTGAAATTTAGAAATAAACAGAGACCCCCACGTCCCCACAGCCTGACATCAGTGAAGGACCTTGCTCCTGCCCCTGCTGGACGCCGGTGAGCACCTAGACTTAGTCACACCTCCTCCCAGCCCTCGCCCACACCCCAGCAGGGCATCCCACACAGATCTCAGGGTGCTGCAGCACAGGCCACAGTAGGTCAAACAGTAGCTCCCGAATAAAGACAGCTGGGAGGCAGGGAGGTTCTCCACCAGCACTCCTGGCATTCAGGCCAAGATCTGGGTTCATCCCCTCACAGCCCTGCTCTGTCACACAAATGTCAGATGAGACAGAAATTCAGAACATGATATCTTTAATGAAAATCAACCATTACCATCTTTTCCTCATACATCTTAGATGTGAAACAGAGAAAGCAGGACTTCACAACCACCCCCACTCTCGCCCCCACCGTGTATATATTTTTCTATTCCAGGGCAGACCCTTTACAGTCACATGAATTGTCAAGCATCAGAGACAATGATTCTCCAGATAGCTGCCACTGGAGTCAGAAGCCCCCTAGAGAGGGCTTTCAGCCCCTCTCAATCGCAGATGGACGGCCTGTTGACGTTGTAACTGGGGTGGAAGTTGAGCGGGTCAAAGCGGGTAATGTAGCTGTCGGGGCCAGTCACAAGGCTTTTCTCCATGTACACGTTGACAGTGTTGTTCTGGAACATTCCAGTGGCTGCATGTTGTCTGGAAAATTTATTTGTAGTTGGATAAAATACTTTCTAGAAGAGAAAGGGAACACTGAGATTAATGATGCATGACAATACTCTTGAGCAAGTAATTGGATACTTTGGAAGAAAACTAAGAATGTTTAGGCCAGGTACATTGGCTCACACCTATAATCCCAACTCTTGGGAGGCCGAGGCGAGTGGATTGCTTGAGCTCACAGGTTCAAGACCAACCTGAGCCAGAGCAAGACCTCTCTAAAAATAGCCGGGTGTTGTGGCAGGCGCCTGTAGTCCCAGCTACTCAGGAGGCTGAGGCAAGAGAATCGCTTCAGCCTAGGAGTTTGAGGTTGCTGTGAGCTCTGACAGCCACAGTGCCCTACCAAGGGTGACAAAGTGAGACTCTGTCTCAAAAAAAGAAAAAAAAGAAGACTGTTTAAGAAAATACAGAGAAGCCGGGGTGGGCAAGATCGCCTGGTCTAGCCCTGACTATCCCAATTTATGCAATATCTGTGATTAACTATTCATACTGCCCCTGTCACTATTATGTTGATAGCAGGATCAATTACAGGGCCACCTGGTGTGGCATTTCCATGCCTGGATGTGTTGTGAGCATTAACTTGAGGGTCAGGCCTGGAGGGACCCCCAGATCTGCTTTTCCTAACCATGCAACTCTAGGAAAAGTTACTAGGCCTGTCTGAACTTCAGTTTTCTCTTCTGTGGAACAGAAATAGTATTTGCATTAGTGGATTTCAAACTTAAATGAGAATTGGAGTCATTTGTAAAGCTTTAAAATAATTCTGATGTCCGCACTCCACCAGCTGAGTGGCCTGGGGAGGGGTTGCCCCTGCAAAGTTAACAAGTGCTTAGCTCTTGCCCAGCCGTGGCCACCTGTGTATGCAGGGACCCAATAGGAGGGACTGTTCTAGCAAGACAGCAATGTTAGGTGACCTTGAGGTTTCCGATGTGAGCGGCCTGCACCTCTGCCAAATATTCTACCCTACACAGATGAGCTGTCCTTAGACTATCCCTGTGGCAGACAACCCGATGTTTCATCTCCTTGGCAGGAAGCAAGTGCAAAGAGAAATGGCCTCAGTGTGTGTTTAATAGACTTTTCCTTTGTTGGGAAATTTTCGATCCACACAAGAATTGAGCAGGAAGGACAGAGCTCATAAATGACTTCCCCTGCCCCACACACAGAGGTTCCCCCATCATTAACATCTCGCCTTAGTGTGGCACACCTGTTATCACTGAACTTATATTGATACTTTATTAATTGAAGTCTGTGGTGTATCTCGGCACTCTCCCTCTTGTGCTGTGCATTCTGTGGGTTTTGACCAATGTAGAAGGACATGTATCCATCACTGCAGTGTCAGGGAATGATTTACCCTTCAGAGCGTTTTTTTAAACGCAAGGCATTTTTATTTTCTGCTCCCACATGGAAGATAAACAGCAGTCTCTTCTCACTGAGTCCATACTTGGTCACAAAACTGGAAAACAGGTTCTAGGCAGAGCAAGCCGATGAGCGGCAAAGAAAACCCCCTTGGGAACGTGCCTGGTGAGCTCCCTCAGGCTCACGTCCCACTGCCTGGTAGCACCAGGCACTAAAAGACCCTCTATTTTCAGCAGGAACATTTTTGCAATGGCTTCTTTTTTGAGACAAAAGTTTCATTCTGTGGCCCTCAGTACAATGCCATGGTGTCACAGCTCACAGCCACCTCAAACTCTTGTGCTAAAGTGATCCTCTTGCTTCAGCCTCCCAGTAGCTGGGACTACAGGTCCCTGCCACAATGCTCAGCTAGCTTTTCTATTTTTAATAGAGACAGGATCTTGCTTTTACTAAGGCTGGTCTCGAACTCCTGAGGTCAGGCAATCCACCTGCCTTGGCCTCCTAGAGTCCTAGGATTACAGGTGTGAGCCACCATTCCTGGCCTACAATGGCTTTTTTATAAAAGCTAAAACATCTGGACCCTTGTGAGTATGCTGGCCTTTGTCACAGAAATACCTAATTCTTAAGGAAAACTCAGAATCATTTGATCCTGGGAGCATGACTCCCAAAATCTCCAAACACTTTTTAGATACTCTTCTCACAAGAGCAGTCTCACTCTTCAACACAACTAAATAAGCAATTATTAGAACTTTCAAAACGTCGAATATTTGGGAGGTAAGAAAACCCCCTTCTTATTCTCACCCACGATGGCCCTAGTGTCGTGGGTGCTAGGGGACGCTATGGTGGTCCACCTGGCCCTTCACCTGGACCTCCAGAGGGGTAGGGATGTTTCTAGGGGCTCCCCCAAAAGGACACAAGTCCCTCTGCCTGCCAATGTGCCTCACCTTCCAGCAACTGTGCTGCTAACCAGTACCGGTCATAAGATAACATCTCATAAAATAAAGTATAATTCCGGGAAGAAAGGAGTTCTTCATTTAGTAGCCTCAAAACTGACTGCCTTAAGGTGGGAGAGATGGTTGTGCATGAGTGTGAATGTCATGTGGGGGAGGAAGGTGATGCTGTAAGCACATCTACATGCTTTCCTCACCCTCTAGAACATTCTATTAGTCATTCATTCACTCATTCATTTCTGCACTACCCTGTTCCAGAACAATTTGAGGTGCCTCCTTCTCCTTTGTGATGTTGGAACTTGCCCCCCACAAGCCTCCCCTCCGTGGATGTGTTGCCCTAATGAGGACTCCAGGTTTTTAGCCTCTTCCTAGAGACACCCCCTCCCCACGCCCTGTCTGCTTCCCACTTACCGGCATCTCATGCACAGTGGGAGCTCTGCTCCCGTAAGTTTGGTTACTGGTCCTGTAAAACGAGGCAGGCTTCTTGGTCCTGGTGGATGAAAAACACTCTATTTGCCACTCATTTATTCTAATTCCTCCCAAACCCACAGCCTTAAAGTATTTGGTTAATGGAGCTTCACTGGAAATGCCCCCAATTTGGTGATGCAGCCTTGAACAGAGGCACTAGTAGTGCAGGGCTGACCACCCTGCAGGCACAGTCCCCCTGGCCTCTGGCTCACTATTGTCCCTTCTCTTTTCAAGGCAGGTCTTTAGAACACCCTGCCAGCAAATGTTGGTCCTCAGCCCCTGCAGGAACTTGACACACACCACGTCATTTCCTTGCTAGGTCGCTCAATATATCATGAACTCAGGCTCAGCCTTCAGACCCTGCCACCTGGGGGTCCCTCCACCTGGGAGCTCCCACCGTTGCCCAGGCCATGCTTCTGTCAGGTGTAACACTGCCCCTACTGGTCAGTAGGACTGTCTGGCTCAGGGCACACTCCAGCTTTACTCACACCATGAGCTCTCCAGGGTTAGCTGTTCTCTGTGTATATCCAAGCTGCTCTATCAGAGAGTGAGGACTAAAGACCTGCCCTAGAAAATTCTTGGGGGTGTGGGGGGGGGGTACATGTGAAAGCACATGGCAGGACGGCACTCACACCTGCCGGGCAGCAATCAAGAGTTGCTTATTGCCCTGGACAAGGAGGTGCCCTGTGTTCACATTTAGCAGAGGAGTTTCAGGCAGAGAGAAGAGACTCAGCCAGTCACATGGTGAAACTGAGACCAGAACTGGGTTTCTGACTTCCACTGGGGTCACCCCACGTCCTGACCTGCACTGACCTCCCCACCTCTTGAAGCCGGTGGGAAACGACGGTGCAGGCCCTAGCTGATATCACTCCTGATATCTGTGTTCAGGACATTGAGGGTCTCAGAGCGGTGGGAGTGGTCTCCTACACTCAACAGCCAGCTGGTGCGGTGGAGACCTGGCCGCCCCTGGCCGCCCCCGCCTTCCTCACCCGTAGCCCCGGAAGCACCCCGGATTGTTGAACCTGGCCGGCAGGTCCTCGTCCACGCGGTAGTAGTCGCTGGTCTTCTCCGGGGGCGCCGCGACCTGGGGCTGCGCAGGCTCCGCGCACTGTTGGAAGGTCTCCTCCTCAGTCATTTCGCCTCGGGCAGGCCAGCTGCTCCGCCAGCTACTACGGTCAGTGGCGTCCTGTTGCTAGGCGACGGCCAGGTCAGCTGACTTGTTAGGGCTGGCCTGGAAGCTTCAAGGACCCGGGCTGCGATGGGGAGGAGCCCCTAGCCTCCAGCCCCAAGGCGGGGCCGCCGGGTCCACCGGAACGCCACTGGCAAAGTGATGGGGTGTAGGTGCCCCTGGTTCGCAGCAAGGGGACGCTTACTGAGTAGGCCAGCTGGCTCCCTGACCTTGGGGACTGCACGCCCCCAACACCCCGAGCCTAAATTTAGCCCCGAGATTTTGCTAGTTTTATGGAACCCTCCTAAGCCAAATACCGCTCAAACATTAAAACGGTTTGGAGAGCGAGAGGCTGTGCTGGGCTCAGGGCGGAACTCGGGTGGCGGGAGGTGAAGATCCTCATAGCCCTGAGGCTCCCCACGAGAGACTAGGGGATCCTGGGGAGTCGCGCTTGCGCAGCTGAGCCCGGTAGGGTGCAAGGCCCCGCCCCGCCGGGAGGACCCAGCTTTCGCTGCGCTTGGGGCATGGCACGTAGTGGTTCCTCCGGGCCTGCAGGCGGCGGTGTGGTCCCTGCCCGGGCGACGACGGAAGAGGGAGGCCGCTCATTCAGGCCTGGGGAGGGAGGTGCCCCCGACCCGCGCCTGCCCCGCGTCTCCGCCATGGCTCCATCCCGGGCTGTTCTACCTCGGCTGCTGAGTGCGGGTGAGTGCGCGCCCGCAGGACCCTGGGGAGGAGGAACTGGAGGGGGCACAGGGACGTGGGGGCCCGGCGCGGGACGGGCGGGCAGCCTCCCCACAGGCCCGGCTGTCCTCTGGATCCTGCACTGGGAAGCCCGGCCTGCGTGCAGAGCTTAGAGGTTTTGCTTTCTCCTCAGGTGCCTGGCCCCGGTCACGCTGGCTTAGTTTCCTCAAGACGACCTCCGGGCTGGCTCCGCCCAGCTCCAGGACACTTAGAGGCGCCGTAGCCGCTGCGGTCAGCGAGGCTGAAGACAGAGGTAATTCGGCCCCCCAGCTGACCAGTGGTGGGGAGTGGGTTGGGAAGCGCGAGGTCTCCGAGTTTCGGTAGGGTTGCCAGTCTCCAGGAGTCCTAAGTGCCCCTTAGTTAGGGGTGAGCCTTGGAGGTCCTGGTCCCCAGGAGAGAAGGTGCGGCCTGCCCCAGCCCTCCTTGGCATTTTCCGGTTTCGGTTGGGACCTACCGGGTATTGTCCCAGCACCCAGCGCCCCCGCCTTGCTGGGCACTGCTCAAGGTGAAACAAGGCTTTATAGTCTCTCACACGTGCGGGCCTCCCTGTTCTGGTCCCACCCACTGCCTAGACCGCTCAGTATCTGTGAACTTCCATCCACTGCCTAGACCGCTCAGTATCTGTGAACTTCCTGATGGGGGCTGAGGCCAGCATCTCTTTTCAAGGGTGAGTGTGCCAGGGAGCAGCCATCCAGAGGGTTAACACAGGACTTGGCTCCGTCAGGATGTCACCGAACCACTGAGGCACAGCCTTGAGCTCGTCTTCATGTGCCTAAGGGACCTATGAGTACCATGCTTGGAGCCCATCCACCTTGCTGGACTCTTGATGGAGAATTTCTCCCTGGGCACCTGAGACGTGCACCAGACTTGGAGGCACCTCCAAGTCTGGGAGGTGCCAGAAAGACCTCAAGCCCCAGTGGGCCCTTCTCTGCTTCTCTGCTTTCCAAGTCAGGGGATGGAGGGGTGGGGTTGACCAGGTTCACTGGGCAGCGAAGTCAGGGGCCAAACCCAGCTCTGGCTCTGAGTTTCCTGGAAAGGCTCCCAGGATCTTTCTTGGGGCTTTGGGTATCTTCAAATGCTGTGTCCTCCTTCCCACCAGCAGTGTCACAGGAGGCCATTGGGGGTGGGGGTGGGAAAATGCAGCATCCTGTTCTTCTCCCTGCCAATAGAGGTCGGTGACAAGATTCTGAATGAGCCCCTTAAGCACTCAGACTTCTTCCGAGTGAAGGAACTGTTTTCTGTCAGAAGTCTCTTCGATGCCCGAGTACACCTGGGACACAAAGCTGGCTGTCGGCACAGGTAGGTCATGCCTGGCAAGTGTGTCTCAGTGGTGCTTCCCAGGAGGGTTTGGGACCTGCCTTGGGTCTAGGACCACTTTTGAGCTGGTCTCTTGTCAGTTTTGTGCTAGTGAGTACAGCCCCTTCTCCAAGTGGGAGCACTGAGCCCCTCAGTGGGGCTGGTATTTTCCAGACTTAGCCAGGCTGCTGTGTGCTTGGCGTGGGGCTCATAGCCCTGAGCAAGGACAGACTTATGAGGGGATCTGCAACTTCACAGATCCAAGGCTAAGGGTGAGGCCAGTCACTGATGGGGGCTGTGAGGTTGGTCAGATTGGACAGGGCAGGACCTTACCAGCTATGGGGAGGAAGAATGACTGGTCCATATTCTTACATGGTCTTTTTTTTGGGAGGAGGGAGATAGTCTCACTTTGACACCCATAGTAGAGTGCCATAGCATCATACTGTTATAGCTCACAGCAACCTCAAACTCTTGGGCTCAAGTGATCCTCTTGCTTTAGCCTCCCAAGTAGCTGGGACTGCAGGTGCCCGCCACAACGCCTATCTATTTTTAGAGACAGGGTCTCTTGCTCAGGCTGGTCTCAAACTCCTGAGTTCAAGCAATCCACCTGCCTCAGCTTCTCAGAGTGTTAGGATTACAGACGTGAGCCATCTCACCTGGCCTCTTATGTGATCATTTTGACTGCTGTGGGGAGGACAGACAAGGTGAGAGGCTTGACTCCTGGTGGCAGAAGAGGCAAAGCAGCAAGTGGACGCAGGCATGGGGGTCCTTGGCTGGGGCTAGAGATGGATGAGGCAGCAGGGATCAGCCAGGCACCTTGGACTTTGGTTTGAGCCTTTTGTCCCCATGGAGAGGCAACCTGGGTACTAGAAGGGACTAGCCAGGCTCCTGGAGCCCTCAGTATAGAGGGATATTTCTAGAGCAATTGAGGAGAAGGTCTGGGCTGGGGTCCCCAGCATTGCAGGGTTTAGAGTCAGGGACAAGGAATGGTAAGTGGGGAAGACAAGGTCCTCTGTCAGTGCTGCTGAGATGTGACCTTGGCAAAATGGAGATCATCCTTGATGAGCAGTCAATTGAGAGGAAGAGACACTCTAGTGAGACTGGACTGAAGGTGGAAGTGAGGACCTGGGAACTGCTAATGTGGACCACTCACCAGCCAGGAGCTAAGGCACAACCATCTCTTGTGCCCCACCGTTCTCTGCCCAGGCCAGCAGCAGGCCTGTGCCCTTGCAGTTCACCCTATGAGTATAGGCTACTGCCCTGATACCCTCTGTACTTTTGACCCAGAGCACCTCCTCCCCCCATTTTGGTCCCCCAACCCAACCCCAGAGGGGCCTTGCCTCTAAGACCTCAAGTAACAAAAGGACCAGCTGTGTTCCCACACTGGACAGAATGTTCTGTTGCTGTCACAATTAAATGTCCAGACCTGCATGTGATATTAGTTGTTATAGGATCCCCATGGTAAGTGATGGAGGGGTTAAGCCATGTGCCCAAGGCATGTAGGTGACCACACATGCCTGGGCAGGGATCGCCAGTGCTCTCTTGTCACATGGGGAATGTTTCACATTGTGCCTCCCAGCTATAGTGCCCCCGCAGAGGAGCCTGGGAGTCCCTGGAGGGTGTCTGCAAGCTCAGGGCTGGCAAGTTGGCCCCGTGGCCCTCACAGCCCTTGCCTCCATGTGTCTCTGGCAGATTTATGGAGCCATATATTTTTGGGAGCCGCCTCGACCAGGACATTATTGACCTGGAGCAGACAGCTGTGCACCTCCAGCTGGCCTTGAATTTCACTGCCCACGTGGCCTACCGCAAGGGCATCATCTTGTTTGTGAGCCGCAACCGACAATTCTCACACCTGATCGAGAACACGGCCCGTGACTGTGGGGAGTATGCCCACACCCGCTACTTCAAGGGCGGCCTGCTGACCAATGCACCCCTCCTCTTCGGCCCCACTGTCCGCCTGCCAGACCTCATCATTTTCCTGCATACACTCAATAATGTCTTCGAGCCCCATGTTGCTGTGAGAGATGCGGCCAAGATGAACATCCCCACCGTGGGAATCGTGGACACCAACTGCAACCCCTGCCTCATCACCTACCCCATCCCTGCCAATGATGACTCTCCCCCAGCCGTGCAGCTCTTCTGTAGGCTCTTCCGGACGGCCATCACTCGGGCCAAGGACAAGCGGAGTCAGGTTGAGGCCCTATACCGACTGCAGGGCCAGCAGGAGGCCAAGGGTAGAGGGCCAGATCAACTCAGAGGCCTAGGGCCAGTATGAGCCTCTCTCCTCCCAGACCAAAGCACAGCCACACCTGTCTGTGCTGGGAGTTCTTCACCAGCCCTGGTCCACAATATTCTTGGTCCCTTTGGGCATCTGGGTCCTTGTGATCAGTGACAGCACTCAGCTGTTTTCCCACTGCAGCCATCCAAGGTTCCACTTCAGACCCAGGGCCAAGGTGGCTGTTTGTATTTTTTCTGTGAGGAACAGACTGCAGAGGGCAGGAGACATGCCCCAAACCGCTGCTTTCCTACAGATGTGACTTGGAGCTGGCCTCCCTGACACTAGGGAGGTTTGCTTCTCAGCTTAAGGCTTGTCCTTAGTCCAAATGTACGGGGATTGGGCTGCATTCCTGCCTAGTTCCTGGTTGTCATAGCAAGCAAACCCCTCAGAAGCTCCAGCTGAGTTGGGACAGGCCAGGGCAGACAGGTGGTGTGATTCCAGCAGAAATAAAACAGATTTGGACAAAATGTGACTTGGAGCTGTGAGTTCTGCCTGCTTGGGCTTGGTGTGACATTTATCAGACACCCACGGGGGGCCCCAGGGAACACATAAGAAGTATCCCTCCCCTGGAGAGAGAGGGACAAGCAGTGTGTGCCAGGCTGCTGGATGAGGTGCCAGCTGCCACCGAGGCACCTCCTTCAGCTCTGGGGCTCTTGACAAGCCCATGGGCTAGGGAGGCAGAAGCACAGCCTTCACAGGAGTAGGCTTGCTGTGGTCGTGGAGCATGAGGACAGTGAAGGGCACTTGCTGACAGGGACTCTTGGTATTCCCTTAAGGGAACTGAGGTAGGTTCACTTGGTAAACCTGGGGTAGGCTGTGGCATCTTCAGGGCCCCTTGTGCTGCTTAGGGGTTATGCCTCACACCACCACCACCCCCAGGCACCCCAAGGAACCTGTCTCTGGGGAGAACAGGCAGCAGGGCCCTCGTGTGGTCAAGGCATGTTGTGCCTATGTGGTCCTGCCCTGCCCTGCAGGGGCAGTGTGAAGCAGGGAGGCTGCTGTCCTCTTGTCTGCCTGCCTCCTTGCAGAAAGAAGCTTGGCAGAGGTCTTCACTGGTACCTGGGGATGCTACAGGTTCAGGATTTGGAGTCCAGGTTGGGCTCACTGGCTGACCAGATGCAGACTTAACAGACAAGGAAGTGGAGGGGCCGCTCCAGGGCTCTTTCTGACAGAATGCTTGTCTTGGGGGGTGCAGGTACCATTTCCCTGAGCTGGGCCTCCTGTCCCAGAGTCCACAGAGCTGAGCCCTGGAAGTCAGACAATAGTTAAACTCCCTCGTTGGGTGCTTCCAACTAATGCTCCCAGAACTTGAACTGGGCCTCCTTGAGAGGGGCCCTTGAAGCTGAGGGTCCAAAGTGGTCCTCAGGAAGCAGCAGGCCTGGCCAGGTCCTTCCCTACCATCCCCCCAGCAAGGGGCCTTGTTGGGACCACAGGAGATGGAAAGGGGGATGGGGGCACCTGAGGGGCAGAGGTGGGATCTGACTTCTGGTCTTTGGTTCAGGGGCTAGGTGGAGAGGAGCCCTGTGAGGATGGGTGAGGAGTCAGACCCTGGCAGGCTGCCTGAAGCCTGCCCCTGGGATCTGCCTGGTGGCTTGCCTGGCCCCTGTGCTCCATCCCACTGATGGTTCCCCTGGTCCCTGCACTGGACAGGGCCAGTGAGGACCCACTGAGGGAAGACTAAGGAGTTTTTAGGTGCTTCCAGCTCTGGGGTATTGCAAAGAAGATGGGGCAGGGGTGACCCAGCAGACTCAGACCACAGAAAGTGACAGGAACAGGTTGAGGGGGACAGAGTGGATGACGGCTGCCCTGGGAGGACTTGAGGGCCCATTTCTGAGTGATAGCGGGGAGCCCAGCTGCAGTCTCTAGGTAAAACGTGGGGTGGGAGGGTGGCCTTCAATTTTGCCTCCCTGGAGATGAACACAATTCGTGTGGTTGTGTTCAGAGATTGACAAGTTGATCTTAAATTCATGAGATGCCAAAACACTCTTGCCAAACCTCAAAGTTTGCACTTCCCACGTCAGAACTTACTATAGAGCTGCATCAGCAGAGATAGTGCTCTTGGCACGAGGATGAGAGATCAGTCTGTGCGCTGAAGTCACAGTCCCTAATAAACCTGGCATTTATGGCTGGTTGATTCTGATAGGGTGCCAATTCATGCCACCAGGATAATTGAAAATCCCATGAGAAACTGATTTAGGCCTACACCTCACAGAATGCTAAAGAATTAACTCAAAATGATCATAAATCTGAACATTAGAGCCAAAACTATAAACCCTCCAGAAGGAAACCAAAACATAGGAAATCATGAGTTTGCCAGAGTTTTTAGACACATCACCAAAAGTATAATCCATAAAAAATAAATCAGACCTCAGCAAAATATAAAACTTCTGTGATTCGCATAACACTGTTATGCAAAGGGAGAGATCCAGAAGGGATTCTGCCCCTTACCCAAGGCAAGGGGAGAACTTAAAAGTGTTCCCAGAACAAAAAGAACAGTTTATAAAGATAACAGTCTCCATGTTGGGGGCTGGAGCAGAGTTTAAGCTCAGTTCTTCACTGAGGAATAACAACTTAGTCACCCACCTAGTTCTGGGATAGTTTCTGCAGTAGTATAACATCTTACCCTCCAAAAAAACAAAACATGAAGGAAGGGAAGGGGGAAGTGTGTATAGAAGAAGGATGGATGGAGAGATGGCAAGTTGATGGAAGGATGGGCAGGTAGAGGGGTGGGAGGAAGGAAGGAAGGAAGGAGCCCCTGGGAGTAGTGACACAGGACGCTCCGGCTTCCTTAGGCCTACAGGAGGCTTGTTGACTGACCCTCGGGTGTCACTGGGTTGGTCTCGTCCCTCTCTCTGGCAATCAGTGCTGGGGGCTTCAAGCCAGTGGCCAGCCTCACTTCCTCACAGCCAGCCCAGCTGACACCAGCGTCCCCGGGGCCACCATTGGCTTCCAGGCACTGAGACCTGCACAACAGCTTGATCCCATCTTTCACAGGACCGCCAGGCTGGCAGGGCCAGAGTACAGGAGTTGATGTTGGCTTCTGCGGGTGCAGGGACCTACGGGACTGGGGTAAGGACCTAAATATTTTGAGACAAGCCTTTGGGGACAAGCCTTTAAAGGTCAGTCACTACAGTTTTAAAGATACATCCTGTTGTTTTGTCAGGGTGCCTTATGCTCTGTAGCTGGACAGTGGCTAGTGGCCCATGGTCCCACATCTCCCCATGACACTCTGCTCCCTCTCCATGACACACCAGTTGTCACTTCCCTCCCCATGACACCCACATCCCCCAGCCATCACTGTCCCATCCATCACCATGGCCAGCTAAAGCATTGCTCTGAACATGGTACTGCTAAGTCAGCCTGGCCATCTATTGGCCTGTGTGGCTAGAGTCCAGGGTCAGGCAGGCATCCATGATGTCATCAAGGGCCTGGGTACCCCCTGTCTCTCTCCTTAAGGGTCCTCAGGGTTGGCTGACCCCCCAGGGACTCCTGCCCAGTTTGCAGATGCCCTCTACATGTTTCTTCTCAGCAACACCCCTCCAGCCCATTGCAGAGCAACCCCAGACCAGAGGGCTCGGTCATAGCAGGTCAGTCCAGCTCACCCTGGAGTTGGGAGCATGGTCATCATCTGTGAGGGCCCTGGTCTGTGCGGGGTGCTGGAGGGAGGGGACTGGGTGCCAGGTTAGCCACCCACAGTGTCTCCAGCATCCCCACAGGCCTGACTTCCTATAGGAGCAGTCCCCATGTGCACATTGGCCCAGGGACTGCTGGGGGCCAGCCTCACTATGGTCTGGGAGGTGCCATGATCCCCCAATGTGTATGATGTCACGGGCAGAGACCAGCTGCCCTGAAGGGCCCTATGGGGCCACAGACTAGATGGAAAGCACATGGGGTGCAGAGAATGTCCCCCAATTTAAAGACCTATCTGTAGCCCAAAGTCACTAGGGAGTTTTTCTTTGAGG
>NW_003852482.1:4381391-4383091 GCF_000181295.1 Otolemur garnettii
AGGGTCAGAAATCCTCCTTCATTCACCCCATGCCGAGGGCAGCTGCCCTTAGCAGCCTGGTACACGGTGGGGACATTTGACTGACAGTCACAGCCCAGAGCTGGGGAGACTATTGGAAGAAGAAAGACCACTGCAGGTGTGGGCCTGGGGCAGCAGGGGAGGCGCCCCAGTACTGTGGGCCTGGGGCAGCGGGGGAGGCCCCCCAGTACTGTGGGCCTGGGGCAGCAGAGGAGGCCCCCCAGCACTGTGGGCCTGGGACAGCGGGGGAGGCCCCCCAGCACTGTGAGTCTGGGGCAGCAGAGGAGGCCCCCCCAGCACTGTGAGTCTGGGACAGTGGGGGAGGCCCCCCAGCACTGTGGGTCTGGGGCAGCAGAAGAGGCCCCCCAGCACTTCCCAGCCCCTGTGGCTGCCGCTGCACTGTGAGGATTCCCTGCACACAGAGCGCTGGTGGGGTCAAGGGGAAACCTGGCTGCGTGTGGCCCCCGTGTTTGAGTCCAGGGTCCTGCTGGCTTCCAAGCGAACTCGGCTTCTCTCTCACCACTTCCCGCCTTGCCTTCCTCTCCTGAGGAAGGGGTGCAGGGCAGCAGTGCCCATGAGCGTGTGAGGCTGGCACAGTCTGCAGTGGCATCTCTGAGCCTGGTCACCACACAGGACGCTCTGAGTCAACACAAACACTAGGTCAAGCCCCACCCCAAGGGGGGCTGCCTGGTACCACCTAGGCAAGGGC
Source organism: Otolemur garnettii (assembly GCF_000181295.1). Taxonomy (NCBI): domain Eukaryota; kingdom Metazoa; phylum Chordata; class Mammalia; order Primates; family Galagidae; genus Otolemur; species Otolemur garnettii. Next base: position 4,382,119 of record NW_003852482.1, read on the forward strand.
AGTTGTAGGTGGAAGGACAGCAGGGTTGCCCCCAACGTGGCTCCTGACCTGAAGGCCCCACCTTGGACATCTCCCACCTCCCCTGTCCCACATCTCTCCCCTCTCCCACACACTGCCTGTGTGGTGGGCAGGGCTAGGCCTCAATTTCCCCAGGAGGTGGCCCAGACAGGTGCACATTGCTCCCCTCTGTTGGTGGCCCCTGCCTTGGAGCTCCCTTCCTCCTGTGCCTCCTTACTGAGGTCTTCAGGATGTATCTGCCATTTGGAGCAATTCCTGGGCTGGGCCCCAAGTCCCTGGCTCCCCACCCCCAAGAAGGTGAGCTGGGCTGAGGGCTGAGAGCTGAGTGCGTTCCCCATCCCTCACGGCATCTGTGCTGGCCGGGTCCGCTCTGCCTGGACCCCATGCTGGCCAAGGCTGCCCACTGCCCGCAACTCCCCTTCCTAGGAGCAGCTGTGGGCTGCGGGTGTCGGCAGCATGCTTCCCCAGCAGGCCAGATCCGTGGCGTCTGCTTGGCAGCCTGGTGGGGAGGACGTGGGTCCAAGTGGCCTCCAGGCACATTCCTATTTGTGTGACATTCACCGTGACATGGCGCAAGCTGTGGCACAAAGGGGTTCTGTGCTCAGCTGGGCCTCAGAGAAACTCAAGAAGAAAGAGCCAGAACACAAACACAGCACGACCTTTCTCGGGAAGCAGCTCCCCAGCCACGCCCGGGGCTTGGAGGCCATGTGCGGACCCGTCACCCACCTCAGAGCCTCCCAGGGCCCAGCAGGAGGGTAGGCAAACCAGGTGTCGGGAAGAGGGCAGCAACTGTCCAAGTGACCGGGCTCCTTTAGGGCAGGCACCGTCACCTGTGTTGGGGACATGCAGGGACGGCCATGGCTGACCCTGGCCAAAGAGGCTCTGTAGGCCGAGTGGTCAGGGCTTTTCCTTCCCAGGAGGTGGGGTTGTCCCAGTCTCTGAAGGACAGCAGAGG
>NW_003852482.1:4383173-4386513 GCF_000181295.1 Otolemur garnettii
AGGCTGGGGCAGCTGTCACAGCCTGGAACCTGGGACCTGGCATTTGGAAGCCTTGGCAGAGGGACGGCTGCTCATGTCCTCGGACCTGGGCCTTCCTTTCTGCCACTTGTAAGATGCAGAGGGCAGGGTGGACGGCAGCAAGTCCACCCTGGGGCTTCCTTTTCCGCTCGTGGCGACGATGTGTCTGGTGTTCCTGCATCCATACGAGGCTCTGATAGAAAAAGGACAGGAGGGAGGTTGTCCAACTCGAGAAGGGGGGACTGCGGGCGAATATCTCTCCCATGACCCACGTGCACCCTTTCAAAGCATGTCCAGGGGGCAGCCTCACAGGACATCGCATCTGAGCAGGAAGATTCCAGGATTCACTGTTGCACTCACTGGTATGCCAGGGTCCCAGAGCAGGGCCAGGGGGCCGCCCACCTTCCATGGCCAGATGAGGATCTGCTTTGTCCCCTGGGTGGCTGCAAGGTGGCTGAAAGGCCAGTGGGATTTGAGCAGCCTGTCCATCATCATCTCACTTGGTCGGTGGGGCTGGTAGTGGGCAGAGACCTCCAGGACAGAGGAGGCTCTGCCCACGGCCACACCTGGGGGTCACCCGACCCCTGCCTTTCTCTGTGCTAGCCACAGGGGATCTGATTTTTATACTCCATCAAAAATACAGTAGAACCTCCATGGCTGACCACTTGCCTGCACTGACCACCTCCTTAAGTTGACCTAATTGTCATAGGCAGGACAGACACAAGTGTGTATCAGTACAGTGGGTCTAGTTCCTTATGTCAACCACCTCCATCTGGCGACCAGTTTGTGACAGTCCCTTGGCTGGTCACCTTATAGAAGTTCTACTGGATTATGAGATTAACACATGGAAATGGCAAAAACCAAATAAAAGACTCAGAGCCCCGCTGCCCCCCCCCTTTCTTTCACCCTTGTAGACACATCCAGGCCCTTTTCTCCAGGATGGGCTTGTCCTGATCCTGCTATTTCAGCCCCCAGAGAACAAACACCTGCACCCTGCCAGCTTTGGCAAATGTGGACAGTTTTATCTACTTGCTTCAGATTATTTTAAAAGAAAATTAAATTTACAGATACATGTATAGCCAGGAGTGAATGGATTTTTAGGGCTCAAAATATATGTAAAATTTGGAGGTACTTTGAATAGTAATAAAAATTATAAACCCTAACTAGACATGAAAATAAATATTTATTTGGAGTGAGAAAAAAATCACAAAATCCAATATATTTTTTAAAAGCTGATCCTTCGCAATGAACAGTAGCAAAAAAAAAAAAAAAAAAAAAAAAAAAACTGATGCCTGCAGTAACCATCGCCAAATGGAAGAAAAACACATAAAATTTGATTAAGTCCCCCTGGCAGACGTCCATAAAACTCTTTCCTCTACCTTTGGCTGCTACTTTTTGATTACTGCTTCTTATGAAACTGAGTTCAAAGTTCATTTTTCATCGCCAAATGTCAGGATGCATAAAATATGCACTTGTCCTGGGTCTGCTATGGGCTTTTGCCCCATAAACAAGAAATCTGATCATTTCTGCTTAGTGCAATAGCCATCAACCAAGTGCGAAGCTGTAGAGGCCTTTATGGCAGGACCAAGTACGTTTGGGACAGAGAGGACTTTGTCTCCACTGACACTGGCTGAGTCCCACTCACAGTCGGGCACCGGGGGCTCGGGGCACTGAGCACAGCAGCCTCCCTTCTGGCTTCACACAGAAGGAAACCTGCCTCTCCTTCCCTTCCCACTGACTTAGCTTCACATCTTGTTGTGATCTGCAACCCAGCACCGTGGGGCCATGACACCAGGTGCGCCAGCACAGGTAGGAATGTTCCCGACAACCGGGGAGATTACCCCGGGAAGGCCAGGAGCTCAGCCCCATGTCAGTGTGGCTGTGAGCATCAGCTAGCCCCACTAAATGCAAATGGACCCACGGCCCTACTGGAACCACCATTTCTCGCTGTTGGTGCCAACACCTTGGTTCTTGTTTCCTCCTGACTGAGAATGAAGCCATGAGATGGTTTCAAAGCAACAAGCAGCCAAGTTTATCAAAGCAAAAGTTTACTGTTAAGGGGGTTAGGAACGGCACGGTTCAAGTGGACGGTGGCGGTGGGGCCTGCGTCGGCCTTTCCTCTGCCGGCCTGACCTCCCGCACCATGTCGTCTTCTCCTTTTCTTCCTGACCAGCGGAGATGTGATCTTCCTGCCGTCAGGAGGGGGAATTTCTTACTTTCTATGATGAGGCTGTGTCGTAGCACTCAAGCCCGCCGGGCAGGAGGCAAACTGCGTTGTTTCTGTTATGTCTCTGTGACACGCGTGGCCACCCTTGTTATGGGTACGGTATGTTCCCTGACATCCCATCTGCTCACGCCGTTCGCTTTCATCTTCTCTCTGCTCATGCTTCACTTTTCTTTGGCTGACATTCTGTGACACTTGGGTGCCCCTTATCTTTCATTGTCACAGTATGTTCTCTTACTCAATGTCCCCTCTGTTCGCACTGCCGTGCTGTGCTTCTCTGCTCACGTCTCACCTCCCCACCTACACTAACACCATGGAAGGAGACAGCTGTGGCCAGCTGCACACAATCCTGGGACCGTGGGAGCTCCAGCTCGTGGGTAGAAAGGGCCCCTGCAGGGACACTTCAGGGTCCAAGGGAGGCAGCAGAATCACCAAGTCCAGGGCATGCTGCTTCCACACACACACCCCAGCTGTTGCCCTGGCTCTGTGGGACGCCTGCACAGGGGGCAAGGGCTGGGGCACCTGCCCCTGCTGCGCTTACAGTCAGACTGCGGAGTGTGTCCAATACCTCTTCCCTTCCTCACTGCTGTCCGGGCCTCCTCATCCATCGGTCGCCTTTTCATATCCTTTGCCTACTTTCTCCTTCATATTGTTCATCTGCTCTAAATCATCTGAAACTCTGCAGCTACACGTGGCAACATTCCCTCCAGCTCCCCACCCCCCGCCCCCATCTCTGCCTCTGTACAGAACTACCTTCTACATAACTTTAGGACTAGCTCCAGGTCACAGAGGTTATCACCCCACGTTTTCAGGTTTTTAAAGTTTTCCTTTTCATATTTTAAGCCTGTTAATCCACCTGATATTAATTGTGTGTGGTGTGAGGTAGGGAGCTAAATCTATGTCTTTACCATATGGATTAAAACTTCCATTTATGTAATATTTTATTTAATATTTCCCCTCAAACATCTTTGCCACCTGTTCTAGTTCTGTTTCCAGTTCTGTTTCCAATGTGTTTCTGGGCACTCCCTCTCCTGTCCTATTGATCTGTTTAGTCCCATGACAAAACCTCACCTTAATTCCAATGACTGGCTCGGCGCC
>NW_003852482.1:4387894-4390080 GCF_000181295.1 Otolemur garnettii
CCCGCCACAATGCCCAGCTGGTTTTTGGTTGTCGTTGTCATCATCGCTTGGCAGGCCCAGGCTGGATTCAAGCCCGCCAGCTCCAGTGTATGTGGCTGGTGCCCTGGTGCCCTAGCTGCTGAGCTACAGACATGAAGCCTAATCTTTTAATTTCTTTAGGTTATTTTCAAATTGTTTCTTGATTTGAGTCTGTAAATGTGTTTATTTTTATTTTTTGCTGTTGGTTAATAAGTGCATCTAAGGCTATAGACCTGTCTGTGGATTTCTTTAGCTTTATCTTTTATCTTTAATGTCCAACATGTTTATGGCTTTTCAGTGTTGAATATTCTATATTTTCATTGTGACTTCCTCTTTAACACACAAGTTGTTTAGAAATACATTTTTAATTGTATATTTATCTATATATAACACTGTCTTCATTGTTGATTCTAATGTCATTCATTGCCTTGTAGCCAAGAGGGCAGGCTCTGCTGTACTGGTTCTGTGAAATTTCCTACATTGCCTGGTTTGAGGTCAAGTTTTATAACTGGCCTGTGTGTGCTTAAAAAGCATGTAATTATTTAGTTGTTGGAGGCAGGGTCCATATAGATTCCACAGATTTTGATTTCAAATATTTTTCATTGGTATGAACTTTTAAAAGTGTTGCTTGGTTTCCAACAGAGAAGTATTAACTATGAATGTCACCCGTGCTCATTGTGGGTTTGCACAGACACCTCTGTTCTTATCCTAGTCTGGCTTTTTGTGTGTTGATGCAATGTGCCTTCAAATTCACGAATATTTATTTTCTTGGTAGGTTGTTTTAATGTTAGCCCCCTTTTCACCCAGTGGATGCCTATTTTTATCTAATATCCATCTTCCTAGAATTTATCACACCCGTTCATTGCTCTCCCGTTTCCCTTTCCTTATGGGTCACCACTCTCTCTCACATCCTGAATGTGCGTTTTTTTGTTTGTATGAACCTGTGCAAAAGGGTATAGTTTTGTTTTTATGCATTTAGCACTTTTTAAATATCCACCAAAACAGAAATTTCTTCCCCTCCTCGTTTAAAAGAAAACGAGCTATTAGTGCTTCTACGGTCCATAGTCAGTTAACTTTGTGCCACTCTGTGTTTACCCCACTGCCTGTTTCCCGAGCATCCCTCCGGGACTGCATGTCATAGGCAGAAATTTCGCCTTCAAAAGTCTCTTTAACAAAGGTCAGAGAGTGCTACACTCAGTTTGCTTTTCTGTTTGTTTATGTCCAAGATGTCTTTATTGGACCTTCAGTTTTATGAAAGTTGAGCTGAGTAAAATAATCAAAAGTGAACGCTATTTTCCTTAAGCTTCTTTTTCTTTCTTTCTTTCTTTGAGACAGAGTCTTACTTTGTCACCCTGGGTAAAGTGCTGTGGCAGCGTCACAGCTCACAGCAACCTCAAACTCTTGGACTCAAGCAAATTCTCTTGCCTCAGCCTCCCGAGTAGCTGGGACTATCGGCGCCCACCACAAGGCCCGGCTATTTTTAGAGATGAGGTCTCACTCTGGCTCAGACTGGTCTTCAACTCCTGAGCTCAGGCGATCCACCTGCCTTGGCGTCCCAGAGTGCTGGGATTATAGGCATGAGCCATGAGCTCTGCCTTTCCCTCAGCTTTTCAAAGATATTAATCCACTGTCTTCTGGGACTTAGTGTTGCTGTTGTGAAATCTGCTGTCCGTCTACACCCATGTCCCTATAGGTGGGGCGTCTCTTCTTTCTGGTAGTTTTTACTTTTTTCTCTCTATCCTGGATATTATGCAGTTTACTATAATATTTGAGAAGTGCATTTTTCTATTTTGATTATTACTTGGTTTGTAATTTAGATCTGGGATTTCATGTCTTTTTAATTGTGAAGAATTCTGAGCTATCAGGTTGCTTCTTTGCCATTTTCTACTGATGCTTTTCTTTCAGAACTGTTATTACATTTATATTGGAGCCTCTTGATCTATTTTGTCTGTGTGTGCGTGTATGTGTGTCTGTGTCTGTGTGTGTCTGTGTCTGTGTGTGTCTGTGTGTGTCTGTGTGTCTGTGTGTGTGTGTCTGTGTGTCTGTGTCTGTGTCTGTGTTTGTCTGTGTGTCTGTGTGTGTCTGTGTCTGTGTGTGTGTGTCTGTGTGTGTGTGTCTGTGTGTCTGTGTGTGTCTGTGTGTGTCTGTGTTTGTCTGTGTGTCTGTGT
>NW_003852482.1:4390100-4400977 GCF_000181295.1 Otolemur garnettii
TGTGTTTGTCTGTGTGTCTGTGTCTGTGTCTGTGTCTGTGTGTGTGTGTGTCTGTGTCTGTGTCTATGTGTCTGTGTGTGTCTATGTGTATGTGTATCTGTGTGTCTGTGTCTGTGTCTGTGTGTCTGTGTGTGTGTCTGTGTGTGTGTGTCTGTGTGTGTGTGTCTGTGTGTCTGTGTCTGTGTGTCTGTGTGTCTGTGTCTGTGTTTGTCTGTGTGTCTGTGTGTGTCTGTGTCTGTGTGTGTGTGTCTGTGTGTGTGTCTGTGTGTCTGTGTGTCTGTGTCTGTGTTTGTCTGTGTGTCTGTGTGTCTGTGTCTGTGTGTGTGTCTGTGTCTGTGTGTGTGTGTCTGTGTCTGTGTCTATGTGTCTGTGTGTGTGTGTGTCTGTGTCTGTGTCTATGTGTCTGTGTGTCTGTGTGTCTGTGTGTGTGTCTATGTGTATGTGTATCTGTGTGTCTGTGTCTGTGTCTGTGTGTGTCTATGTGTATGTGTATGTGTCTGTGTCTGTGTGTCTGTGTGTGTCTGTGTGTCTGTGTCTGTGTCTGTGTGTCTGTGTGTCTGTGTGTCTATGTGTATGTGTGTGTGTGTGTGTCTGTGTGTCTGTGTCTGTGTGTCTGTGTGTCTATGTGTATGTGTGTGTGTGTGTGTCTGTGTGTCTGTGTCTGTGTGTCTGTGTGTCTATGTGTATGTGTGTCTGTGTGTGTGTCTGTGTATGTGTGTGTCTGTGTCTGTGTGTCTGTGTCTGTGTGTGTCTATGTGTATGTGTGTGCGTGTGTGTGTCTATGTGTATGTGTATGCTTCATTTTGTTTTCCAGAGCTGCTGCACCCTGGCTGGTTTCCTCAATACCATTTCACTACTACATATGTGCTGGAGACTCTAAATCAGGGGTCCTCAAACTTTTTAAACAGGGGGCCAGTTCACTGTCCCTCAGACCATTAGAGCGCCGGACTGCAGGACCCGGGACGAGTCAGCTGCTAGGTAGGACAGGCAGCGGTGGCAAAAACACCTGGCCGGCCAGATAAACGTCTTCAGCGGGCTGCATGTGGCCTGAGGGCCATAGTTTGAGGATTCCTGCATAAATCTTTCCTTCCTCCCTCCCTCCCTCACACCCTCCGTCCCTTCCTCCCTTCCTTCCTTCCTTTTGAATCTATTCTTAACATCTCAATTTCTCTTTCAAATTTTGTTTTCGGTTTTCATGGATTTTGTCAATGCTGTCTTCCATTATACTAAGTTCCTTTCCTACTTAGTCAAGCCTAGAATTTATCCTGTCTATTGAGGTTTTTATTTCTATTTCTATTTCTATTTCATACCTCCTTTTTTATGTACTGGCCAGTTCTGATTTTATAATTTCTTATTCCTTTTAATCTTCATCATACTACCACAATTTTAATGTGTTTGTCAGACTTTGTTAGCTAGAATAAATCCTTGTACCAATTGATCCTTTTGAACCTCTCTAAGTGTGATGTCTATTTAGGTGATGTGGAATGTCAGCTTGCTGGCTCATTTTAAGGTGAGGCTGTTGCGTCTGCCCATTTGCGCTTTTCTTTGTCATCCTTCACTGTTCAGCATGTGTCCTATCCCTGGACCCAGCATTCTGCTCTGCTATGATACACAGGGTGTCACAGATAAAGCCCTCCTGTCAGAGGATGGCTTGTCTCAGCTTCTGCTCTGGAGGCGCTACTGATATTCTTTTGCCTTCTTATGCCAACAGTTCCCCATAAAGTTATAGCAAGTAACAAGTCCCAAGTTCCCTGGGACATGTCAGGGAACCCCCACCCATCACTCCTGGGAGCTGAACCCCAGGCCTCTCTGCCTGCCAGGGGGTGCTGGATTCAGCCCCCTCAGCACCCTGTGGTTCCCTTCCGTTTCTGGTGTGTGTGTATTTGTGTGTGCATGTACAGATGTGCAGACGCACGTGAGCACACACACATCTGTCTTGGTTTTCTCTCCCTCTCCTTGCTCAGGCAGGTGAGCATCCTCTTTCAAACATAAATGGTACCTGTTCACCTAGTAGGGTCCTTTTTTTTTTTTTCTGGCAGTTTTTGGCCAGGGCTGGGTTTGAACCCACCACCTCCAGCGTATGGGGCCGGTGCCCTACTCCTTTGAGCCACAGGCACCACCCACAGGTCCCTTCTTTTCCATGATGAATCTGAGGGTGACTAACCTGCCCCGGGATGCAGGAAGGCCAGCTCGACCTGGCCCTCTGACTCCAGCCTGCATCTTTTCTGGCATGCGTGTCAGCCATCTGAGGAGCTGTGTGGGACGGCTGGAGGGCATCTGCTGCCACCACGCGCTCCCCCTCAGCGTCCCCACACATAGGAGGGCTGCACACCCTCCACACACACTCATTTCCCTCCTGGTACAACCTGCAAGTCCATCCTCTGGACAGTGGTCCTTTCTGGATGATCCTTTGGAGACTTAACAAACTGTTATTCATCAACTTCCAACAATAATGACATTTTATCTGCTTCATTGAAGAGCTGGCCATGCTTTATGTCCAGGAAGGGATTGGTCAGTCCTCTGAGCCAAGTTCCCTGGTGGACCATGAGCCTAGCGGTATAAAGGGAAGCCAGGCAAGGAGCCAGAACAGCCTCTCTGAGCTCCCTCAAGTGACTGGTCAGTGGCTGTGAGCACAGACCCCAGAGATGAAGACCCTGTTCCTGGCCGTCAGCCTCAGCCTCATTGCTGCCCTGCAGTCCCAGGATGCCCCAGCCTCAGACGAAGAGAGTCAGAATGTGAGGCTCAGATGGGGCAGGGTGGGCTGGAGGGGGCTCGCGAAAGGCTAAAACTTCTGGTTAGAGACCCTTATTTGAGGGCCAGACACTGAGCCCCTACCTCAAGGGAATGGCTAGACAGAACAGGAGTCTGGGCCAGGTGGGCCTGGGGTGCAGGGGGCCTAGAATGGAAGGAGGGGCCTACTAACTTTACCTTTCCCTGGGAGGGAGGGTTCCTGGGGTTCTAGCCAACCTGTGGGGGCCTGGGGCCAGCTTGGGATGGGGTAGAAGCAGGGGACACCCTGGGGGTTGACTGAGCCCTAATTGAGGGGAGCATTTTCCAGGTGTCAGGAACGTGGTATCTGAAGGCCATGACAGCAGACAAGGAGATTCCTGGGGAGAAGCCAGAGTCTGTGACTCCCTTGACCTTCACAGCCCTCGAGGGGGGCAACCTGGAAGCCTCCATCACCATGCTGTGAGTGTCCGCTGGCCGGGCGGCTGTGACCTGGGCTTCAGACCCAGTCACGGTGGGGTGAGCAGATCATGCTGGAGCCCTTCTGAGGCTCTCCTGCAACACTCGGCTCCTAGTTGGGGGTTTCAAGGGCAAACCGTGCTGCTGAGGCTGCCCTCAGATCAGACCTCGTGGGCACAAGTGGCAGGGCTGGACGCCACCTGCCCTTTCCAGTGACTGGGAGCACCTGCTTGCCATGCAGACCCCTCTGGGAACAGATGTCCTCTGCCTAAACAGAGTCAGAACTGGCAGGGTGGGCCTCAGGACTCTGCACTTACTTGTAATAACTTTCTGCTTTAGAGACTTTGGAGACCACAATGACAGGGTTTCAGGATGACCTAGAGGGGAGATAAGATACCAGGGAGAAGGTTTGGAAGGCAGTGCAAAGACCCCTTTGAAATTCCTATGCAACGTCCCACCTGAGTGGCTCCTTCCGGTAGGGTTTCTTCAGCCCTGCACAGTTTCTATGTGTGCAGATCAGAGCTGGCCGAATTCCACCTGTGCAGTTCCCACCTGTGCAGCTCTCAGCTGTGCAGATCACAGCTATGTGATTTTTTTTGTTTGTTTTTTTGTTTGTTTTTTGTGGCTGGGGCTGGGTTTGAACCCACCACTTCCGGCATATGGGGCCAGCGCCCTACTCCTTTGAGCCACAGGTGCCACCCAACAGCTGTGTGATTTTACAACTGATTTCCCACCTGTGTGGCTCCCTCCTGAGTGGCATGGCAGTGCCCACTCTCTAGTCCTGGGGCTGACCCTTAGGGGACCATTGACCCTAGAAATATTTGCATTTTCCCAGAGCCCCTACTTCAACTTTTGACTGGGTCAGATGACAGTGGATGTGGGGCTTGTCCCAGAATGTATCCAGAAGGAAGAAGGCCAGCAGGATGAGGTCCATGAACCATGGCTTAGGGCTCAGGTCCCTGGCCACAGATGTTGCCTACAAACCAGGCAGCCCCGGGTCCCCTCTGGCTCCAGCAAGGGTGGGTTGGGAAGCAGCCCCAGGGGCCAGGGCGCAGAGCTCCTGGCCACACCAAGAGCTCCAAGGCCACCACATGTGAGCAGAGGGCCTGGCAGGTGCCTGGACCTGAGATGCAGACAAGTGCCAACCTCCCTGCCCTGCCACAGACCCGGGGTGAATGGGAGGCTTTGACGGCCACATTAGTGGGGCTGTGCCGAGGCAGAGGAGGCACAAACCAGGACCTCTTTGCCCATGGAGCATCTGTCTTCCAGGATAAATGGCCAGTGCCAGAAGATAAAAGCCGTGCTGGAGAAAACTGGCCAACCGGGAAAATACATAGCCAGTGAGTCCCTAAGCTGAGCTGGACCCTGCTCCAAACGCACACTGGAGGGGTGGGGGCAGCTGGCACCTTTAAGGGAGGGCTTTTGACCTGAGACCCCTTCCACTCTGTTCCGACCCCATTAAAAGTCCACCCTCCCCTTCCCCCAGTAACTCTGACTTAAGACCACAGACACTTGACACCAGCACTAGGTGTGGAAGCCCTGTCCCCAGGAGGAACTGGAGTGTCCAAGGCTATTCCTTTGGTTGTGGCTGTGTCCCTAGTAGGGAGCCAGGAGAAGAGTCACATTTGATGGGTGGGCACTGAGCACCCCAAGCTCCAACCTCTGCCAACCTGACTCCCTGAAACCTCCCTGCCACTCACTGGTTTGGGATGTGACTGCCTTTCGGGTGCACTGGGTCCTTGGGAAGTGGGGGCCCCATGGCCTGGGGCTCAGGCCTAGTGGAGAACTGGGGTCAGGGAGCCTTGGGCAGCTGGAGGGCATGGCAGCTGCAGAGTGTGCCCACCTGGGCACTGTGTGGTCTCCCTGGGTCCCTTCTAAAGGCTCATGTGGCTAATTCAGGCCTCGTGTTGCTGTCCTGCAGATGGGAGCAAGCGTGTAGTGTATCTCATTAGGTCGCCTGTGAAGGGCCACTTGATTTTTTACTGCTTGGGCGAGCTACATGGGATGCAGGTCCAGATGGCAAAGCTCATAGGTGAGCCCCCGACCCAGCAGCCCATGCCCCTGCCCTCCCGTCCTCCCCAGCCCCACGGCTCACCAGTCCCCAACTGGCATGGAGGGGCTGGCAGCTTCCTGATTCTGCCTGGCACATTCATGGTTCCTGGTCACCTATAGGCAGAGACGCTGAGAATAACCCAGAAGCCCTGGAGGATTTTAAGAAGTTCATGGGAGCCAGAGGCCTCAGCCCGGAGCACTTCCTCATACCCAAGCAGAGCGGTAGAGAGGCTGCACTTCTCACTACTCCCTGTCCCTGGGGAAAAGCCAGCAGAGTGACCCTTACAGGGACACATTGCATCTTACTCTGGCATTGTCCCTTGGGGTCAAGGGAGGGGCTCTGGGGGCCTGACAGGACTCCTGGGGTCTCTGAATTAGGCGTTTCCTCCTTTCTGCAGAAACTTGCCCTCCAAGGAGCAATTAGGGTAAGTTAATGGGTTAGAGGACCCTGAGAGAACCCAAGACTTGGGTTCAGTGGCCCTGGAAAAGGCCTGGTGTCTCTCTCCCCACCTGGGCCAGGCAGGTGCAGGCTCTGACCCCAGCCATGCTGCACGCAGGTGTGGCCTGGGGTGCAGCTCCTGGGCAATGGGAAGGCCACTTGTGGTGTCCTCTCCTGTGGTTGGGCTGCTGGGGGGGGACAGTGTCCATCCTCCCAGATCCCCTGAGGTGCCTGTAGCAGGTGTGAGACCCAGATCCCTTCTCAGCACCTCCCTGGCCCTCAATAGTCACTGTTACCCTGTTGGCCTGATGGGGTGCTTAAAAGACGCCAGGGTGTGGCAGGTGCTAATATAACGGGGGCTTCCTGGGTCCCTCACCGGCTGCACATCACTGGGGAATGGAGGTTCAGAGGCTCATCCCAGTCACCTGCCTAGGTGTGAGCAGAGCCAGAATCCAGAACTGCATTACAGTCTTTCCTCACTCTGTTGGCCCCAAGGCCTCCCGTCACCTCTTCACACACGCAGCCTTGTGGACAGCCTGCCAGAAGGATCCTGCTCTGTCCACTCTGAGATGGTGGCTAGAGCCCCCCAGAGCCCAGCCTGTACCCCCACCCCACATATATCCCCACTCTGAAGCTGTCCACTCCCTGTCCCATCTTCAATGACACCCCTTATTTTCTCCCCAGCACCCAGGGCAGCACCACCCAGCTCCTCTGTCCTGTGTGGGGACATGGGAGGAGCTCCTGAGATGCAGCTGGATGCAGTCCCTGCCATCCCTCCTGTCCCCCTTACTGCCTCTCCTTGTTCTGCATAAAAAGCTTCAGCAGCCCCTGGTGACTCTGCCTGTCTGTGGGAGCCCTGGGGTAGGCTGCACTGGGTGTTCCCTTTGCGAGTCTACTGGGGGGTGGGGAGCACCAGGGTCCTGGCTTTGTCCTAGTTCTCCACAGAGAGTGCTGCAGGCCAAAGGGCACAAGAGGCTGGGCAGAGGGCAGGTGCTGGTGGCCCTGCCCGAGGGTCCCACGCTGTGTCTGCAGGCCTTTGCCTGAGGAGCTACAGCTCTGGGTGGGGGTGTGTGGGGTAGGGCTCAGGCCATGGTGCTGCACAAGTAGGACCCACCAGGCCAGGGACAACGTGGAGCTTCTGCTCCAGGTGGGCTTTGGACAGGGTCCCCTGGGCCCTTGGCACTGACCATGTGTCTGAACAGGCTGGACATGGTAGGGGGTGGGGGGACAGCTGCTCAGCAGGGTGTGGCCAGGGCTGGAGCTCCTGGGGGAGCCACCCTGTCCTCAGGTGTTCACACCTGCACTGCCGGCAGGGCCTGGCTGCCAGCTGTCCTTGTCTGTGCCAGGGCAGGTTTGGGAACTCAAGGTAGCAGCATGAGGATGAACTACCCACAGGCGTCAGACACCTTTCCTGCATCCTGGTGGTTATGATTTGAAGTTTCTTTTGATGGTGCAACTCAGAGGGATGGAAGGCAGAGCTCTTTGTTACTTGCTGCTCCAAAGGGGAGAGAGAGAAGGCTGCCAGGCAGGGCCACACGGGATGGCGTGACCCGAGACAGGGCAATAGGCAGCTGGAGCTGGGGGCAGGGGGAAGCCCCTGGCAAGTGAGAGGGTTGGCTGGGTCCTCAGCTCAGCAGTCCAGCTGATTCGAGTACTCTGGGGGCTCTAGGGCATACGGGCTGACCCTAACTGTCTGGTACCTGGCCCAGGGACAGTTAGGCTGGTGCATAGGGCCCCAGAGTGTGAGAGTCAGATAAGGACAGTGATTGGGGTGTGAACTAGTCAGCTGTTCAAGAAGGGGGCAGATGGCCTCTACCCAGGGCCTGAAAGATGGAACAAAACAGCCTTTAAGAAAACAAACTCTACGCAGGGCTCTGCCTTCTGTATCTCAGGAATGGATTGTGTTTCTTATGTGGTATCTGAGGTTCTTCCTTATAGCAGAAGTTACAAATGCCCAGCCCCATCTCCCATAAGCCAGGACCCAGGGTCACCTGCAAATGATGAATGTGACCAGATGGATGGACACTCCCACGCTCAGGTGCCCGAGTGTCCCTGCCCCTTCTTCCAGACGCCACACACCAGTGCCAACAGCCCACGGTGCCACACAGCTCAGTGCCACAGACCCCACACAACCTCCACAGCGATGCACTCTGAAAGGGGTGGCCTTGCAATAATTGCAAAAATAACAGGAAAATACCTAATCCTGCAATTTGCTAGTAACGCTTAAAGATAAATCCTATAAATTCTTTTGCTAACAGGCACCCTGTTCTGCACAACTTCTGAAAAGGGCTGATGAGACAGAAAGAGGTGTAAATCTTTCTCTTTCAAAATCGTTCTGGAGAATTTGTTTTTCACAGAGTTCCTGAGTAAACAGCAGTAAAGGAGCTTCAGGCTTCAGCATATCTCAAGGGCAGCCTCTGCCCATCTCCTGTGATAGATAATCCCAGTGGCAACTTCAAAGAGAGGTGGGAGAGCCAGCTCTCTGACTTTGGCATCACCCGGCCTGTCTCTAATCTACTCGCCACCAAGAGGAAGGAAGGAACAGATGCAGCAGTTTCCCGACTGCACCCCACTAATCTCCAACCCCTTGACAGTAGCGGTTGATCCCTCCACAGGCATTTCTTCTTTTTTTTTCTGTGAGATGCCACCCTGTCTCCCTGCTCTCTCTTCTACCTCTCTTTCCCCCACCCTTCTTTGCGCTCTCCCTTCCTCTTCTCTTCTAAGAATAGAAAATAAATTTTATGCTTTTATATACTATTCTTGGTCTAGAGAGATACCTTTCTCATCTCAAGTCTCTGGACGACTGTGGAGAGAAGAAAGGACAATGGGTGTCAGTGACAGAAGAAAACAGGCACACAAACTGGAGCTCCCCCCAATCAGGAGCACCCCACCCTAAATGAGGAAATATTGAGGACTCCCACCTGGACTCCAGGGGAGCAGGAAAAGGGGGTTTTCGAGGGGCGGGACCAGAAGCAGCGTCAGGCTGGGGCGGAGGGCGGGGCCTCGGAAGAGGATGCATCCCTCAGAGCAGTGGTGGTGAAGAAAAAGAAGCAACCAAGTGGCTGGCGTTTCTAGGGCTTACAGCCTCAACATCACAGTCTGCTTGGAACTAGCATTATGCCACTCTACTTAAAATGTAAAGATCTTGCAACCGTATGGGTGCATTCTCCCTGACAATTGATAGATCATTTCTACTTGTATTATAGACAGCAAGCACAATATAATGCTACAATGCTTGCTTCAAGCAGTCATATGGAGGATGAAGGCATTCAGAGGGGAAAGCAGGGTTTTCCCTCCACCCACAAGCCTGCCACCTCTCACGCTCTTCGATTCTTCCTGAGGGTCCCAGTTTCCATTGTGTGTCATTCCCCTGCAGCCTGAATAACATCTCTTAGCATTTCTTGTACTGTGGTCCTGCTGCCCATAAATTCTTTCCATTTTCTTTTGTCTGAGTAAGTCTCACTTTGCTTTTACTCTTAAAGGATATTTTCAACAGATACAGAATTCTTGGCTGACAGTTATTTTCTTTTAGCACTTTAAAAATGTCATTCTACCATCTTTTGGCCTACACGGTTTCTGGTGAGACATCGACAAGTAGTTAACTCATTGTTCCACTGTATATAATTTGTCTTTTTTCTCTGGTTGTTTTCAAATTTTGTCATTAAATTTGGTTTGGGGCATTTTGACTTTGATGTGCCCAGTACCATCTTCTTTCTGTTTATCCAGAATAGGGTTTTCCAACTTTTTGTCCCTATGACTCCATAAAATTCAGTCCATTTCCATCTACGATTTCCTCAGTGCTGCTTCTGCCCATGGTTGAGTTCCTCCACTCCTTCTGGGACTCAATTATACATATGTCAAATCTTCTAATATTATCTTGGAGGTATCTGAGGCTCTTCTTTTTTTAATATTTTTCTATTTATTCATAGGATTGGATTATTTCTATTGATATATCTTAAAGTTCACTGAATCTTCTCAATTTTTGTGTTAGCCTTGCCCAGTGAGTTTTTACTCATATTTTGAGTTTTAGAACTTCCATTTGGTTGGTGGGTCCAGTTCCTATTTTTCCACTGAGATCTGCCTTTTCATTCATTAAGAGAACACTTGCTGTTAGGAAACCTTCTTCAGTGTCCCAGTCAGCTCCTTCCAGTATCTGTTGTCCCAGGATCAGTCCTTTAACTTAGAATGGTCGTATGTTTCTGTTTATTAATGTCTTTAACAATTCTGGATTATATCCTGAACATTATGAATGATGTATGGACCCTGGATTTTGTTAAGTTCCTTTGGAGGGCGTAGGAAGCGAACTTGACTGGACTCAGACAGTAGGCTCTGCTCCTCCTCAGTGAGTGGCAGGTGAGATCACATTTTCTTGGTTCTTTTAGCCTTAGCTGGCTTCTTGATGTCTTCCTGGTGCACCCATGCTTTAGGGGTCAGCCAGAGATGTGGGCAGTTGTGCACAGAACTTGGGGTTTCTTCTTTCCAGGACTTCTCTTCTCTCTTCCCAGCAGCTCTCCAACCCTGGGTTCTGTCTTCTGGTTCCTCAAGCCGGCGGAGAGGCAGGGTTTCTATCAGAGCTCTACCCACTCTGCATGGTGCAGACAGCGGGCGGCCGTCCAGACGGAAGCAGCCAGGAGCTCGTGCGGCGCCATCGCCTCCTCCCAAGTGCTGACTTGCCTGTGGTCTCTGTTTGCCTTTGGTTGCTCTTTGGTGCCTTCAGATGGTTGTTTGTTTTAATTTTTTTTCCACGTTAATAATCGCTGCTGGAGGGAGGTTTGGTGACGGGAGCTATGCAGTGGGAAGTGGAACGTGCAGCCACTTGGCGAGAGAAATGCACTTCACAATCTCAACAGAAGAGGGCGAGCTCGGACCAAGAAATGACGCGCATCGTTGGCGACCTCTGCTCTGCGCGGGGAATCGCTTGGGCCTGCAGATCAGGCCCAGGTTATCTAGGCTAGAAAATGGTACCATCACATGTACCATCACCGAGTCACTATAAAGAGAAAACAGAACGTGAGTGTCTCAGAAGGGGCTTCCCTGGGCCTGATAGCGCATCCTCAGATTGCTCTGCCCCCCAGCCTGCCCTGCAGCTGGCTGAGGGCTTTACCAGGGAGGACGTTTCTCACCGCAGAGCCAGACCTGTGAGCTGTCTGGGGATGCCCCTGCATCCAGAGAAAACCTACAAGCAAGGAGCCACAGGCTG
>NW_003852482.1:4401362-4434877 GCF_000181295.1 Otolemur garnettii
TGTGAGCCCTGATTCCACACTTGCTCCTGTCTGATCTTCCTAAGCAGCAGCTCCCCGGCTTACAACAATCAGGGTGGGCTGCTCACCAACATGTAGTGATTTATGCCTTACCTGCTCACCTGCAGGCTGAGGCCCTCAGAGTGACCTGCTGGGAGCCATCACGGCAGCTTTCCGGGAGCACTCTCTGCAGAAGTACTTTCCCTCCTTCAGAGCTCCAATCTTACAGAACCTAAAGCTACAGGGGGGCAAATTCATAGCTCTAAGTGATGTGTATACGACTTAATAAAAGGAAAAAAAAAAAAAAGAAAGAAAAGATAAATGCTTCAGTCAATGGTCCAAGCCTCCACTTTAAGAAGAAAAGAAGAAATTGTGCCTGAAGTAAGTAGAAGAGAGGAAATAATAAAGATTAGAGAAGAAATTGCCACTGGGGAAAGCAGATATGATGGACAGGTGTCAGCCCCAACATTCTGTGTCCCCAGCCATTTGGGGTCTGTGCCAGTCATGGATGTATTGCCCCTTGGTTCTAAATTCACCCTTGATTGCCCTACTGACTTGCATTTTTTTAATGACCAATGATGGAATTCCTCATGTGCTTATTGGTTATTTTTATATCTTCTTTGAGGAACTGTCTATTCAAATCCATTTTCTATTTTTAATTGGGATATTTTATTATTGAATTATAAGAGTGTTTTACACATTATTGTACGTGTTATCAGCTAACCTCATTTGCTGCCCCTGTCTAGGAGATCACAGCCTGTGCTGTCTGATCAATACACATATTTTAACCAGTTTTCCCTTTGTTTGTGGTGGGTATGTGACTGCCTGATTTCTGGGTGGCTGTCATCACACTATCCTGGACTATCGCACTATCTTTCCAACTGGTTTCTCTGCTTCTATGTTTACTCCCCCAAATCTGTCCTCAATGTAGCAACTGGAGTAAACCTTTCAAAATGTAAGTCACAGCCTGACTCTGCCAGAGCTCTCCAGAATCCTCCACTTGGCTCGGGGAGAAGCTGGTGTCCTCACGGTGGCCACAAGCACCCAAGGCAGGCCCTGCCTCTCCCTGGCCTCTTCTGGGGCTAGTCTCCCAGAACACCTGCTCTGGCCAGTCTGCCCTCCAGTCTGTTCCTGGAACGCGCCAGGCCTCCTCCCACCTCCAGGCAGGCACTGGACGTTCCCGCACCCAGAGCCCTCCTCCCCCCAGGGAGTTCACGGCTGACTTCCTTCATATCTTCAGTTCTTTGTCTGAATGTCACTTGGGCAGCCATCTCTGATCATTCTACTTAAAGTACAGACAGCCCCTTGTCCCACACTCCCCATGGGGCTTGTTCCACTTTGCTCTTTGTCCATAGCACAAGTCACCTTTGCAAATAACATGTAATTATATGAATCAGCGACTGATCAGGATACGGAGACCACACAATAGATTGACAGGGGCAGTTTATAGAACGAACAAGTGACTACTGACGTTTAAAGAGAACTGCAGAGACTAGCTCATGGCAGGAGAGCAGCTAAGGAGGAAACAGACGGAGGCGAGGTCCAGGCCTCCTGGGAGAAGGTGTGGTTGCAGCCCAAGGGGTGGTGGAGAAGTTTGTTTGGTTTCTTGGGGCCATAGCTGGTCCAGGTCAGGACAGAGGCTAGCAGGTAGGAAATGCAGGCTGGGTCTGGCAGGCAGGAATCCTGTCCTTCCTCCCAGGGGCAGGAGGGCTGGGGTTGGGCAGCCTACAAGATTCATTAGGAGTCTGCTTGAATGGGTGCCACTGAATCTCAACAGAAAGCCATTCAAGGACTTTGTGGACTTAATTTGGGTAAGCACCCTGGACGTCCCCTATTGGTGCCACTGCCAAGTGGACAGTAAGGAAAAAGAAACAAGGCTCGGCGCCTGTAACACAGTGGTTATGGTGCCAGCCTCATACATCGAGGCTGGCGGGTTCGAACCTGGCCTGGGCCAGCTAGACAACTGCAACAAAAAATAGCTGGGCATTGTGGCAGGTGCCTGTAGTCCCAGCTACTTGGGAGCCTGAGGCAAGAGAATCGCTTAATCCCAAGAGTTTGAGGTTGCTGTGAGCTGTGACGCCATGACACCCTACTGAAGGTGACATAGTGAGACTCTGCCTCAAAAAAAAAGGAAGAAAAGAAAAAGAAACAAATGGAAGCCCCCTAGAAGCAGGCAGGGAGACCCTTCCCCCCAAGCCTCTATTAGCAAAGCTCAGCATTATGCCAGGTGCACATAAGAAATGCCTGCTGGGTCCAGCTCTGTCATCACAGAACAGACAGTGAGAGAGGTATTTGGAGCTGGAGATTAGACCTTGGTAGCTGGCACCTTAATTCGCTTACATGTTTATTTTATGTCCCCTACCCCTAGAATGTAAACTCCACGAGACATTTTGTGGTTTTACCCACTGTTGCATGGCTGGTGCCTAGAAGAATCCTTGGCACGTAGAAATTGTGCAAACATCATTGAACAGATGAATAGATTTATTTTATTCCTTTAAAGCCCACATATTAAATCATTCCATGGAAACATCAACTGTTATTTAGTCATCATTATTTCGATGGATGCTAAGTGAGGTTTTCAGTAAACCAAAATTATCACTGGCCATCTCCCCCTAGTGCCTGTCAGGGCGTATCTCCTGCGGACCGTCCTAGGCTTTATGTGGCTTTTCAAATTAAACTTTTTATTTTGAGGTAGTTATGGATTCCCATGTAGTTGTGAGAACACACACCGATATCTCGTGCATCTTCACCCAGTTGCTCCAGTAACATCTTCCAACCTGTAGGACAGTGCTACAGCTGGAAGACTGATGATGGTCCCACAGCCGTGGCAGAAGGCCCTTACAGCCACACCTGCCTCCCTCCGCCCCACCCCTCTCTTCAATCTGTTCTCCATTGCTATAATAATGTGGGCATTTCAGCAATGTTGAATAAAGAGAAACACCCCCTACATAAAATTAGGGGATTGGTTTCCTTTCCCATTCAGGATAATGAATTCTCTGGAGAGTCACCCAGCTTGTCACATTTATTAATAGTTTATTCTTCATTTCTGAGTAACTTTCCATGGTATGGACATACCACAGTTTGTTTAACCATTCACCTGTTGAAGGACATCTGTGTTTCCACTTTGGGGGTCTTATAAATAAAACTGCTATAAACATTCACCCATATTTTGTCATGTAAAATGTCTTCCTGTATAAAATGTACACATACATTTTTGGACCCAAAATGTGGAAAATATCCCTCAAAAAAATGGCCAGCTTTTGGCCAAGAGAGACACATCTGGAGAGGGCTAACGTGCCCCTGGTAAGTGTGCAGATGGCACCTCCCTCCCGAAGCCACCCATTTTCTAAGGCTGCCTCTCTCCTCTCTCCCCCACCCCTTCCCTTCCCACCACATTGTTTTTGGGGGCCTTGGCAGAGATGGCCACACATGTGTCTGGCAGGGTGGGAGCTTCTGAGGCTGCTTGGCCTGCGGGCAGCCAGGTGGGACTCTGGGGCCTGTGTGGGGTTCCTGGTCTCCTCACATGGCCAGGCCTCAGGCCTTGGCCATCACCCCACACAGCCCCACCTGCTTCGTCAGCCCTGCCACCACCCCCTCCAATTGCTGCACTTAGCGGAGGCTGCTCTGGCCTGCTCCTCACCAGATCCTGGATCCTGTACTGGAGCCCTATGGGAGAGGGTGCGGCACCCTGGGTGCGGCACTCTCCCCCACCAACCCCTACGACCCATGTATAGGCTGGGTGTGGTGGCTCACACCTGTACTCCTAGCACTCTGGGAGGCTGAGGCCAGTGGATTATTTGAGCTCACAAGTTCAAGTCCAGCCTGTGCAAGAGTGAGGCTGAGGTCTAGGCCTCACGGGAGAAGGTGTGGTTGCAGCCCAAGGCCTGGTGGAGAAGTTTGTTTGGTTTCTCACGGCCATAGCTGGTCCAGGTCAGGACAGAGGCCACTAAAAATGAAAAATTGAGGCAAGAGGAGCCCTTGAGCCCCAGAATTTGAGGTTGCTGTGAGTTATGACAGCACGGTACTCTACCAAAGGCAACAAAGTGAAATTTTGTCTTAAAATGTTTTAAAAAATGGGGCAAAAAGTCCACATTATACATGGCAAAATATAGGTTTTGAATGAAAATAAGTTTTCATTTATCTGGAACAAATCCCTAAGAGTGCGATTGCTGGATCACAGGTTTGTTACCTGTTCATTTTCTTCTTCTTCTTCGTTTTTTTTTTTAACCTGCTAAACCACTTTTCAGAAACCACCCAGTCTCCATGAGCCCTCACCAGACTTTGGTGCTGTCACTGTGATTTTATTTCAGTCATCTGGTTGGGGATGTAGTGATGTACCATGGTGGGTTTAGTTGTATTTCACTAATGACTAGGGCTACTGAACCTTTTCCTTGTACTTATCTACCATTGTATATCCTCTCTGGTGAAATACACCTTCATGTCTTGGCTCAGCGCCTATAGCTCAACCGGCTAAGGCGCCAGCCACGTACACCTAAGGTGGCGGGTTCGAATACCCAGCCCAGACCCGCCAAACAACAATGACAGCTGCAACCAAAAAATAGCCAGGCGTTGTGGTGGGCGCCTGTGGTCCCAGCTACTTGGGAGGCGGAGGCAGGAGACTCGCTTGAGCCCAGGAGTTGGAGGTTGCTGTGAGCTGTAATGCCAGGGCACTCTACCCAGGGGGACAGCTTGAGGCTCTGTCTCAAAAAAAAAAAATACACCTTCATGTCTGCCATCCATTTCGTATTTTGCAAACTGTGGATTTATGAAATTTTTTTATAAAATCTAGACACTAGTCCTTTGTTGGCTATGTGGCTTATAAATATTTTCTCCTGATCTTTAGTTTATCTTTTCATTCTCTTAACAGGATCTCTTACAGAGCAAAAGTTTTTAATTTTCATGGATCTGTTTTTTCAATTTTACCTTCTATGGGCCATACTAAAAACTCCTGACCTAGCTCCATCTCACAGAGATTTCTCTCTCTCATTTTCTAACATTTTTATAGTTTTATGTTTTACTTTTAGTCTGTTAACTCTTTTAAGGTCTTTTGGGGGGGGCGTTGCCAGGGCTGAGTTTGAAACCACTACCTCCGGCATATGGGCCGGTGCCCTACTCCTTTGAGCCGCCCCTTTTGAGGTAACTTTTTAATAAGATGAGAGACCTTATGCTTCTTTTTCTTGTCATTTGTCCGTGGGTGTCCAGTTGCTCCAGCTCCGTTTGCTGCAAAGGTTATCTTTCCCTCACAGAATTTTGCATCTTTGTAAAGAATTAGTTGTGTGTATCTGTGCAGGTCTACGTCAGGATTCTCTACTATGCCTGTGCCGTTGATCTATGCCCCAGTACCTCACAGTCTGGGTCACCATAGCTGTACAGTAAGCCTTGAAATTGGACATCCCAATTCCTCCCACTTTGTTCTTTTTTAAATCAAATTATTTTACCTATTCCAGTCCCTTTTTCTTCCCATCCAAATTTTGGAATAATCTTGTCCATATCTATGCAAACTCCTTCTGGAACTTTGATAGAACTTACTCTCAGTCTTTATATCACTTGAGAGAAATGACGTCTTTACTGTGCTGAGTCTTCTAAGCCACGGATTCAGTGCGTCTTCCCTCTTGGTTAGGTTGTCTTGGATTTATTTAGTCATCCTTGTGTAGTTAGCACCATGTAGATCTACACATGATTTGTTAGGTCTATGCCCGGGTGTCTCACTCTTTTTAGACATTATAAATGACATTGTGTTTTTAATTTTAGTGTCCCTTGCTAGTATGTAGACACACAGTTGGTTTGTTTGTTTCTTACCTTGCGTCCTGAAACCTTGCTGAACTTACTTCGTAGTTCTGGGTTTTTAATTTTGTTTTGTTTTTAGGCCCTTCATATTTTCTACACAGGGAATTGTGTCATCTGCAAATAGAAACGGTTTTATTTCTTCCTTCCTAATCTGTATATCTTTTACTTCTTTTTCTAAAGCCTTTACTGCCCTGGCTAGAACTTTCTGCACTATGTTAAATACAAGTGGTAAGAGGCGACACCCTCGCCTTGTCCCTGATGTCAGGGAGAGAACGTTACATCTTTCCCCATTAGGAATAATGCCAACTGAAGACCTCTTGTAGAGGCTTTGCGTCAGGGTAAGGAAGTTCTCTTCTATTTCTGTTTTTTGAGTATCGAGTTTTTGGCAAATGCTTTGTCTGCATTGATTAATATGGTCAGGTACTTTCTCTTCTTCATCTATTAATAAGGCTAATTTTTTGAGTATTGAACCAGGTTTCTGTCCCTGGAATAAACTCTTTTTCATCATAGTGTATAATTCTTTGGATGTATTAATTTGCTAACCTTTTGTTAAGGATTTTTGTGTCTATGTTCATGAGAAATCTTGTTCTGTAGCTTGCTTTCTTGTGCATTGTCTATTTGGGTTACAAAGTGTTCCCTAGCCTCGATTTTCTGGAAAAGATTATGTAGCTTGGTATTATTCCCTCATTAAACACTCATTAGAATTTCTGGTGAAACCATGTAGACATGGAGAATTCTTTTACAAAGTTTTCTAAATTTAAATTTTAACTTCTTTAGTAGTCCTAGGACAATTAAAGTTATCCTTTATTAAAGTTATTAAAGTTTTTTTGGGTTTTTTTGTTTTTTTTTTAGAGACAGAGTCTCACTTTATCACCCTCAGTATAGTACAGTGCCGTCACAGCTGATAGCAACCTCTAGCTCTTGAGCTTAGGTGATTCTCCTGCTTCAGCCTCCCAAGTAGCTGGGACTACAGGTGCCTGCCCACCACCTGGCTATTTTTTGTTGCATTTTGGCCGGGGCCAGGTTTGAACCCACCACCCTCAGTATATAGGGCTGGTGCCGAACCCACTGAGCCACAGGCACCCCCCTAAAGTTATCTATTTTTTATTGGGATTGCGTTTTTTGAGAAATCGGTTCATGTCATCTGTGTTGTCAAGTTACATGTGTAGTTCCATTCACAGTACCCTTTACTGTCATTCGATGTCAGCAGCCTGTAGAGATAGTCTTTGTTTTATTCCAGATGTTGATGTTTCATCATTTTTCTTTATTGTTCGCCCTGGATGGAGTGCTGTGGCATCACAGCTCACAGCAGCCTCCAACTCCTGGGCTTAAGCAATTCTCTTGCCTCAGCATCCCAAGTAGCTGAGTACAGGCGCCTGCCACAACACCCAGCTATTTTTTGGTTGTAGTTGTCATTGTTGTTTGGCAGGCGCAGGCTGGATTCGAACCTGCCAGCTCTGGTGTATGTGGCTGGTAGCCACTTGAACCAGGTGCCGAGCCTGGGTTTCTTTTGATCTCTTTTTTTTAGATTCTTGAAGTGGAGGCTGAGATGAGTGATTCCAGACTTTCCCCATTTCTAATGTATGCATTTAGTGCCATCACTGTCCTTCTTAGCACTGTTGTCCTGCAAAATTTTAATATGTTGTATTTTCATTTTTGTCTAGTCCAGAGCATTTTCCCATCTACCTTGAGACCCCCTCTTTGATCTGTGGATTGTTTAGCTGTGCCTTGTTTAGTTTCTAAGCATCTGAAGAAAAACTTCCTGTTACCTTTCTGGTTTCCATTCCTAGTTTGACTCTATGTAGCCAGAAAACACACTCTGTGTTATTTTAAGTTTTAAAAATGAGTTGAGGTTCATTTTATGATCCAGAATATAGTCTATCCTGACACCTATTCTGTGGATACTTGAGAAGAAGGTAGTGCTCGTGGGCGGCGTGTTCTTCGACAGCAGGGAGACCGTGCTGGCTGGCGATGTGTCTGAGCTCTTCATCACTCCTGCTGGCTTTCTGCCCAGTTCTATTCGTCATGGAGAGAGGGGGTGAAGTCTCCGACTGTCGCTGTATTTTGTCTGCTTCTCCTTTCAGTTCTCTATGTCTTGCTTCCCAGACCGGGCAGCTCTATCGTCTGGGATTGCGATCTAACGATCTAACGATACATTTGGGATCACGACGTCTTCTTTGTGGAATGGCCCGTTTATTATTATGTAATGTCCCTCTCTATTACTTTTTCTTTGTTCTGAAGTCTATTTTATCTTAAAACAATACTTGTGCTTTCCTTTGATTAACATTTGTATCTCTTCTCATGCTTTAACTTTCAACATGCTCCTATTGTCATACTTGAAGTAAGTTTCCTGTAGACAAAGTATAGTTGTATCATGGCTTTTAATTAACTCTGCCAATCACTGTCTTCTAATTCAGTGGTTCTCAACCTTCCTGATGCTGCGACCCTTTAATACAGTTCGCGACCCACAGGGTTGAGAACCGCTGTTGTAATTGAAACATTTAGACCATTTACATTTGATATAATTATTAATATGTTAGGGTTTGTTTTATTTTCCTAGGGTTGCTGTAACAAAATATCACAAACTGAGTCGCTTAACACAGAAATTTATTGGAGGCCACAGAAATTATGGAGGCCAGAAGTCTGAGATCAAGTAAGATTTGGAGGGTAGAATAAGCAGTAAGAGATATGTTAATAAAAAGGTTACCCTCGCAGGCAACTGGGATTCGGTTCTCCTGAGGACTGTTTTGAGAAATAGGGTGGAACCATTATCAGATTGTCCCGCTGAGAAGGAAGAGCCCAGGCCATTTATTCTACCAGTTACTATCCGTATTAACTTGATACGTTAATTCACCTGCACATCTCCGTTTCACTGGTCAGGAAAAGCACAGAAGAAAGGATGCAGGCACCTATGGTGGGATGCTGTGGATATGTCCTTGTGACAGGAACTGTACAACACCTGCAGGGCACTGAGAGGGCTGGTCACCAAGTCCTTCAACCACAGGCCACCGCTATGCTGCACTGAACCAGCTCATGTTCCAAATCAGGTCCATCTGTAACCAAGGCTTCTGGGTAAGTGTTGGCCACAGTCTCTAAAATAATGAAAATAGATGGTTATTTCTGTAGCTGGTCCGGGTGGTCTTGCAGCTTAGTTGACACTTATCCTAAACTTCTCCCTTACATTTTCTAGATATGCCTCAACCCCACACTCGAGTCTGGGTGTTTGTTTGACAATGTCATCAAGACCCTCTTTTTTTTTTTTTTTTTTGAGATAGAGTCTTACTATGTCACCCTGGGTAGAGAGCTGTGGCATCACAGCTCACAGCAACCTCAAACTCTTGGGCTTAAGCGATTCTCTTGCCTCAGCCTTCCAAGTAGCTGGGACCACAGGCGCCTGCCACAATACCCAGCTATTTTTTTGTTGCAGTTGTCATTGATGTTTAGCTGGCTCAGGCTGGGTTTGAACCTGCCACCCTTGGTGCACGAGGTTGACGCCATAACCATTGTACTACCGGCACTGCCCATCAAGACCTTCTTGTGCTCAAATATTGAGTAAAGCTCAGACACTGCTTGCTTCAGTGAGGCACCTAGGAATTAGCAGTCATGAGAAACCATGACCACCCCAATACTCAAAGGAAGGGCACTGAGGGGTGTCACCAGAGAGTGTGAGCTGTGGAGCAGGGAC
This sequence comes from Otolemur garnettii, assembly GCF_000181295.1. Lineage (NCBI taxonomy): Eukaryota > Metazoa > Chordata > Mammalia > Primates > Galagidae > Otolemur > Otolemur garnettii. The sequence continues at coordinate 4,410,832 of NW_003852482.1, forward strand.
AGCCTGCAGAACTCTCATCGGAAAAAGCACAGCCATCCAGAGAAATGGAGCAGTGGGTCAGGATCTCTCTCCCTTTCTGCCCTATGCTCTCACATGGGGTCTGCATGTGTTGATCCTAACCTCCTACCAGACTCCCTGCCTGCCTTGGGTTGACCCCAACCTCCAGTCCTGCTATTTCCTGATGGTGTCTACTACCAGCTGAACCCTACTAGGGTCTAATAAGAGTGTAGTTATAGAACTCCCAGAGCTCAGGCCGTGGGGACACAAGGGAAGCTGGGTGAATGATGGGAGGCACCGGGATGGCACCAAGCACACCGAGCATAAGCCTCACAGGGGACGCCTTGTCTCCCACCTTCCTCACGGGTTGTCCCACCACCCTTTTCAAGGATTTTGTTAAAGGTGCCAGTGTCATAAGGTCCCTAGGTGATGATTCACATGTAACAAGGAAGTGAAGGTGCCTGGAGCACATCAACAAAACAGGTGGCAGACAAGTCTTCCCGCTGATGCAGAAGGGCCAGCCTGCTGCTGACCTCAGCTTCTGCAAGAGCCTGGGCCCTGCCCTTTCCCGCTCCCCAAGTAGTGTGGGCTTCCTGCTGGGCAGCACCTTCCACACTGGGGTCAATAATGGGTTGTGCTGTATCTTCAGTGCAGCCCCTTGGGCTGTTAGGGAGGGTGGATTAGTTAGTATTATTTGGCAAGTACCTTGGGGTCCAATCTTGGGACAAAGAGGCACAAAGATGCCATTCTATGGCCCCAGCACCTGCCTCAGAGCCTGGGTCAGTGGTGGGTCTCAGGGCAGTTGATGCAGACCTGGGAACTACAGAGACAGGGAGAGAAAAGGCAAATCTTGCTCAAAGAGGCCAGGGATAAGGCCAGCAGAGCCAAGCACCCAGGGGAGCTCAGCTGGGAACTCTAACCACAGCTGGCAGGTGGCCTCCTGGTGCCTCACTGGGCCCATTTATTTATCTACAAGGCTGAGATGCAAGACCTGTCTGATGGTGAGACTGGGTAACAAACACAAACAAGAAAGAATGAACAATAGCTTGGTGCCCATGGCTCAGTGGTTAGGGCGCTGGCCACATACACCGAGGCAGGCAGGTTCGAACCTGACCCAGGTCTGCAAAACAACAATGACAACTGCAACAAAAAAAAAATACCTGGGCATTGTGGTGGGCACATGTAGTCCCAGCTACTTGGGAGGGTGAGGCAAGAGAATCACTTAAGCCCAAGAGTTAGAGGTTGCTGTGAGCTGTGATGCCATGACACTCTACCCAAGATGACATAGTGAGACTCTGTCTCAAAGAAAAAAGGAAAAGAAAGAATGAACAAGATAATTCAGAAAGTAACAAATGCTCTAAGAAAACACAAACAGTCCGGAGTGCAACATGAAGCCAGGTGGGGGAGGCCATGTTGTCCCAAGTGTGGCTGGAGATAGTTAAAAATGACCCTGAGCCAAAAAACAGTGTCCTCCCCCACCCTGGGAAGCTTCAGGTGGAGCCCCCAGACAAGGTGGGTTCTCAGGCCGGTGAGAGCCCTTGGGTTCTAGGGGATGGGGACTCAGCAGACGGCAGGCCGGAGTCTCTGTGGGGCTAAAGCTCAGTCCCTGTCTTATCAGCAGGAAGTTAGAAGGCCGGTGCCCCCAGAGAGCTCTCCAGGACCCTAGTCATGGCACTGGGAGGGCACAGGTGGCAGAGGAGGCGTCACAAAGCCATGGCCTTCCCTCCCTGCCCCCACTCTGACGAGGCCCCTCCTGCGTGTTGGTGAGTGAGCACGTCTGGGGGGAGAACGCCGGACATCATCACATGTCTTTTCTTCTCTGGGTGGCACTCAGCTGCCATTCATCAGAGCCCAACAATAGCGACAGTCCACCTTCCCGGAGGCGGATTGGCCACAATGGGTGGGGGAGGGGTGGGGTCTGTGCCAAGTGCTCACAAGCCACTGGCCAGGGCTATAAAGAGCGTTGCGAGGGAAGCCAACACAGCCATCAGACGCCCCAGGTGACCTGCTGAGGCTGTGAGCAATAGCCCTGGAGATGAAGGCCCTGCTCCTGACGGCCGTGCTCGGCCTGGTTGCTGCCCTGTCCTTGGCCCTGGAACATCAAGACGTGAGCTGGGCTAGGCCTGTGGGCGGGTGAAGGAGTGAGGCTGGGGAGGTGGCCAGGGGCCCTGTTTTAGGAGGTGTCCTTTAAGGCCGGCTCTGACCCTGCACTCCTGGCCCAGAGTGTTCAAAGAATGAGGCCCTGTTGTGCTGGGGCAGACACAGTCCCCTATGGCGCAGGCACAGGCTCAGCTCAGGGTCCTGCTGCACTGTCTCCCAGAGCCCAGGGTCTTGCAGGGAGAGCTCGCCTGGTGCCAGGCCTGGTTCATCAGGGCCAACACCCTCTGCTAATGGAGCCTGGGAGCCTGAATGCTGGGCTGGCTGCACCTGGGCATGGGATATGGGGTTCGGGGTGCAGGGTGAAAATGTGCTCAGCCTGCCTTTGGGGCTGCAGCTGGGGTGGTAAGTGGAAGTACAGCCTGGGCTGGCCCATGGAGGGCTTACGCCCTGGGCTGCTCCAGATCTCAGGAACCTGGTACGTGAAGGCCTTGGTGACTGACAAGGACCTGCTGAAGGACAACAGGCTCAGGAAGATGTTCCCTGTGAAGGTGACAACCCTAGAAAATGGGGACATGGAAGTCACAATCACCTTCATGTGAGTGTTGCCCCTCAGCCCGCTTTCTCTCCCCCTCCCCAGCCCTGCATGGGATCCCTTGTTTTATTTGTGGTGAAAAATCCAAGGGGAGACAGCTGAGCACCCTTGAGCTCTGCAGGGGTTGCAGTGGTCTGGATGACGCATCAGATTAGCTGAGGAGGCTCAGGGGTGTCCTGGGGGCAGTGGTCTTGGTGATCCACCAGGTTAGCTGAGGATGGCTCAGGGGTGTCCTGGGAACTACCCAAGAGCCTCCTGTTTTCCAGGAAGGAAGATAAATGCCACCAGAAAACAATTCTGATGCAGAACACCGACAAGCCTGGCAAATACACATCTTGTGAGTCCAGCCCGGCTGCATCAGTTCCACAAAGCGGGACACACCTGGGGCAGCCTTTCTGTTAGGAGGCCCTGCCCTGTCCACCTCCCAGGAATGACCAACCTCTCCCTTCCCAGGGAGCCTTGTGGCCAGATCCTGCCTTCCTTCTGGGTGGTCTCAGCTGTTGACCCATGGCGGAGACTGAGGGTTAGAGGAGGGAGTGGGGCAGGGGCACCTGCTCAGAGCTTCTCTGATGTCCCCTGGTCTCTTATGGCCCCAGTGTCGGGGGAGCAGGGAGCCCTGGCAGAGTGTCCCATAATGTGGTCTGCAGCAGCCCCTGTAGGAAAGACGATGCCACAAACCTGTTTTCTCTGCCACCTGCAGATGAGGGCAAGATGTTCCTCCAGGTGCAGAAGCTGCTGGGGACGGACCACTTCATGTTTTACTGTGAAGACCGGAGCCATGGAAGGCTGCTTCGCATGGTGCAGCTCATGGGTGAGAGCCCTCAGAAACCCAGGTCTCCTGCCCACATCTCCACGTCCAGAAGCCAGTGGAACTGACCTCAGCCACACCACCGCAGGGGATAGGAATCTGCTGGCCTCTGAGTGCCGGCCACAGGGTGGGCTGGGCTGTGGGCAGGGGCAGTGTAGGCCACTCATCAGGGGCTCTGGACACCATAACTGCCAAGTGCCACTTCCTGGAGTCTCAGGCATCCAGGGGGGTCACCTCATGTAGGGGTGATGTCCTGACAGAGGCCTTCATGGGGCAGGGACCCTCCAGGGTGGTAGGGCAGCTCAATGCTTCTAGGACACAAGGTCCTTCCAGGTCAGGGTGTGACCCTGCAGGGTGGCTCCTGGAGCTCTTGGTCCCCTGGGGTTGCTCAGCAGCTCACAGACTCCCCAACACCGTCCCCCTTCCTGGGGCTGTGTCGGCCATCTCCTCCATACTCCAACCCCACCCCAGACCTCCATGTCCACCCTTGGGTCGCATCCTCTCCTACCCTCAACCGCTCTAGGACAAAGTCGCCTGTGGCCATCTCCCAGTATCTGCTCCCTGCTCACCTGGCCGCCTCCCCCCACCCCTAGGCAGGACTCTTGATACCAACCCCAAGGCCCTGAGAGAATTCAGGAAAGTTTTGCAGCACAGGTGGTTCCTGAAAGACGAGGACATCTTCATGCCCATGCAGATGGGTGAGAGGACAGCTCTGCCCACGGCCCCTGTGCCCTGTGACCTCCAGGCTACCCTGTGACCCCTGTGTTCCCCCAAGTTCCCTCACAGGGACGCCAAGGCCCTGCCTTGGATGTTGGCTGCCATGGGTGGGTCTGAGCTGGGCTATCATGGGTGTGGGCCCTCATCCAGGGCAGCTCCTCACCCGGGTCTTTCTTGGTGTCTACAGAAACTTGCTTCCCCAAACATGTCTAGGGTAAGTAACACTTTGGGAGCCACCTGAGGAGCCCAGAGCCCTGGGTTCCCCAAGGGAGGGTCTGTCTGCACTGGCCCCTTACCACCACACACAGGCAGGAGCAACCCACCCCCCGTCCTGGGCCAGGCAGGAAGCCAGTACCTCAGGGTCTGTCCCAGTGAATTCCCAGGACATCAGGAAGTCCTTTTGTCCCCTAAGCCCTGCATCCTGGCCCATGGAGGTCTTCATGGGCTCTTCCAGGGCCCAGGCCTGCAGTGGACCCCCCATGACAGCTCGGTGTCATCCATCCCTGCACTGCTCCCACCGGGTCCCCTCACACAGACCCTACCAGGTCTAGGAGATCTGGATCACTCTCAGGCTCCATGGCTGCCCAGCAGGACCAACATGGGACCTGAGGCAGCTGGAAGTGGAAACTCTGCCCAGTGTCTGCCCCCTCCATTGCCCCCCGACCTCTGCTTCCAGCCCTCCAGCCTCCAACCTCTACTCCTCTCCCCAGCTCTGGAGCTTGCGGGTCTACACCTCCAGAGTCCACCCTGCTGCCCAGTGGAGCCCCAGCTCACCTGGACCTGCCTTCCACCATCCCCTCCCTCACCTCTCCCCACCTGACTCCAAATAAAGACCTTCAGCAGCCGCTCTGCACTCATGTGTCTGTGAAGGGATCTCGTGTTGGCTGTCGGGGGCTGCTGGGAGAGGGAGCCACCTGGGAAGCTGGGGAGATGCTGGACCCAGAAGGAGTCCACCCCAAGGGGCAGCATCTCACAGGCCCAAGGGTTGTGTGATGTCCTAAAGCAGTGGTTCTCAACCTTCCTAATGCCACAGCCCTTTAATACAGTTCCTGTGGGTTGTGACCCACAAGTTGAGAACCTGTCCTAGAGGGTCCCCTGTAGAGCCGCTGCTGGAGAGGCTCAAGCTCAGCTTGGTTTTGTTTTTTTGTTTTATTTTGTTTTGTTTGAGACAGAGTCTCACTTTGTCACCCTTGGTATAGTGCCTTAGCATCACAGCTCACAGCAACCTCAAACTCTTGGGCTTAAGCAATTCTCTTGCCTCAGACTCCCAAGTAGCTGGGACTACAGGCACCTGTCACAATGCCCAGCTATTTTTAGAGATGGGGTCTCCCTCTGGCTCAGGCTGGTCTCTAACCTGTGAGCTCAGGCAATCCACCAGCCTCTGCCTCCCAAGTGCTGGGATTACAGGCGTGAGCCACCATGCCCTGCTCGACTTGGGATGGCAGGGTCTGGCAGAAGAGCATTCCTGAAGCCAGCAGGGAGACTGAGTCAGGCTGCAACAGTGCTGGTCCTGGCAGGCCTCCGCCCCAGCAGGGACTCAGTGAGCCCTCCATGGCCCCATTTTGGCAGCGTTTTCGGCCCCATTTTGGCTGGTGGCAGGGGTAGAGTAGGAGCCTTGGGGCTCTTCCCTTATCACTCCCCACCCCCAGCAAGACAGAGCTGTCAGCGGCCTCCACGGATCCTCATCCCCACCCTGGCCTTCCTGTGGATTATCTGAGGACCAGGGTCTGTGCTGACGCTGGGGCCACAGGGACGTGGGGAGGTCTGCCAGTGTGGGAGAGGAGAGGTTACCTTGCCACGGGTAACAAACAATCCAAAAAATCCAAATAGGTCAAGCTTCCCAGAGGACAAGACTGCCAGGAGCTGTCTCTCCCCAAGGAGCCACTGGTCCTTCAGCCAAGGAACCAGCTATGTGACTCTCACCTGACCTACCATCCTCTCCTCACTCCTCCCAATGGCCCTGGCTCTTGTGGGTGGGGGAAAGGGCAGCTCTGATATAAGTCAACCCCCCAGGAGCCAGGTGGAGCCAGCAGAACTGTGCATGGTGTCCAGTGGTGCAGACCAGGTCCTCCCAAAAGACAGAGGGCAGTGTCTCCCTCACTCCACACCCCCATACAAATCCAAAAGGGTTAAAGACTTCTATGCAAAAGTAAAAGATATAGGTAAAAATATTCAACTGATCACAGGGTAGAAAAAGATTGTTGAAGCATCTAAGCAATGGGGGTGAAATGTTGATTGAAAAGAGAGATTGGACTATGAAACCTGTGAGCCTGTTTCCACGGGTTTTGACCATATGACCCTCCCAGACACCCACTATCCAAAGTATTTGAAGACAGCTGTTAGGAGGAAGTTGGGAGAACTTTCCATCCCCTGCCCAAACTCTGCAGGGCTTGGGGCAGAAACTCCACAGGTGCACAATGGTCCCTTTGATGCCTGAAAATCAAGAAATCACACAAATGTGAATGAGACCCAAGTTCCTTTCTGTTTCCTTAAAAATGAGGTTTATTATATACGTGCGAAGGAATACATGAGTCCCAGAGAGGGTGTACCAAGACTGGTCCCACTAATGTCATTTGTCCAGCAAGGCCAGCAGCGGCGCTGCCAATGTTATGCCAGCTTCCCTCAGCCGGGAGGGGGCTGAGTGTGGCACCAATTCCCAAGCATTCCAGCTGCTGCAGGGGAGGTAAAGGTGGGCTTCCGTGGGAGGAGGAGCCCCCCAAGAGAGGGGCTGAGGGCGCTGCAGGTGGAAATGTGGCCGGTGTGGCTGTAACATTGAGTCCCGAGGGGACACGGAAGACCCAACTGCACCCCGCATGGGCCCTCGGGTAGCCTCAGGAACACTCACACCCCTCATTGAGATCACACTCTGCTGTCACCAAGCCTGCAGGGTGACATTTGCCTGTGACAATTTCTAAAAAACAAAAAGGAAAGACTTAGAGCACAGCAGTGTTGAGCAAGGCTCGGCTCTGGCTGCTGCCGTCAGTGCCAAGACACAGCTGCTGCTCATCTTTCCCTCAGCTCTCCTGGCCCGTGACTCCACTGGCCTAGGTCACTTTTCCAGTGGTCACACCAAGCTGCCCAAGGTCTGAGCCCCCTGGTGCGTGCCTTGAGGCCTGTGGCACTGCCCAGAGCTCTGACACCTTCCCCGCCCCTGCGTGGGACAGTATGGCTGTCATACAAGGTCTTTGTTCCTGACAACAATACAACTAAATAAAAATTCATCAACAGAAGTATTTTTTGAAAAAATCCATAAGTATTTCAAAACTAAATAGCATACGTCTAAATAACCCACAGGACAAAGAAGAGATGAAAAGGGGAATGGGAAGCCTAACAAAATGAAAATGAAAACACACCATGAAAAATTTGCGGAATGTCCCACAGCTATAGTCAGGAAGAGATGCGTGGCATTGAATGCCCAGTTGTTAATTTTATTTGAACTCAATTTATTTTATTTGAGCCCTGCCCAAATTGTGGAATTATGTGCAAATAAATGGGTGGTTGTTGTTTAATTCATTAAGTTTTTCAGTGGTTTGTTACCAGCAATAGACAATCCAACATCAGCCCCTGCTAATCTCCACCTAAATTAAATTTTATTTAGGGGAGTATAAAGTAGCTGTGTTTTCATCCTGTCCTTCCTTCTATGCTTATTATCTGGTATTATTCTGCAAAAAACATTCTCTTTCTCTCTCTCTTTCAGCACCATTATAACCTCATTGGTTTAAAAACTTGTATTCAGAGCCTTCCTCTCAGAGCAGGTGGCTGATGGCTCACTCCCCTCTCCCTGTGCTGTGAGGCTCATGGAGTGACTTCTGCACTCCTCAGCTCTGCAGGCCGGTCACCATCTGCCCCCAGCCCGCCTTGCTGAACAGGAGAGGGTGCTCAGCTTGCCGGGGCTCTGCTGGAGAATGAAGGGGCTGCTGGGTGCCGGCGGGTTGGGATGGTGACGGGGCACTTGCTGGATACTCCTACTCCAACACAGAAAATGAGGCCGGGGAGATGATAACATGAGATATTTCATAAACAAAATATTGTATTTTCTCTTCAATTGCATTAAAAAAAAAAGAGAGAGAGAGGGAAGCATCCAGGCTCCAGAAGCAGGAAGGGAGCTCAGAGCAGTGGTGGGGGTGAGGCCACAGGGCCCCCGAGAGCCGGGACCAAAAGTCCACCCTCGGGTCCAGGCCATCAGTGGCTGTTCCCGGGCTGGAGAGGCAGCTAACCTGCGGCCAGGAACAGCCAGAGGGGTGCTGATCTGTGGCACCCCCATCCGCTGACGGGCACCTCCAGCTGTAGACTCCGGGTCTCTCTCTTCCTAATTTCCAAATAACTGTGGGTTTTCTTGATAACTTCTTATTATTGATTTAATAATTTATTGCCTTGCAATAACATCATCTTAATCCCATGACCTATACAAACTCGTTCTTATCCCTTAGTTATGGACTATCTTGGAGATTTATGTTTCAAGTGCACTTGAAAAAAGTGTGCTCTGAGTTGCTGAGAGCGTGTTCTCTAAGCACCGGCTAGACGGAGGCAGTCAGCATTCCTCACAGCTTTGGTGCCCCGACACTGCGTCCCCTGGTCCCAGCAGTGGCTGAGACCCTGCTGTAACTGTGGGTCTGTCTATTCCTGGCCTTTGTACTCTTATCTTCTGCTTTATGTGTTTTAAAGGATTTTTCTAGGTGCATACATGTTTAGGGTCATTCTTTTAATGATTTTATCCTTTATCCTCATGAAGTGTTCCTTTTTATCTCCAATAATACACTTTATCTAGAAGCATATCAATGTGGTCCTTCCCGGGACCTTCTGATTACCGTTTGTATGTGAGATCTTTTTCCAGCCTTTCACCACCAACTCCCTGTGTTTTCATATTTGAAGCCTGTCTCTTGTAAACAGCATGTAACTTGGTTGGTCTTTGTGTCCAGTTTGATAACCTTTTAACTGGAGTATTTACTCCTTCTGCACATAACAAAAGTAACACATCTGGATCTAACACGCCTTCTTGCTGCTGTTTTCTGCGGGCCTCTGTCCTCTCCTCTCTCCTCCCAGCCTTCTTTTCTTTTTTCTGCCCTTCCTTCCCTCTCTCTGCTCTTCCTTTCCCCACCCCCCCACCTTCCTTCTCTCTCTGCTCTCCCTTTCCCCCACCCCCACTGTGTCATTGTCATTAACTGTCCTCATGTCACCCCAGACCTCTTTTAATGGATCAGTTACTTTTAACCCTCTACTTCCTGGTCTCCACTGAACTCCCCGCTGTCCATTTCATTGTGTAGGGGTCGCCATCGTGTTTACGAGGTGCCCTCACCTTCCCCCCTCATTTCTGAGTTAATATTCCACTGCCCTCCTCACAGCGCAGAACCTTCAACCCGTATGTTTTCTCCTAAGCCCTCTCATTTTGCAATTGTAGTCATACATGTTAAGTGTCTGTGTATCATTAACCATGGAAGGCATTGTCATCACTTATAGTTTTAATTAGTCAGTTGAATTTTAAACAACTTGAGAAAAAAACGACTTCGTGGTGACCTGCCTGTTTCTCAGGCTTCCCGGCAGCCGGGCATCAGGAGCACCGCAGCCTTCAACCTGCAGACTCCGATAGGTCACTCTGCTCAGGAGAAGGACTCTTGGTTCCCATTTTTCTGGGAAATTTTTCAATGAGTATAGATTCACATCTCTTTCTTTAAGTACTTTGGTGACTTTGTTCTATTGCATTCAAAGTAGAATTCTTTTTTAAGAGAAATCACAGCTCAAATTTATCATTTCTCCCTGTACGTAATGTATCTTTTTCCTCCGGCTGTCTTTAAGGTTTGTTATCTCTGGTTTTCAGCAACTCGACTTTGAGGTACCTCCGCTTTTTTATTTATCCAGCTTGGAACTTACTGAGCTTACAATTGTCTCGTAAAGTTATAAATGAGCTGAAAAATTCCCATCACCTAGTGATATCGCAAGTCTGTGGTGGGTGGTGTTCACCAAATTTGACAAAATTTCAATCATTTTTACTTCAAGATATTTTTTCTGCTTCCTGGGATTTCAATTCCATCTGTGTTGGACGACTTGACACAGCCCCACAGGTTTCCAACGTTTTTTTGTTCTTTTCACCTCTTTCTTCTGGTTTGCCTCAGTCTGATGGGACTTTCTGAACGATCTTCTCACTCATTGTCATTCTTCTGGCAATGCTCAGTTTTCTGTTCATTCCAGCCACAGAATTTTTTATTTACGTATTATACTTTTCAGTTCTAGAATGTCCCTGTGGTCCTTCCTGGGCATTCAATCTCACACACACACACACACACACACACACACACACGTACCTGGGGTAGATACTGACCTTACATGTATGCACATCCTCTCCCACCCCCTCCCCAGCCACCAAGTCCCTTCCACGGGGGCAGCATTACGGCCACCTCATCTGTGCCTATTTATAAAAGTGGGTGTATAAAGAAGTTGCAAAAAAGAAAGTACACAAACATTTTAAGAAAGGAAACCTGTCTCAAATGTGTACTACTCAAGTCACGCCTGACTTCTGCAATTACAGGAGGCACTCGGTGTGATTCGAATTCATCTCCTGCCATCAGTATATATTTTCATGCAATTTCTTAAAATGTGCATTCATTTTTTCAGCACCCTCTGCACTTTTGCAAAACTAGCAGAGTGACAAGATAAATGTCAGCCATGCCACCCACGCTCTGCATGACAACGGGCCAGTCAACACGGAGCGAGGTTTCCGACAGTGGTCTCATGAGGTCACAACTGAGCTGAAAACTTCCCATCACCTAGTGACGCAGTAGCCCTTGTACGTCTGGCACAACACATTACTCACATGTTTGTGGCGGAGCTGGTGCAAATAAACCTATCACACCGCTGGCCATGTAGAAGTCTAGCCATACAATTACGCATCCTACATAATACTTGGTAACGATAATGAATAACCATGTTATGGCTTGTGGACTTGCTGTCCACGCCTTAGAATATACTCTTTCTATTTATAAAAAAAAAAAAAAAAAAATTGACTGTAAAGCAGCCCCTGGCAGGCCCTTCAGGTCTTCCAGAAAAAGGCATGGTTTTCACTGAGGTGACAGCTCCAAGTATGTCACAGCCCCTGGTCACCTTCCACAGGGGCGAGATGGGGCTGAGGACAGTGACACTGACAGTCCTGGCTCTGCGTAGACCAAGGCTGATGTACATTTGTGTCTTAGTTTTTAACAGCAAGGTTTAAAACATAAAATACGTTTAAGAATTTTTCTAAATACAAAAAAGCTTACAGGATAAGGACACACAGAAAATATTTTTGCACAGCTGTATGATCTGTGTTTTAAGCTACGTTATTATGGATCATGAGTTAGAAAATTTTTATGTTTATAAAGTAATTACAAGAAGCTAAGGTTAGTTTGTTCTTCAATAAAGAAAAAAGTTTGTTATAAATTTAGCATAACCTAAGTGTCCAGTGTTTATAAAGTCTGCAGTAGGGGACAGCAATGCCCTTGGCCTCAGTCATCACCCCTCACTGACCACCCAGAGCAACTGCCAGTCCTGCAAACTCCATTCATAGCAAGTGCCCCACACAATTCTTACCTTTTCTATCATATGTTTGCTATGCCTTTTCTATGTTCAGACCCACATGTACCCACGCTGTGTCACAGGTGCCTGCAGGATTCGGTGCAGCAACACATGCACAGGTGTGTGCCTGGGGCACAGGCTGTAACACAGCCCACCTGTGCAGGGGGCTGCACCTCCCAGGTTTGTGAAAGTGCCTCCGTGAGGTCTCACAGTGACAAAATCACCTGAAGACACATTTCTCAGAACTATCCCTGCTGTTAAGCGACTCATGACTATTCATCAAGCCCCCTGCTGCAGAAGTTGCATGAATAGGAGACAAAGGCTCCAAGTGTTCCATCCTGAGAGGGTGGTAGGAAATGGAGAGGAATGCAGCCAGAGGGCGGGTGGCAGCGCCCTGCCCAGGTCAGGGGAAGCCTTCAGAAGCTGTCACTCACGCCCACCCTCAGCCCTCACCTCCCTGCTGCCAGCCCTGCCCAATCACCCAAAGAGCCTCTGCACATCAGCAGGCCTCCCCCTGCCCAGCCCGTGACCCATCAGGGGAGACCCTTTTGCTGGCTCTGTCGGGGTGGAGCTCACCGGTCCCCAGATGTCCTTCACTTGATCCTGGCTGTGTGGAGGGCTCCTGGTTCTCACCACTTGTCTCTGAATAATCTAGGGATGCTTGTTCTTCCTTTCTGGCAGCTTCTAAGAGTTCTTTTTATTCTTGGAGTCAGAATCCTTCCAGGACAGCCATGGCTGTGTGTCTTTCCTCCCTGTCTTACCTGGAATTCTCATGCATTTTTGATCCGCACTCAAACTCACCAGTGTCCCTTCCACTAGGGGAGGTCTCATGCCACTCGTTCCTACTCCAGCCACCTCCCCTTCTCCCGGCTCCTCCGTCCTTCTGGACGTCCAGGGTCTGCACAGAGGCCCCTGCAGCCCCAGCCCCTTCATCCCACCTCAGCTCTGACTGCATCCTCTGCTTGTTCACCTGCTGGGTCTCTAGCAACCCTACTCCTTCTCTCCCGACCTGGCCCGCTGACGTCTTTGTTAAGAGCCCTGTGTTTCTAAACCTGTCTTACTTTGTGCTGTGATCGCCTCTTCTCAAGTGGCATCTTGTTGGTTTTTAAATCCGTAGTGTCTTCTGTTTGCTCTCCGGGAGGCTCTGTCAGCCACCGGTGCCCTGCTGGCTCTCACCATCGGCCCACTCAGGAGTCAATTTCCTTTGCTTGGTCCTGGGTCAGTCTGAGCTGCTCATGCCCCACCAGGGTCGTAGGTCCGCCAGTCACTGGCTCACCTCCTGCCAAGATTCCTGGAAGAAACTTTCTGTCCCCACACTTCTCAGTGCAAAGGCCAGTATCCTCCCAGCCTCAGGCTTCAGGGCCCTTCACTGCAGGCCTCCCCTCTCTGAGGTAGGCCAGAGGTGGCCGGTCAGCAGGGCCTTGGGGCAAGTCAAAGGGGTGGCACTGCCCTTCCATGCAGAGGGCTGTGGGTCTCTGTGGGTCACGCTCCCTCCCAGAAGGGGGACTGACACTCCTCTGCCTGGGCCTGGCCTCACTCACAGGCTGCAGGGAAGCCCCCTGGGAGCTGAGCCACACGCAGTCCAGGGCACCTTTAGCCACTCCCAACACGTTTGGGTATAAACTGCTATCGTTGTTATTCATTTCTAAATAGTTCATACATTCCTTTCTATCCCCCAAAATATACACTGTCACTTCCTGAAATCTGTTGGTATTTTCTTTCTGATCTATATAATTGAGAAATCTTTGCAAACATTTCATATGTGTTTGAAACTAATTTTTGGTCTCTGGAGGTTTAATATGTCCATCAACAGCTGTTAAGCTGCCAAGCTGACTGATATGTAATTCTGTCTCCTGATTCACCTGTTTCTGAAATCTCTCTGTTGAACAATCCCACTTAATTTCTCAAGTTCTCAATTCTAAATATAGAATTTTTAAAATTTGTTTGGTGTATCCGACCAAATGGTGGTAATTTCTCTTTTAGGGACCATTCCTATGACTGGCATCAAAAATCTTTGTGTAAATACAATCCGTGTAACCTGGCATCTTGTACCCTCCACGAATCCCCAACAATAAAAAAAGAATCTTTGTGTACTCACAGGCAGCAGCTCTCATTTCTCACCACTCTTTTTGGAATACATTTTCCTAGCACGTCCCTTACTGTTATTTTGTTTTCAACATTAGTCCATTTTTTAAATTTTGTTTTAATATTGGCATAGAGAAAACAGGTTTCTTTGATGTGAAGTTCTGGGGGCTTTAGCGTGCGCGTAGACTCACAGCCACCCCATGGCCAGAATGCACAGCGCCTCCACCCAGAGAGCTTCGTCCGGCCCCTCCACAGTCAGACCTGCCCCAGGCCCGCGCCCTGGGGACTCCCACCCCCTCCAGTTCTGGAGTGGTGTCTTTTCTAGAATGTCACAAAAAACGGAATCGCAAGGCAGGTAGACTTTTTAGACTGGCTTTGTTCATTCCGCGGGATGCCTTTGAGGGTGAGCCACGCTGTCAAATGAATCAATAGTTTGTCCCTTTTTGTTGCTGAGAAAGCTCCATTGCCTGGAAAGACAACTCGACCTGCCGGTGACCAAGGCGTTTGATGTTTCCAGATTTTAGCAATTATGAACGGAGTTTTATGGGCATTTATGTTCAAGTTTTAGTGTCCTCCTATATTTTCACTTCTTTTGCATAAATTCCTCTGAGAGAAACTGCTGGTATATTTCTCTCCAAATTTATAAGAAATTGCCAAACCGTTTTCCAAAATCATGGCACCATTTTACACTCTTGTCAGCAGTCTACAAGCCCCTATTGCTCTGGGCCCTCACTAGCATTTGATACTGTGAAGGTTCTTTTAGAAAAATGTCTTACCACTCTGTTAGATGGGCTAGGGTGTCCCCGACAGTTCTGACATGCACTTCTCTGATGGCTGGGGGTGCTGTGCACCAGCTCCCACGCCATCCTCCTATCTTCTTTGGCAAAGTGTCTGTTTAAGAATTTTGTTTACTTCCACTGAATTATTTGCTTCCTTAATCTTGAAGTTTGAAATTTCCTTATATGTTCTTTCTTTGGGTTATACAATTTGCAAAGATATTTTCCATTAAGTATGTGGCTTTCAAAAAAATTCTCTTAACAATGTCTTTTGCAGAAGAGAAATTTTTATTATTTTTTATTTTTTTAATTCAGATGAATATGAAGGTACAAATGATTAGGTTACATTGTTTATGTTTCTGAAGGTAAAGTTCAAGTTGCAGTTGAGGCAGCTGAGCCTGGGGTGTGCCGGACGTCTCACAGTGTGTCCAGCAGGTGAGAGCCTGCCAGCCCCCTCCCTCCTCTCCTGTCCCTCCCCCTTCTCCCCGCTCCCCCAGTTGAATATGCTTGTGGTATTCTCTTGTAGTTGCTTTTTTAATAATTCGTATTAGTATTGAGTACATTGGATACTAGTGTTTCCATTCTTGTGATACTTTACAAAGAAGAACATGTTTCAACTCCATCCAGGTAAATGGAGATGTAAAGTCACCATCTTTTTTTATAGCTGGAGAGTATTCCATGGTATACATAGACCACAGTTTTGATCCATTCACGGGTTGATGGGCACTTGGGTTGCTTCCATGTCTTGGCGATTGTGATATATCAGAGCTTATGAAATTGAAGGAGTCTTTCAGGGAGCTGAGAGCAGAAATTTTTAATACTGATGAAACCCAATTCATTGCTCTCCCTTTAATGAATTATCCTTCTGGTGCCTAAGGATTCTTTCCCTAACCCCAAGTGGTGGCCATCTGTCCTTGTTTTCCTCTGAACAGTTTGCAGAGTTACCTTAGGTGAGACCTGCAGTCATGTTAGAGCTAATTTCCTATAAGAGAGACACACAGCTTACATCAAGGATTGTCGATTGTCCTTGTTCCAACACCACTGGTTGAAAAGATTATCTTTTGTCCGTAGAATTGCTTTTGTACCTGTGTCAAAAAATAAATTGGCCTCTTCTGTGTGACTCTGTTCCTAAATTCTCCATCCTGTTCCATTGTGTGTGTGTCCAGCCCTTTCCAACACACCCCCCTCTATAAACAGATGTGGAGAAAATTATTCTTATCAGCCTGGCATGGCTGACCCCCTTGTCACCCTCGAGACCTGTCAACACCTGCTACTGCCTTCCTTCCCCAGCAGTGCCTTGGCCGGCTGAGCAGGGCCCCCGAGTGTCCAGACTCATTCTGAGAGTGGGGCAGTGCAGTGGAGTCTCTTAGGAGCTGGAAGGCCAGGGGCCCAGAGATCTCTTCTCTGAGATCCCCAAGTGAGCAGGACCCTGCCTGTCACTGGGACAAGGTCAATGTGGACAGGGCACCTGAGTCTTTCCCTCCGACCCTGGGAGAATTAGACCTGCTCACTGGTCTCTGGCCTGAGAGGGAGGGTGCTGGCCCCGTCCATCTCCACCTGGCGAGGGCAGGTGTTTTTCAACAGCACCCTCCTGATAATTACTGGGTCAAGCTGACACCTATGGTTCCGTCAGCTGGGGTTGAGAGTTTGCAGGGGAGGCAAACCCTCGGGCTGAGAGGCACAAAGACACCATTGTAAGCCCTGGCATCCACCTGCGGCCCCTTGGCTGCTGCTGGGGTCAGTCCTGGGTGCCGGGACAGATGCTCTAAGCCTAGGAACAGCCCCAGTCCCTGGCTCAGAGAGCAGCAGGGCTTAGGTCAACAGGGTGCCCTGGCAGCCCCAACCCCTGAGTCTGACCTCTGGTATCCGTGCCTGTCACCTCGCCCACACGTGGAATGGGGACAGGGCTACAACAGGAAGGTTCTGGAGGGCACAGCGTCAGAAACAACAGGGAGGCCAGGGTCACCAGGGCAATGACCAAGCCTCCGTCAGAGGGCAGGCTCCTTGCTGCAGGGACAAAGTCCCTACTCTCAGGCAGCTTAAATTCTACCAGGCGAAGATGGCATCAAACAGGCACGCAAACAACCGATAGGCCCTTCTGGAGAGAGGGCCGTGCTGCAGGGGGCTAAACGGAGGAACACCCACCGGGAGCCAGGAATGAGAGCTCATCTGGGGAAGGCTCTTTGCTGACATAATTAAGTTAAGGAGCTCTTGTTAACCAGGTTAATGTATTTCAAATTGTATATAAAACCCAGCACATTGTACCCCATAAATGCAATAATATACACAGCTATGATTAAATAAAATTAAAAATAAGATGTCTAGAACCTGCACCCAGGTTTCAGGGCAGGCCCTAGATCCTACCCACAGGTGTATCTCCAGCGGAAAGGCAGAGGGAGGTTTGGGACACGGAAGAAAAGGCTACATGAAGATGGTGCCACAAGCTGAGGGTGCCTGGGCCACCAGGTGCCGGAAGAAGCAGGAAGGGTCCCCCAGGCGCCTCCAGGGGGATCCTCCGCCCACCCCTGGCTACCAGAATGTGGCCTTCCTACCTGAGAGATAAAACATTTCTGTATTTTCAAGGCCCAGCCTGTGGCTGGTGACCTGGTTGGTGGTCATTTGTTTCATCAGCCATGGGCAGCACTCACAGACACTGTGCAGAAAGGCAAGAGGGACTGTGACACGTTGGGCAGGGTGACATTTCCACAGTGTACCTGGGGAGCACTCCCTAAGCTGGGCCCGACTTACAAAACAGGCCCTTGCAGGATGACTTGGGGGATGTCCCAGGCACGGGGACCCCCAAGGCTGAGCAGGCCCAGGCCCAGCCAGGCTGAACTGAAAACTTCCTCTCTGCAAACTCTAAACCCTTCCTCCATCACCCCCGGCTCAGACCTCACAGCTTCCCCTGCGGCCCGTGGTTCCAAGTGTAGAGATGTTCCCTCCCCCCATTTGGTCCACATCCTCCTCCACTCAGGCCAAGGTGGGAATCAGCACCTGGGAAGGAGGGGGTGCCTGTTCGTCCCTTAGGGCTTAATTAGCTGTTATTCAAAACAACAGCAGTCCCTGCCAGCTGGCCAACGTCATGGTAGGAAGGGACAGGATAGTGGTCTGTGCCAAGTTGCCTGGGGACCCTGAGCCACCCAGTATAAAGGGCAGCCACCAGAGAGTGGAAACAACCTCACCCAGCACAGCAAGCGACCTGTCAGCAGCCGTGTGCACACCCTGGAGATGAAGACCTTGCTCCTGACTCTCGGCCTTGGCCTGATCGCTGCCCTGCAGGCCCAGGACCCTATGGCCTTGGACTCTGAGGAACCGGATGTGAGGCTGGGTTGGGCAGTACGGATAGGAGAAGCCAAGACCAACGAGCAGAGGCGCACCCCCCCAGGAGCCCAGGCTTCTGCACTCAGGAGATAGATCCAACTTAAGGCTCTGACTGCCCCTCCCATAGACCTCCTGCCTATGTCATCTGCCCCAAGGGCACAGGGTGTAGGCATGTGCTGGAAAAAGGGCCCTGGTGTTCTCAGAGGGAGCAGGTCCCCGTGATGCAGGAGTAGATGTGCAGGGGGAGGAGACAGGAGGGTGGGAGGGGCAGGGCAAGGAAGGGGTGAGACTGTGCAGGGGTTGCAGGGTTGACATGTAGTGGGCAGGAGTTTGGGGACGCGTGCACAGCAGAGGAGGTGGGGAGAAGGCAGCAGCACCCGCAAAGGAGACACGTTTTCCAGATTTCAGGGAAGTGGTACATTAAGGCCATTGTCTCAGACAAGGGGACCCCAGTGAGGATTACGCCCCCCATGACGTGCTCGGTGCTGAGCAACAGGGACCTGCAGGTCTCCTTCACACGGATGTGAGTGTCACCAGCTCCAGCCACAACTCCCACCTTGGCCAGACCAGTCGGGGTGGGCGGGGCTGCAGAACTGAGTCCTCCCACTGTCCCATTGGTGTGAGGTATCACTAAGTTTCCCTAACTCTGGAGAGGAAGGGGCCCCAGGGGACAGAGAGCTCAGCTGGGAGGTGGGAGCCCATCAGAGTTGGGATCTCTCATGTTGCTCTGAAGTTGGGAGTGCGGTGGGAGAGGGCCTGGGGCATCCCCCAAAGCAAAAATGGACGTCAGGCACAGCCCTGCCCTCCTGCCTTTGTTTTCCAGGCATGATGGTCAGTGCCATGAAGTAGAAATTCTCCTGGAGAAAACCAGTGTGCCAGGAGAATACACCAGCTGTGAGTCCTGGATGGCTTGTGGAGAGCAAGCCCCTCCCTTGGGCACCTTCCACTCAGGCACCCTGTGCCCAGGAGGGGTTGTCACAATACTTGGGGTGCAGGATGTGGGGGCCCCAATGCCCAGGGCTCAGGCTAGGCTGGTGCACCTGGAAACAGGTGTTGGACCCCGGGAGACACAGCAGGAAGGAGCCTGCACCCCAAGGTTAGGGTGACAATGCGACCTTTCTCCCTGGCCTGCGCAGTTGGGGGCCTGAGCCACCTGCATGTTGAGCTCTCATCTGTAGAGGACCACCGCCTGTTTTACTGTGAAGGAGAGTTCCAGGAGGAAAAATTCAGAGTAGCCAAGCTCGTGAGTAAGTGTCCCTCTGTCTCCAGGGCTGCACCCTGGCCCATGACTCTGCTCTGGGTCTGCTCGATCTAGCATCAGCCCTGTCTGGGGACAGGTCCAGCATCTCTTCACAAAGCAGCACTTGAGTCCATGAGCAGAAGGGGAGCCTTGCGGCCTGCCCTTCCTGGCCACCATATGCTACCTCTCCAGCTCTGCCATGGGAGCAGGGTGGGCCGGGCAGGGCTGTCTAAGATAGGAGCTGTCCTGGACTTTGGTGACACAAACCTGCCAAGGGCCTCTTCTTGGGGCCTTGGGTGTTTTAAGGTGACATTAAGGCAGGGTTAGTGTCCTGACAGAGGCCTTCCTGGGGTAGGGACCTGAAGCAGGGGCAGCCCACTGCCTCCAGTACACAAGGTCCTTCTAGGGTAGGGTGTGACCCTACAGGGTGGCTTCTAGGGCCGCCAGGATTCCCTGGGGTCACTCAGTGTTTTGGGGAGTCCCCCGCACTGTCCCCCTTCCCCAGGTCCTGTCGCTGGGCAGTGGCCGTCTCTTCATGGCACATGGTCCCCACTAGGCTCACCTGGCCACCTCTCCTGCAGGTCGGAATTTAGAAGAGAGCCCAGAGGCCCTAAAGGAATTTAAGGAATTTATTTGGCACAAGGGATTGCAGGAGAAAGACATCTTCATCCCGGAGCAGACAGGTGAGAGAACAGCTCCACCTAAGTCCTCACGTACCCCTAGTCTCTCCGCAACCTGCAGGTCCTCCCATGTGCCCAGCTACTTCCTGGTATTCCAGGTCCCCTATGACTCCCTCCCCCCAAGTCCCCTCATCCCCCCAAGAACCCCTGCTTTGGGTCTTGGTGACTGGTGGGTCTGAGCCCTTGTCCAGGGCATCTCCTCACCCTGGGTCTTTCTTGGTCACTGCAGAAAGCTGCGTCCCTGCTCGAGACTAGGGTAAGTGACACCCAAAGCAACAAGAGTCCTGGCGTTCTCTGGGCATCACGGTGCCCCTCCAGCACCCCGAATTAGAGACAGGAGGGACGCTGCCTTCTCTGCTCTGAGAACCTGGATGTCCCGGTGTCATTCCCAGGACACGGAGGGACTCATTTCTTTTCTCTAGCTGACACCTGGGTTCACAATTTGTGTAACGGGAGGTTAGCGGGCAGGGGCTGGCCCCCCATCCCCTAGGCCCTGGTAGAAGCCACCAGGCCACCACAGGTCCATCTGGCATGTCCCTTTCAGCCCCTCCTCAGGCTTCCCCTGTGTGTGCCACCTCCCAGGCAACTCGGACCTGCTATGAGCAGAGCCAGGCACCTCACCAGGTCCTGTGCTGGCCCCATTTTCTCAGCTACACGCTCTCCAGGCAGACAGAACTTTGCTTGTAGGGACTCTTCCACTCAGGCCAGCTCTACAGACCCCCAAAACCAGACATCTGTTCCCCCACACCATACCCCCTGAGAGCCAGGCATACGCCCACCCTGCAGCCCCCATGTCCCTGTTCCATACTCACTGAGCAGGGTGCATCTTCCTTTCCAGAGCAGGAAGCATCTCAGCTCCCCAGTGCCCAGCAGCACCATCCAGCTCCTCTGTCCTGCATAGGGTCACTGGAAGAGCCCCCAGGGCCTAGCCAGCTGCACCCTCCTGCCACCCTGCTGACCCCACACACCCCTCTCCTGGTTCTGCATAAAGAGCTTCAGCAGCCCCCATGACTCTGCCTGTCTGTGGGGCTCCTTGGGTGGGCGGCCCAAGACACTCCCTCAAGGGTCTACTGGGAGTGGGGATGGGATGGGGAGCACTGGGAGACTCAACCTTGTCCTGGTTCTCTGTGGTAGGAGGCTCAAGCCCAGGTAGAGGGCAGCTCTGCCCGAGAGGCCCTTGGTTCTCTGTGCAGGTCTGTGGCCCGCAGAGCTGCAGTTCTGGGTGGCAGGTGCAGTGGGAGGAGGGGAGAGCATGAGCCCCTGGGATCCAGCTCAACAGTCAGAAAGGCCAAAAGCTGAGGGGCTGGCCCTGCAGGGGCTCCCCAGCCTTGACCTCATTTCTCCTAGAGGCAGACTCAGGGGTCCCAACTGACAGGTGGGAGGATATCCAGGCCCACTTTGGCCTCTTAGGACACTGATCCCTGCACCTTCCCTCCAGGGAAGGTTCAGAAACCCCACGTGACCTCCCCTATTCCTTCCGAGAGGCACAGCTCTCCCAGCACCCTGTACTGCCCTCTCCCCACCTTTACCCTCCCGCATCCCAGCTCGGGATGCATCCTCCCTCCCAAATGGTGCCTCTGGTGGGTCTCAGGGTGAGTGGCACAGTGACCTGATCTGCCAGCCTCAGCCACAGAGCCCTCCACTGCACACAACCTGATCACTGGGCTCTTCCCCTTCTGGAAAAGTCTCCTTTGTTTCCTCGGTGAATGCTGCATTCACTCTTGCACCTCTGGAATCCACCAGATGAATTCTTTTCCTAGTAACTTATTGAGGGAAAATCCACACAACACAAAGTCACCCGTTTAGAGTGGACACTTCAGCAGCATTTAGGGCACTCACAATGTTGTGTGACCACCCCCCTGCCCAGCTCCGGAACATTTGTCACTGCAAACTGAAGCCCATTCCTGTGAATGGTCGCTCCCCGTCCCCTTTCCCCAGTCCTGGCAGCCACAAATCCCCCGTCTCTACGGATCTGTGTCTTCTGGACATTTCATGAGCATGAAATCGCTCAGTATGTCCGTCTGTGCCTGGCTCCTTTCATCCACATGATGTTTGCAAGTTCCGTCTGCATCAGGGCAAGCGTTGGGTGTCATTCCTTTTCACAGCTGAACAACATTCCGCAGTGTGCACAAATCTAGCTAATTTAAGCAGAAATAAAATCTAATGAGATGATCCTCTTCCTCACAGAATTTGCAGTAAAGGAATCAGATAATCGGGCTTGAGAGTGTGTAAGGGCAGTCAGGGACGCCCACCCTTCCACACAAGAGCACATGGGCAGTAAGGAACTCCAGTGGGGCTGGTCAGTCATGTATCTGGTAGAGTGATGGGGTGGGGGGTGCTGATGCTTTGCCTGGAGTCAGGAGGGCTGGACAAAAGGGCAGATGTGGCCATGTTGCCCTGGCAGGAGCTGGAGCCTGGCATGGTCCAGCAATCTGGGAGCTCAGGGGCCACATTCCAGACTGGTGCAACAAAGGCCTGGGTGGGGGCTGGATGTGTGTGTGGGAAGCCTGAGGAGCCTCCACATGCCCCTCTCAGCTTCATTCTGGGGTGCCGCTTCCCCTCCGATGTCTTCCCTTGTGGATCAGCCTTCCTCAGAGTGAGCCTCACCAGGCACACAAAACCAACCACATTCACTCATGGGGTCAAAAGAACAATGTGATCACCCCATCCTGCAAAATATGGGTGGACGGTGGAAGGATGGATGATGGATGGATGGTGGGTGGATGGTGGATGCATAAATGGATGGTGAAGGTGGGGGAAGTCTGGTCTCCAGGTCCGCTCAGAGCAGAGGGTAGATGGGGCCCATCTATGCTCAGTGTGGCAGGACTGGGTCAGCACATGGCCACTCCTGCTGACCTGTGATCTGTGCTGCGAGACCAGGGGCCCCCTTCCTTGGGGGGGGGGTGGTGAGGGGATGTGCATTTCTGAGGCACCTGGACTGACTCAGACTTTCAGGACTTGTTTGGAGTCCCAGGTGGACATTGCCAGTATCCCCTCTCTGTTGTCTCTGGTGACCTCTGCCTGCCAGAGGAGGGGACCTGAGTGGTGCCCGGGCAAAGCCACTGCCTGTGAGAGGATCACCATCTTCTTGCCACTGGGCAATGGGAGGAAGCTTAGAGAGGCCTCAGACAGGCAGGACATGTTTGGAGACCAGACTGAGCAAGAGCAAGACCCTGTCTCTACCAAAAATAGAAAGACTAGCCAGGTGTCTCAGCAGGTACCTGTAGTCCCAGCTACTTGGAAGACTGAGGCAGGAGGATCACTCAAATTCAGGAGGCTGAGTGTTTATATTTTACAACATTGTCACGTTGGGGTCAATATTAAAAATCAAACATGTTATAAACTTCAAAAATCTATAGTACTGTTGGAACAATATTCAATACCTACAGATGTCCTGATGCCACCCAGCCAGTGGTCTCTAACCTCCTGTAGGCTATCACAGCTTTCTCAGGGCCCCCAAGCCTCAGACTGGGTTGACATACATGACCTGATCACAGAGCTCCTGACACGTAGGCCTGTGGACCATGATTCCACAGCATCTGGACCCCACTGCTGGGTTCAGAGTTCCCACCCTTTCCCACCAACTGTGCCCCCCAAAGCCTCCTTTCCCTTTCAGAGAGCTAGTCAGCTTCCAGCCACATTCTGATCCACCATTCTGAGAACCTAAACTCCCTTTCTTTGCTTTTCCCCTGGTAAACACCCTGTCTAGGTCCTCCTTCTTCTCTGCTCTGAGAGGGACAAGGTTCATTCAATCCTGAGAATCACCCTCAGCCTCTGGGCCCAGGGTTCCCCATCTTTGGCATAGATGACCTCTGAGGTCAAGGAGAGTGAGTCCCAGAAGCCCAGAGACAACACAAGAGCCAGTCGGTCCTAGGAAATCAGATCCTGGCAGTCGGTCAGTTCCAAGGGCCAGGAATGTCATTTACGCATGTCATCAGGATACAACTGCACATGCTACCCAGGGAAAAGTCTTGGCAATAGTATGGTTAGAGGACCTGGAGCTCCCTACAGTGTCAGGGAAAATGTAGGTCTAGCCACACACTCATGATAATTACTACCCCAGGTTGTTCAGTCAGTTAGTAAATGAATGAATGGTAGATGGATGGATGACTAGAAGAAAGGAAGGATGGAAGGTGGATGGATGGATGAATGGATGGATGACTAGAAGAAAGGAAGGATGGAAGG
>NW_003852482.1:4437369-4454121 GCF_000181295.1 Otolemur garnettii
AGGGGCCCAGCTGGGGTTCTGCAGCATTTTTGCTGAAACAAACAACAGGACTGTCTCAGTCCCACATAGCCCTGCCCTGCCCTCTCCTCCCATTGTGCTGCCAGGATCTTCTGTGAGCACAAAGACACCCATGACCCCCTGTCAAGGCTCCCAACCTGGTCACAAGCCCTCGGGGTCCCCCATCTGCTGACCTGGCCCCAAGTTCACTTTCCTTCCAGATACATCTTTGTTCCCTCTGCACATTCTAAGCTCCTGGAACGAGCTCCACGTGCTTGTGCTGGCTCTGCCTGCCCCACCAGCCCCCTTCATGGCCCTGGCAAGTGAAGACCCTGCCCGGAGAAGGCTCCCACCTGATAGGCAGAGGGTGCACAGCAGGGGACTGGTCCACTTGCAAACCATGACTGTGGCCCCTAGGAGCCCTCAGTGCTGCCCTGACCCCTCCAGGTATCCTTGGGTCGCCTCCCACCACCCTCTGCTAGGCTAGGCAGAATTTCCAGATCTCTCCTGTCCTCCGGAACACCCTGGCTTCTGGTGCAAGACACAACAGGCACTGCCCAGCGTACAGATGGTGCCCAGGGTGCAGGGCGCCCAGGCGGGACCCATATGACGTGTGTGTTGCCAGACAGGAGGGGCTGGTAACAGTCTCTAAGACCCAGAGTCTGTAGGAAGAGGTTGGGCCTCTAGTGCTGAGAACCTCAGTCAAAACCCTAGATGTCCCTGGACATTGGAGTCCCCTCCAAGGTTGAAGCTAGACTGGCCCTGCCCCATTGACTGGAACATAGGACATGGGAGCGTGCATGTGTGTAGAGGGAGCCCCACTCAGAAAGCCCCCAGTGGACAGGCTGGGGGAGGGGTATGACGCTCTTGATCTCAATCTCGACCCCACCCCCATCTGAATGAGTACAGAGCCCCCTGGGCATGCCAAGAAAGGTCCAGTCTGGGCAGGGACCAGCAGAGAGAAGGTCCAGAGGGTGGCCCAGGTGTCAGGCCTGTGCCCTGCCCTGCCCTGCTCTGCTTGGGAATCAGAGTGCAGTCCCTGAATGGGTGGGGACGGTGTGGTGAGGTGAGTGGGAGGCCAAGGCACATCCTCCAGGCAGGCGGCAGATCCAGCAGGTGGCAGGTTCTACAGTCTACCAGGCGGTGGGGGCTGGAGAAGGGAGGGGCAGGAAGAGCCAGGGAGATAACATTATCAGCCACCCTGAGGTGCTGGATGAGAATGTGGGTGCTGCACCTCCACATCGAGCACTTGTGTGGCCCCAGCAACAGGATGACGGGGGCAGGTCCATCCCAGGGGATAAACGGGTGGCGAGGAGGCCGGACCCACAGAGCAGCTGTGGACCTTGCCATGCGGCTGCTCCTGCTAACCACAGGGCTGACCGAGCCTGTGCTCTGTGCTGCCAGCCCAGGGGCCCCCGCTGGCCCCCGCCTGCCACCCAGGTGAGCCTTGGGGCACCGGGTGAGACGGACCGGGTCAGACTCTGAGGACTGGTTTGGAGCTCAGATGGATGTCAGCTGGAGTCTCCTCTCAAGTCTGGTGATGTCCCCCAGCAGAGGAGAGGGCATCGGGGGCACCTGGACAAGGCCCTGCCCATAGGAGGGCATCATCTTCTGCCTCTGGAGGGGTCACTCCGAGGCTGACTGGCCCACCCAGCCTCCCTCAGACCCTCCTTCACTGTCAGGCTAGGAGTTTTCCAGGCTGGTCTGGCTGGACTATTCAGAATTTCTCATTTTGCAGCAAAAGGCAGACCCATGGAGCTCTGCATGGAAACTACGGGCAGCAAGGCTGACCACCTCCCTGCTCTGACTGCCTCCCTAACGTTGGCCTACTTCTGGTAAACCAGACATGTGCCACATGTACTCAATGGAAGTTCCTTGCAGTGACCACCTCCATATGGGGACCAGTTGGCTACAGTCCCTTGGACAGTCAATTTACAGAGGGTCTACCAATAATTTTTTTACTTTTAAAAATTTATGATACCATTTTAGAAGTGCCTGAATACAACTTCTCCTGTCTTTGTGTCCTCATCCTGCAACTCCAATGACCTGGCCCCAGACATGTACCTGGAGTCCAGGCCAGTGGTTCAGATGCCCCTGGCTACCTCTAGAGACAAATCCAGCTCCTGGAACCATCTGCACTGACCCCAGGGCCCCGCCACCCCCACCTGCTATGCCACCGAGGCCTCTCTTCTCTCAGGGGCCCGTCAGCAGCTGGTCACGCTCTCATCCACCCGGTTGCTGCCCTTTCCACATCAAACCCCAGATCCTCCCTCTCCCCAAGCAAATGGCTGGGGACAGACAGTATCAGATATTGCCCAAGGCCTGAGGCTGGGCTCCCTGTCCTGCAAGCAGGAGACAGATGAGGCCAGTGTGTGGTATGTGCCCCAGGACCCCCGAGGGGGAAAGGCTGGCCCTCAGACTGGATGGGGCTGCTTGTGTTTGAGACCCTATGACCTGTGAGTTCAGGTCAGGGTCAACGGCCCTCAGGTTTGGGAGAAGGTAGACCATTGGGAGGCTTGGAGGAGCTACCCTGGTCTCCTGGGTGGGCCACACCCCCACACCCTGGCCAGGATTAGTGTTCAGTTGGTACTTAGTCGAGTCAACCCTGAACTCTGCCAACTCCAGCACCATCCTGGCCCATCCCCCTGACACAAAGGTGTGACATGGCCCTTCCAGTGACTTCCAGCTCTCCCTTGTGGCCAAGCCCACTCCATCCGCATGTGCCAAGCCACACAGGAGGACGCAAGTTGTCATGTGACAAAGGCCCCTGTCCACTTCTCGAGCATCTTCACCTCCTCAAGCACTGTCTCTCATGCCCCTGCACCCCTCAGTCCCAGCCTCGCTCCCCTCCCTCCCTCTCCATGTCCCCACATCCCTCAGTCCCAGCCCGGCTCCCTTCCCTGACCCCATGCCCCTAAAGCCTCTCATGGCCGCTCCCCTCCTGCCAGCTTTTAGGAAAATGGCACATCCAGCACTGGGCAGGAGACATGCCCATCCCTGCAGAGAAGCGGGCCCACCCACTGCCTCTGTTCACCTTTGTCACCAACAGTTTCAACCAGCTAGAGTTCAGGATGAACCTTCTGTGAGTGCATGGCTCGAGGCACCCTCCCCGTCCAGCCACACTTGATACCACTTGAGGAGGTGCTCTTCTCCCTTCTGTGCGGAAACACCTCGGATTGTTAAGGATTGTGCTGGCAGTTGCTCAGTCAGAAAGAGACCAGGCGGGGCAAGGGCAGGTCCAGGTGCGGTATGAAAAGAATTTGGAGATCTGGGACACCACCTTGCCAGGTGCCCAGAGGGGAACTCATTAGCTGGTAGGAAACGGGCACTGGGTCTCCATGAGCAGAGTGAGTGGGTGGTTAGTCTGCACCTGCCCGGCTTCTCTCCCGGCTGTTGCCATCCTAAGCACACAGGGAGGGGGCGTGGGGTCCCCAGGAAGCTGAGTCCTTGGGAGCCTTGGCATGCTAACATCGGGAAGGACCAGCCAGGTAGTCATGGGCCTCGTCCCCTGAACCGGGACAGGGCTCCCACCAGTTGCCTGGGCTGTGTGGGTCTTGCTCAGGCCTGTGACCCTGCACACATGCATGGCGGCACACCCCTGCCTCACGTGGGTGCAGAGAGGCCTAAGGACACTGCTTCTGTGTTCCTTTGAGCCCTAGACTCCCCAGGCACTGGGAGAAAGTGGAGGGAGGGGCTGTCTTTGGGCTAGGGGTCCTTCTCCAGGTGCTTCGGGACCCTGAGGTAGGAGCAGAGAAGGACGAGGGCTGTCGGTAGAGATGCATGACTATGACTCTGTTTCCAGGAAACCCACAGGGTCCATACAGTACAAACTGCCCCTGGGCAGGAGCTGTGAGCCGGGCACCTTCAGAACCTGTAAGTGGCCAGATGAGTATTCTCTGTTTAAGCAGAGCCCCATAGACCCGACTTGTCACCACCACAGGGTGGAGGCACAAAATCTCCATCGGCTCCCTGCCAGGGAAGGAGCACGCCATCACCTACTTTAGGGGCTGGATGAACCGGACCTACATGCAAATGATGTCACTCATCAGGGGGGTTCCAGCGCTTTCCAGGTTCTCAGGACTTGGTGTAGCCCAAAGGGCCTGGGCTCATGAGCAGTGTCCTCAGCCAGCATTGCTGTTGCTCTGGTCATACCTGAGCTGTTCAGGGCCCACTTTGCTCCCAGGGGACCCTGGGCAAAGCATGGAGACAGTCTTTACTGCCAGGATGTCTGGGTAGGTAGGTACTGGCATCTGGTGTCAGAGGTTGGGTGCCGCTCACCCTGCTGCTGTGCACAGGGTGCCCCACGTGCAGACCTGAGCTTGTCACCGTTCCCAACCTGTCAGTCACAGCTCCTCCCAGAGACTACCATGCTCTGACAACTGTTTCTGCCAGAGTTCTCAGGCACATGTCTAACACTCCTGCCCAACTTGGCCCTTGGGGGCCTCCTGCCCTTGCCCTCATCTGGCACACCATCCCACTGTCCCGCCCTCCACCACAGCCCATGCTGGCACACCCTGGCTCCCAGGAGCTCTGGGCCCACAAGGTCCAGCAATCTGCCTACTTAGGGGCTCAGGCTGGAACAGGAGACACAGACAAAGACATCGGCTCTCTGTCTGCTGGCCCCACTTTCAAATCATGACCTGAGACTCTGGGGTCTCTCAGCCGCCTAGACCCTCCCAGGTGTCATGAGGTCAACTCCCGTCTGCCCCTCCTAAACTAAATTCCATTCTTCCATCCTGTCCTCATGACCACTCTGTTTCTGGTTCAGGACAAGCTGCCACAGCAGACAGGGCTCGGTCTACAGCAGTGGCTATCCAGAGTATATGGCACTCAGGGTGGGTTCAGTGTGACGTGTATGTTGCTGGCCAGGAGGGGCCAGTGTACAACCTCAGAAACCCAGAATCTGTAGGGAGAGGCAGGGCAGAGAAGCTTGCAAGGACTCCACAGAGGGACATCATCATGTGGAGACAAGGGGACACTCAGGAGGGGCTGGGACTGATCTGGGACAGGCGTCACTGGAGGCAGAACCCCTCCCCTTCTCAGTCCATGGCATCCCCAAAGAGGGGACAGGGCAAGCAGGTGGGGCACAGGGGATAGGATGTGCCTGAGCAGGGAACATGGCACTACCGTGTCCATAGAGCTCCCTTCTCTGCTCTTGGGCAGTGGGGCCCCTTCCCAAGAGAGCCAGGAAGTACCCCCCCCCACAGGGAGTTCAGCTTTACAACTGGCTCTCTGTTCAGACCCCAAACGGTCCTGTCCTCTTTTCTTGCCTGGAGCCTGGACTGGTGCAGTGGATGGAGGGTCTTCCAAGGCCCCTTCCAATAGCAGGAATCCATTTGGGGCTCAGGTTGGACCCTGAGACCTCAGCCTTGGGCTTGGCTCTTGGCCCAGTTGGTATGACCTGGGTTGGGGGCCCTGTGTCCTGGGACTGTCCCTGGACAGTGGGCTTGAGGAGTCCTGTCTGAGCTGAGAGGCCCCTGTCAGTGTCAGGCCTGGAGGGGCCCCATCCAGTCCTGCACTGCCCCACCCTACGTAGACTGGGCACCTGACTCCCGGACCTCCTCACCCTCTCTCCTGCAGGCCGCACCCTGGATGAAAGCCCACGGGCCGTAAGGATGTTTGAGGAGTTTGTGGTGAGCAGAGGCCTGAACAAAACAGACATCATCCCCCCCCACACGTTGGTAATGAACGTGGATGTTTTATCCCCTGTGTCCCCGTTCCCCATATTTCATGTACTGTTGAACCCTAAGGGACTCAGTCTGACCCCGGTGGTTCTGGTACACCAACCTTGTCTTTGTTCTTGTAGATGCTTGTGTTCCAGAGAGGACTTAGGGAGGGACCAGTCAGGATGCTCCCACGGCCACCAGCTCTGGACTAGGGAGCCCACCCCAGCCTGCTCCCCCAGTCAGCAACTCCAGGCTCAGTGCGGTGGGGGGAGAGCATCTGTAGCTAGTGTCCACTAGGACAAGACACCGTGGTCTTTGTCCTGGACAGCGTGGGGTATCCCAGGATGGGTCCCCTCCCAGATGGCTCCCTGCACTGTTCCTTTGCCCGGACAGTGTAACCGGCTCCCTGGGGTGGAATCCCTTCCCAGCCCTCCTCTGGGGCCTACACAGGACACAGGCTTCACCAAGGCTTTCTCCTGTGTGTGGGCACATGGGGATTTCAGTGTTTAAAATAAAATATAAAATAAACCCAAAAGAGAATGCATATTGCCTGGTGCTCGGGCCACAGGTGCTAACTGACCCTGAGGCCCCTGCCCCAAGCCCGCCCCTCCCTGGAGAGCAGAACCTGGAAACCTCTCCTGGCCAGTCCTGTCACTTTCTTTCTGGTTTTGCCACATGGGACACTGTCTTGGAACACTTCCCCTCTACATACACTGACCTTTATGTAAATGAAAGGACACCATCAGTTTCCTGCTGATTTCCTCATTTTCTTTTCATTTTCAAAATTACCTTTAATTAGAACATTCATTCATAAGGTTCAAAAATCAAAAACAAAAGCACCCTTCAGAGAACTTGAGAGGCCTCGCCTGCACCCCCTTCTCCCTGCAGCCACTCATCTCTGCTCCCAGCTCAAACAGGAACAAGACAGGTGCTTCTTTACACAAAGGCAGCCCCACAGTCAGCACTCTGCACCTGGTGATTTCATTCTTTTTGTTTAAAAATACATCTTTGACATCTCCTGCTGTCATGACACACAGAGCTTCTGGCTGCCCCATGGGTGTGATGTCCTGCTGAATGGCTGTGCCATTGTATGCTGTGAGCCCAGTGTGCTGTGAAGACTGTGGGTAGGTACCAGGCCAGCCATCAGATGACCCCAGGTGAGATGGCCGGGCCAAGTGGAGGACAGTCAGTGTACCCCTCCACCGGTGACAACTCATCAAGGTTGCAGAACACGTGAGACAGGGAGAGGGACCGAGCTGTGGTCACTGCGCAGTGAATGTACCTGGGCAGGGCCCAGGATCAGGCGGCTGGCACTGGGAACGCAAAAGGGAAGAGGAAGTTAAGAGACTTTGGTGTCAAGCTGTAATTCCTCCATAAGCAAAGACAATGCTTTTGTAATAGTGTTTTAGTTCCCTTATGTTTCAAACGAATGTTCAGTGTTCACACTGTGGCTGGAGCCCACTGCTCTGAGCAACCTTGAATTGTTCCTCTCAACACCAGTAACTCAGCACCTGCAGTTTCTCCTGGGAGTGGGGGGTGGGGTGTGGGGGGCACAGAGATTGCTGAGCAGATCAGTGAGATTTGCTGAGCAGAACTCTGTAACCTTCCGTCACACTGCTGCATTCCTCTTGAGTTTCTTTCCCAGAAAAGGTGGAATCTCCTTGCAGCCCGAGATAACTATAGAGCCTCACAACACCCATTTGTCCAGAGAAGACACGATAAGAGACACCCAGCACAGACTGTGCCCAAGAACCCACGGAGCAGCCTCCTCCCCTATCCCGCCTGTGCACAAGGCCCTTATACTACTAAAGTCCTTGCCCTGGGAGGCAGAGTTGAGACAGGCTGTGCCTCTCACCTCCTGGTTGACCCTTCCCCTGCAAGAAACCCTTCCTGCCCTGACAATCCTCACTGTCTCCGTCCCTGAGCCCCCCATTAATGAGACTGTGTGAATATGCTT
The DNA here is from genome assembly GCF_000181295.1 of Otolemur garnettii. Lineage (NCBI taxonomy): Eukaryota > Metazoa > Chordata > Mammalia > Primates > Galagidae > Otolemur > Otolemur garnettii. Next base: position 4,444,990 of record NW_003852482.1, read on the forward strand.
GGTGACCCAGGGTTTCCAGGCAGGGGTGGGGGTGCTGATGGCGTCAGGGAGCTGTGGGACACCCAGGAGGAGCAGGGGCAGGAGGAGCTGGGTGTTGCCAAAGGAGCTGAGATGCAGGGCAGAAGCTTCAGTATGGACCTAGCCCGGCTGCCTCAAAGCAAAAGGAGCAGGCTCGGTGCCCATAGCTCAGTGGTTACAACACTAGCCACATACACCAAGGCCAGGGCCTGCTAAACAACAGTGACAACTAGAACAAAAAACAGCTGGGCGTTGTGGCAGGCACCTATAGTCCCAGCTACCTGGGAGGCTGAGGCAAGAGAATTGCTTAAGCCCAAGAGTTTAAGGTTGCCGTGAACTGTGACGCCACTGCACTCTATGGAAGGTGACACAGTGAGATTCTGTCTCAAAAAAACAAAAAAAGCAAAAGGAGCCATTAACCACCACGGGTGCTGATGGGAAGCCCCCAGGGCCCAGTGGGGGGTGTGGGGGGAATAGAGGTTTGAAGGGCACCAGTGCTGCTGGGTGGCAGGCACCTGCGGAAGGGATCTCCCCCGATACTCACTTTTCAAGGTGTTCCCAGGTCCTTGGGAAAGGCAGGCCTGCATCCTGGAAGACATCTCTAAAAGGGACAGAGAAGGATTCACAATTTTAGTTTTCCACAGTAAATGCTTCTTTAAAAGGGCCTTCAAGGCGAGGGGTGTTAGCTAAACAGTAAATTCCAGGGCCACCTGGAGCATCTCAGCAGGCAGTTAGGGTCCAGGTTTGAAAACTAATGAAAGTGCATTATAAAAATGATGCAGGCCAGGCGCAGTGGCTCATGCCTGTAATCCTAGCACTCTAGGAGGCCAAGGTGGGTGGATTGCTTGAACTCACAAGTTGGAGATCAGCCTGGGCAAAAGCGTGGCTCCATCTTTACTAAAAATAGGAAAAATGAGGCAAGAGGATCACTTGAGCTGGAGCTGGAGGCTGCTGTGAGCTATGACGCCACAGCACTGTACTGAGGGCAACAGCTTGAGACTCTTAAAAAAAAAAATGCAGCTGACAAGGAAATTCTGCTATTTCTTCTGCATACAGCATTTTAAGATAACAGCCAGAATATGACTGACAGTGTCACACCAGGACCATCACACTTCTATGAATTGTATTTAATCTCTGTAACATTCACATCAATAACATCCATATAAATAAACCTTTTGCCGCCCTTTGTTATTTGACAATGCTTCCCATACAATACATCAAACAAACCTAATTAGTTAGAATCTCTCTTACACGGTGAGGGGTACAATTTAGGCTTTCCTGGGGCCCAACAGGAAAATCCCTAAGTCAATTCTAAGTTAGAAAGATTTAATTTAGAATGTAAGTTTGGGGAAGTTTGTCAAAAATCTCAGAAGGTTTAAAACATTTGATTAAAATAGAATCATGGGTCACTATGAAAACATGCTTAGTTAGCCAGCTAACCAAAGTGACAATTAAAAGTTTTTCCAGGCAAATACAGAAAGTTACAAAGATGTTAAAAACAAAACAAACAAACAAACAAAAACTCCTGAACTCCTTTAAGGCTCAGTTTCCTAAGTAATCAAAAACCTAATAAAGATAGGGTACAGCATAAGAAATTATCTTATTATCTTAATAAAACAGAGTCTTTTTTTCCTAGGCAAATTATCTAAGAGGATTAAGTAAAGTCTCTAGTGTGTATATATATATATATATATATATATTTTGATACAGAGTCTCATTATGTCCCCCTAGGTGCCATATCATCGCAGCTCACAGCAACCTCAAATTCTTGGGCTTAAGAGATTCTCTTGCAGCTCGGCGCCTGTAGCACAGTGGTTAAGGCGCCGGCCACATACACTGAGGCTGATGGGTTTGAACCTGGCCTGGGCCAGCTAAACAACAATGACAACTGTAATGAAAATGATAGCCAGGTGTTGTGGAGGGTTCCTGTAGTCCCAGCTACCTGGGAGGCTGAGGCAAGAGAATTGCTTTTTTTTGAGACAGAGCCTCAAGCTGTCCCCCTGGGTAGAGTGCCATGGCTTCACTGCTCACAGCAACCTCCAACTCCTGGGCTCAAGCAAGTCTCCTGTCTCAGCCTCCCAAGTAGCTGGGACCACAGGCACCTGCCACAACGCCCAGCTATTTTTTGGTTGCAGCCATTATTGTTGTTTGGCGGGCCCGGGCTGGATTCAAACCCGCCACCTTAGGTGTATGTGGCTGGCATCTTAGCCGCTTGAGTCACAGGCGCCGAGCCAACAAGAGAATTGCTTAAACCAAAAATCTTGCCTCAGCCTCCCAGGTAGCTGGGACTACAGGCACCTGCCACAACACCTGGCTATTTTGTTATTGTTGTTGTTGTTGGGGTTTTTTTGAGACAGAATCCCACTATGTCACCCTCAGTAGAGTGCTGTGGGGTCACAGCTCACAGCAACTTCAAACTCTTGGGCTTAATCGATTCTCCTGCCTCAGTCTCCCAAGTAGCTGGAACTACAGGTGCCTGCCACAGTGCCCAGCCCTTTCTTTGTTGCAGTTGTCATTGTTGGTTAGCTGGCCCAGGCCAGGTTCAAACCCTCCAGGCCCAGTGCATGTGGCCAGAGCCCTAACCACTGAGCACGGGGGCTGAGCCCTAATAATTTTTTTTTAAAGAACAGTTAATGGTTCTTTAATGGTTGCCGTGAAAGGCTGGAGTAGAGACTGAACATGGCTTCCAATGGATCTCCAATTAAGGACAGTCACGAAGAAATAAAAACAAAAAGGGAAAGAAGAAAGGGAAGAATGTTCTGAGACCAGCCCCTTCTACGTGAAAAGCTCTGGGCTAAGAACTTGAGGCTCGTGGCTTTATTTAATAAAAACTCTCTTTGCCCTCTTAAAAAAACAAGAAATAAAAATAAAAGAGAACAGAGAAAAAATAAGATCACAACATAAATTTGCTCCAGATGACCTGCAGATACTGCAGCCGTCATTTGAACAGAATCCTTACCCTGATTATTCAACAAGGGAAGAATTGGCCAATCAAGTCCATTGCCTTGTTTGTGTAACTAATAACTGGTTTCAAAACAAAAGAGCTAAGCTACCACTTAGAGAGAGACAGAGAAGTTTTGCTATCTGGAGACAGAATGGGTTTCCTGTCCAAAGTCACCCACTTAGAAGCCTCCAGGAATACCAGGTGGAGTCTCCCACCACAACACGGAGCAGGCCTCCTCCTGCACCCTCCTGGGTAGAGCTGCAGCTGCCTGTTCTTCTCTGGAGACACAGAGGGTTCCCAGTGATCTGGATAGCTGGAGTGATTCAGGTAGCTCCAGCAATGAAACCAAGCCGTGCTTTTGAAGATCAAGGCGAAACAAGAAGGGAACCTTCTCCTAGCTATGGATTAGAAACCGTTCATGCTCCTACACCTTCCATGTGTTAATCTGAGAAGAACAGGCCTCAGACAAGGAAGGCCAGCCTGCAAACCCCTCCTCTGCCCTGTCCTGTGCAGCAGGAGGAGACAAAGCCCCACTGCCATTACTCATCATCTCAAGGACAACAGAGTAGTTGGGGACGTCATCTTCAGTCTCAGCAACCTGAGGCTTATCAAGAGAAGCTGCTCTTCCAGGATGGAGTTCTAATGTACCCAAATCCTAGACATTTAGAAGACAGCACTGTTTGTGGACCAAAAGTGGTGAATTAGTGCCTGGAAGGATGAGATGGACTTCCCGCAGCTGACAGAGATGGCCAGATTAAAATAATGGGGGACAAGCAGCACCAGGAAAAAAGGACTCCTGAAATAGTAATTACAGGCCTCAAAGCTTAGACAGGGTAAAGTGCATGAACAGGACCATAAGAACAGAAATTGGTAAACTCTGCCAGGAAGCAAAGCTGAATTGGATACAGGCCTTGCCACGGGTGTTGTTCAAAGAGGCCTCTGTCAATCCTCTGCAATTTAGCAGGGACTCCTAAAAGAACTGGGAAAGACTGAACTGAATAGACAAAAACCCTAGAAAGAGTAGCAAGGAAAATCTCCACTTGGGTAATTGACTGTGTTCTGTTTAGTCTTTTGTGTCTGTACATCCTTTCTCTCTGGAGGATCAAGGGGACCAAGTTTAGGTCCAGAATCAGAACCTGATCTCCCTGAAACCAAGGTAGAAAGGACTTTACACCATCATCCTGACCACATGCTCAGCATCGAAGGTGAAAGGAATCCTCACCTGGAGTCATCGCAGCTGGTTTAATATCACTGCCCCTTGGGAAGTAAAGGTAACTTTTAAGACAGTCAACATACCCTGCTCCAGCCACATACTGGGAGCTGGATGGTCAATGCACGGCTGAAGCCTGAGGAAACTCCTTGAGGGACTTGTCTTAATTGGACTTTGGACTTTGGGAAAAGGGGGGAAAATGTCACAGGGAAAAGTAAAAACTTGTATGTGTATTAGCCCACCACCACAGTACTATTAAGGCCTGAGTAGAGAATCCCAAAAGAGTCAGAGTCCCTAAAACCTCAGTGCTGAAAAGTAATTAATATCAGCACCTGCAGAAACAAGCTGATATTGAGACTCCAAATTAAAATATATTGGAATCTTAAAAGGGGGGAATGAGAGAGGATATCCAAAAAGGGTGAGGTCTAGGAGAACAGGTCTTCTCAAGGAGACCACTAGAATACACCTGCAGGGTCCTTTCCATGGTGACTCAGCTCTTGGGACTTTGTAAACTTAACTTCCTGGAACTTGGCAATTCCCAAGTTCTGTGAAATCCTGTAGTTCTGTAGGGGCTGGACTAGCACCTCCCACTTGATTCTAACTGGCCAATGAGAAGGGTACCTGTGGGGTGGAACTTTTTGACTGTCGATAAAAAGGGAAAGACCAAGCCAGTCGGGGAGCACGGCCATTTGGAAATCTATGCCATAAGCTCCTGGCTGGTAAATAGAGCCCTTCCTCTTATAAAAAAAATAAAAAATAAAAATAAAAGCTAGCCAGATGTTGTGGCGGGCACCTGTAGTCCCGGCTGCTTGGGAGGCTGAGGCAAGAGAATAGCTTGAGCACAAGAGTTTGAGGTCGCTGTGAGCTCTGATGCCACAGCACTCTACTAAGGGTGACAAAGTGAGACTCTGTCTCAAAAAAAAAAATTATCCTTCTGATAAAATAAGACAAGTTAATGTTACCTGTTCAGATACTTATATTTTAATATTTTTATTTGCTCTAATAGGTAATCTATGAAGGCAGGGAACTAAATTTTGTCTAACGCAGTTTCCATAGCAATTTGGTTTTAAAATAAAAGCTCTTTAACCATTTTCCCCCTCCCCTCAGTTTCAAATGGGGGGGCTAACCTCTTAGATGTCTACATTTCACTGAATTCCGACCAGGAAAACAACCTTCAAGCAGGCTTTGCGTGCTCGTTGTTTCAATTTGCGCTACACGAATGGCTGTGGCGATGGGTTTTATCTTACACAAGTACAAAAGTCAGCACTTTCAGAGCAAGCAGAGAGAAAGAGAGAGAGGAGGATGACAGCCTCCCTGGGCCTCACCCTGCTTAGTCCCACAGCTGTGGTTTTCTAATTCAGCTCTGAGAGAAACAAGATTGAGGAGTTCAAATGATCTCCACGTCGCCTTTGGTTGAAACACGTGCATGAGAAAAAGCCGTGATGTCTGCACACAGAACCAGACCAAGTGCTCTGAAGCCTGCCTTAGATATGGAAAATTCTATTCTACATTATATAATCTCTCAAAGAGGATCTTATTCCTTGGTGCACATAAATTTTCTTAAGACTGGCAGGCAGCCCACGGTGCCATAAGAATTGTGCCTGTCCGTGGCCACTGTCCTCTATCACGGGAATCTTTACCTTTGGAGACCAGAGGCTCTAGAGATGGTGGTGACCACACACACACACACACACACACACACGGTGGCTTTTAATGGGTTAAATTGTGCTCATCATTGCTATGCTTATTTTTGCTCTTGGAAAATGTTCAGAAACAAGCAGAAGAAACAGCCAAATCATTTAGAGATGCCCATAAACAACCAACAATCAAATCAAAATGAATTCACCAAAAAGACGTGCAGTCTGTGCAGACAGATCACAAGTTCTGTAAAACCGGAGAACTTACCAAGAGGATGGGCTTGCCACAAAGGACAAGTCTTCTATAGTCCCAAGAAGGATACAAGGTCCCTTACTAAGGTGGCCTTATTCAAACCAGATCCCAGATAAAGTCAAATAGCTTCCAGCAAAAGGAGGAAGCTTGGTCCAGGAGAGGATTCCCCAGGATAATGGAAGCGGAAGCTTTGGAAGGGCTCCAGGTAAGCCCTGCCTCAATTCTAAGAGACATCACATTCTTCCAAAGGTGATCTTGCTTCTGATTCCAAATTATGTCAGTGGAGCAACAGAGAGAGGTTCTCCAAAGATACTGAGTTTCTTCAGTAATGAGCAGAGGGTTGCAGTCTGAGATCTGCCAGTGCGAATGGCTTGGAGAAAGGAGCTGTGGCAGATAAAAGGTATTCCAGTCTTCCTTACTGCTCCCCGCCGAAATGCACGGTGTGCTATGCAGATATGCTGGATAGCCACGCTCATCACTAGGTCTTATTATTGGGGTAGGGCTTATATTTAACAAATGCATAAAAATCTTGCTAGGGCTTATTTTGGGGGTAGGTCTTATTTTGGGGGAAACACAGTAGTTATCAGACCTTTGTTGGAAGCATAACCTGCAAAAGTCTTCTCCCATTTGGAAAGTTGTCTGTTTGCTTTACTTACTGTGCTCTTGGCTGTGCAGAAGCTTTTTAGTTTGATCAGATCCTAGTCATATATTTGTAATGTTGCTTCAATTACCAGGGGATCCTCCTCATAATATATTTTCCCAGGCCAATTTCTCCAAGTGTTTTCCCTGCCCTATCTTCTAGTATTTTTATAGTTTCATGTCTTAAATAAATCTTTTTCCAGTGAGAATCTATTTTTGTTAATGGTGAAAGGTGGGGGTCCAGTTTCAGTCTTCTACAGGTCTGCAGCCAGTTCACCCAGCACCATTTGTTAAATAGGATATCATTCCCCCAGTGAGTGTTTTTGATAGGTTTGTCGAAGATCACATGACGATAAGTGGCCGGATCACAGAAATGCAAATCAAAGCCACTTTGAGATATCATCTAACTCCAGTAAGATTAGCCCCCAAACAAAATCCCAAAGCTACAGATGTTAGCGTGGATGCAGAGAGAAGGGAACACTTCTACACTGCTGGTGGGAATGCAAGATAATGCAGTCTTTTTGGAAAGATGTTTGGAGAATACTCAAGGAGCTAAAAGTAGATCTACTGTTCGATCCTGCAATTCCTCTACTAGGTATATACCCAAGTGATCAGAAATTATTTTACAACAAAGACATTTGCACCAGAATGTTTATTGCAGCCCAATTCATAAATGCCAAGCCATGGAAACAGTCCAAGTGCCCATCAACCCATGAATGGATTAACAAATTGTGGTATATGTACACCATGGAATACTACGCAGCCATAAAAAAAGACGGAGACTTCACATCTTTTATGTTTTCCTGGATGGAGCTGGAACATATTGTTCTTGGTAAAGTATCCCAAGAATGGGGAAAAAAGTACCCAATGTACTCAATACTACTATGAAATCAACATATAATCACCTACACATCATATGAATGGTAAAACATAACTGTAGTCCAGAAAGTAAGAGGGAAGAGGAGGGAGAGGGGAGGGGGGCGGGGGGTCCAGAGGAGGGAGGGTATTTGGGGGTACCTGACCTAATGTGCATAATGCAATGGTACATTTCTAAACTATTTTTAAAAGAGTATAATTGTCTTACCACAACAATTAAGTAGGTGAGGTGACGGATGTGTCATTCAGTACAATGTAAGCATTTCACATTGTATATCAAACCAGTACACTGTACCCCATAAATGCACCAATGTACACACTTACGATTTAATAAAGGAAAAAATAAAATTAAAAAATTCCAAATGTATTTAACCCTTGATTTAGCAATCCTAGTTCAGGGAATTTAACCCCTAGAAATACTTCTATGCTTAACATATATGCCTGGCTATTCATTGCAGCCTTGCTGATAAGAGTAAAAGATTAGAAACAAACCAATTTCCTGCATCAAAGGTCTGGGAAGTGACCACCATCCACACAATGACATACAATGTAGTCAGGAAAGAAAATAAGTAAAAAGGCGAAAGGAGGTGAAAGGTGAAAGATCTCTGGCATGACCCGACTGTGGCAGGGCTGGCCCTTACCAGTCTGTGTCACAGACATCCAGCTGGGTTTTGTAAGCACTTTACGAAGAGATTTTACCAGTGTGCCATTAATACCTGGTCATCGTGGCCACTATGTATCAAGCCCTGGTACTCCCAGCCCAGCTCAGCCACTGACCAGAAGGGAGACAGCAGCCAGTTACACAGACCAAGTCCCTCAGTGAACACTAATCCTGGCCCTCTGAGGTTACCTGAAGGAGACCAAAGCACAGGGAGTTCTACTTTGTCCTGAAGGATCAAGGTCAACTTTTTCTTTTTTTAATTTATTGTTGGGGATTCATTGAGGGTACAAGAAACCAGGATTCATACATTGCATTTGTTAGGTAAAGTCCCTCTTACAATTATGTCTTGCCCCCAAAAGGTGTGGCACACACCGAGATCTCACCCCTCCCTTCCCTCTCTCTGCTATTCCCTTCCCCACTCCTCCCTCCTCCTTCCTCTCTCTGCTCTCCCCTTCCCCCACCCCCACCATGTCATTAATTGTCATTACTTGTCCTCATATCAAAATTAAGTACATAGGATTCATGCTTCTCCATTCTTGTGATGCTTTAATGAGAATAATGTGTTCCACTTCCATCCAGGTTAATACAAAGGCTGTAAAGTCTCCATTTTTAACGACTGGATAGTATTCCATGGTGTACATAAACCACAGCTTGTTAATCCATTCCTGGGTTGGGAGGCATTTCAGCTGTTTCCACATTTTGGCGATTGTAAATTGAGCTGCAATAAACAGTCTGGTGCAAATCTCCTTATGATAAAAGGATTTTTTTCCTTCTGGGTAGATGCCCAGTAATGGGATTGCAGGATCAAATGGGAGGTCTAGCTTGAGTTCTTTGAGAGTTCTCCATACTTCCTTCCAAAAAGGTTGTATTAGTTTGCAGTCCCACCAGCAGTGT
>NW_003852482.1:4454152-4486810 GCF_000181295.1 Otolemur garnettii
GCTAGATAGTATCTCAGGGTGGTTTTGATTTGCATTTCTCCAATAATTAGGGATGATGAGCATTTTTTCATGTTTGTTTGCCATCCATCTGTCTTCTTTAGAGAAGGATTCATGTCTCTTGCCCATTGATATAGGGATTGTTGGCTTTTTTCATGTGGATTAATTTGAGTTATCTATAGATCATAGTTACCAAGCTTTTGTCTGATTCAAAATATGCAAATATCCTTTCCCACTGTGTAACTTGTCTATTTGCTTTGGTTGGTGTCTCCTTAGCTTTTCAATTTAATTAAGTCCCATTTGTTTATTTTTGTTGTTGCAATTGCCATGGCAGTCTTCTTCATGAAGTCTTTCCCCAGGCCAATATCTTCCAGTAATTTTCCTATACTTTCTTTGAGGATTTTTATTGTTTCATGCCTTAAATTTAAGTCCTTTATCCATCTTAAATCAACTTTTGTGAGTGGAGAAAGGTGTGGGTCCAGTTTCAGTCTTTTACATGTGGATATCCAGTTCTCCCAGCACCATTTAATGAATAGGGAGTCTTTCTCCCAATGTATATTCTTGTTTGGTTTATCGAAGATCAGGTGGTTGTAAGATGTTAGTTTCATTTCCTGATTTTCTATTCGATTCCAAATGTCTATGTCTCTATTTTTGTGCCAGTACCATGCTGTCTTGACCACTATGGCTTTGTAGTACAGCCTAAAATCTGATATGGTGATACCCTGGCTTTGTTTTTATTACTAAGAATTGCCTTAGCTATACGAGTTTTTTTTTTTTTTTTTGTTCCATACAAAATGCAGAATCATTTTTTCCAAATCTTGAAAGTACGATGTTGGCATTTTAATAGGGATGGCATTGAATAGGTAGATTGCTTTGGGAAGTATAGACATTTTAACAATGTTGATTCTTGCCAGCCATGAGCATGGTATGTTCTTCCATTTGTTAATATCCTCTGCTATTTCCTTTCTTAGGGTTTCATAATTTTCTTTAGAGAGGTCCTTCACCTCCTTTGTTAGGTATATTCCTAGGTATTTCATTTTCTTTGAAGCTATGGTGAAGGAAGTTGCATTCCTCATCTTGGCTGTTATTGGTGTATACAAGGCTACTGACTTGTGGACATTGATTTTATAGACATTACTGTATTTTTTGATGACTTCCAGGAGTCTTGTGGTTGAGTCTTTGGGGTTCTCTAAGTATAAGATGATATCATCAGCAAAGAGGGAGAGTTTGACCTCCTCTGCCCCCATTTGGATGTCCTTTATTTCCTTGTCTTGCCTAATTATATTGGCTAGAACTTCCAGCACTATGTTGAATAGTAATGGTGACAGAAGACAACCTTGTCTGGTTCCAGTTCAGAGAGGAAAAGCTTTCAGTTTTACTCCATTCAGTAAAATACTAGCTGTGGGTTTGTCATAGATAGCTTTGATCAGTTTCAGAAATGTGCCATGTATGCCTATACTCTTCAGTGTTCTAATTAGAAAAGGATGCTGGATTTTATCGAATGCTTTTTCTGCATCTATTGAGAGTACCATATAGTCTTTGGTTTTACTTCTGTTGATATAGTGAATAACATTTATAGACTTGTGTATATTAAGCCAACCTTGCATCCCTGGATCAAGATCAACTTTAACATGGAACCAAGGGATGGATTTCCTCACACACCCATTTTACAGATGGGAAAACTGAGTCTCAGTGAGGGAAAAAGACCATGAGGGTAAGGGTTAGCACAGGCATTCCCTCCACCAAACACCCTCCCTGGGCAGCTCCCGAGCTGCTGAACAAGTTCCTCACTGAGCTCGGACCACATACCTGAGACCCACATTCCCTCATTTAAACCCTACTCGGGTCGGCTCTACCCCAGCCAGGACTGACACTACTTCACTGCAGTGTCCTCAGCCTCTAGGACAGAGCCTGGCACACAAGACCCCGCAGCCACATGGGGGTGCTCTGACTTTACACAGGAGCACCTGACACACAGAGGAGCCTGGGCCCGCTCCTCCCCCACTCGTGAAGCAGGCATCCGGCACCACATCCTGCTCCCTGCTGCATGCAAGCCATGTCTAACTTTCCAACTGGATACATTTAACTCGTCTTGCCTAACTGATCTGGCTGTGAGTTTCAGTACTATCTTGAGTAGAAAAGCCAAGGGCCAGCCAGCACCCTTGTCCTGTTCCTGATCTTGAAGGAAAACTTCTCAATCCTTCAGCACTGAGCATGATGTTAACGTAGGCTTTCCATGGATGACTTTTTGTAGTGTGTCCACACTGTTCCTAGTGTGTCCTGGAACACAACAATGAATTCCAGATGCCACCCTGCCCTCAGAGCTCACAGCCTCCCAGATGGGGCAGGGTCTCACTCACCACTAGTGCTGCCTGCCAAGCTAAGCTTCCTCTAGGACAAGGGCTTGAGGCTTGACCAAGGGCCGGCTCCAGAACCGGAGCCACCTGCAGCTCCAATACCTGGACCCTCTCCAGAACTACCCCCACCTCCACTGCCAGTTCTTACACCAATTCTGACACCACTACCAGAGTTATACTCAGCCCAGAATTATCACAGCAACTTCTGGAGCCAGCTGTGGTCCTGTTGTCTGACAGAGCCAGGCCCAGCTCCTGCGCCAGGCCCACAGCCCCATAGCCCCACAGCACCAGCACCAGCACCAGCCCCAGTGCCAAAGCCTTACTGCCCCTACCTATGATGGCAATATTTGGGTTTTTGGATTTTCTTTTTCTATTTCATATTCTTTATGGATTTATGTATTTTATTATTAAAATATACACACAATAAAATTTAACATTGTATTCCCTTAAAATCCTTTTAAATCATACATAATTCAGCAGCATTAACTACGTCCCCAATGCTGTGCCATCTCGCTCGCTCTCCAGCACCTGTTTTGGTACAAGCTCAAGAGCCAGACCCAGCAGCAGGCAGAGCCAGAGGCATCCTCAGACACAGTGCCAGCCACCAGAGCTGCCGTGGAGAGCCAGTATCTGCAGTGGCTGCAGAGAGCGCTCGTGCCAGCCAGGGGTCCTTCGACACTTGTGGAGCTATACCCAGCTCTGGCACTGGCATCCCTGCTGCAGGACCAACCGTGGTACCAGCTATGTGCACAGTGTGGAGGTGGCCTTAGCATCTGCACTAGCGGCACAGGGGCAGCCAGCGCCAGCACTGGGTCTGCCACCTACAGTGGAGTCAGAGCCGGCTCTGGCAGGTCACCCAGCACCAGGTCAGCACCAGAGCTACTGTTCTGTTGTCCTGCTCTCCTGTGATCTTATTTCTTTTTTTATTATTTCACATTTTGTGGTGCTTTCTTTCTTTCTTTTTTTTGAGACAGAGCCTCAAGCTGTCCCCCTGGGTGGAGTGCCATGCCATCACAGCTCATAGCAACCTCCAACTCTTGGGCTCAAGTGAGTCTCCTGCCTCCGCCTCCCAAGTAGCTGGGACTACAGGTGCCCACCACAATGCCTGGCTATTTTTTGGTTGCAGCCGTCATTGTTGTTTGGCAGGCCTGGGCTGGATTCGAACTCGCCACCTTAGGTGTATGTGGCTGGCGCCTTAGCTGCTTGAGCCACTAGCTCTGAGCCTTGTGGTGCTTTCTATTTTAAGCTTTATATATTATTTTCAATAAAACATAAAATTTCAATTGTTTGAAATTGTACAATTCAGGGGCATTAAATGCATTCACAGTGCAGTGCAGCCATCACCACCACCTAGTTCCATGGCATTTCCATCACCCCAAGTGGACACCCATGGCTCGCTAAGCAGTCATCCCCCCAACCCAGATCCCTATCTCTGCGCAGCCTCTCTCTCTGCCCCTCCCCTCCAGGGCTGAAGACACCCTGACAATGCCCAGGGGTTCTAAACTGCAAACCAGGAACACCCAGGAACAGCAACCCTTCCCGATAGGGGCATCGGTCAGGCACGTAGCAGGAGGACTCAGGATTACCAAGGGCATCCTCCAAGCAGCTTCCACTGCTGTCCCCCAGGGTGGCTGAGCACTACGGACTGAGCAAGACAAGGCGAACCCAGGCTACCCAGACTCCAGTGTTACCTAAACGTCTCCTGCTGTCTCTTATAACACCTGCTAGTCAACAGACTGCCCTGCCCTGTGTACATCACTCATGGCCACCAGTGCCTCTGTGCTTTGAGAAGCTAAGGACTAGCTGACCGTAGCCGAGGAACGCTGCTCCCGTGGCACAGCTCCAGCCCCAGGCACAGCTCTCCCTACACATCCCTTACATCTTCCCAGTGTGGGTCACGACCATGCATGCCTAGGGGCACCCCCGAGCTCCCACTCATCTGGCGGGTCTGACCGTGGCAAAGCTGCCCTTCCATCCAGCCCCCAGCACCCAGTGGGAAGTCCATGGCCAGCAGTAGTTCCCAGCCCAGGGACCAGCTCAGGCGCAGCCCTGCCTCAGAAGCGAGGATGGCAGTGACACGCTGAGCCTGCACTTGGCGAGCTTCTCTGGCTCTGATGTGGAGGAGACTAGCATGAGCTCTGAGGGAGTCCCCCATGGCAGGGAAAGTAGGTGACTGCCCACCCTCCTCCCTGACACCCTTCCCTTCCACATCTCCTCCACCCAGGGCCAGCGTTGCCCACTCTGACTCCACAAAGAGGGCAATGAGGTCCTGACTTCTGATGGGAGCTTCTAGAAGCCCCAGATGTGTCACTGGCTTCAGGTGCCCTGAGGGGCCCAGGCTTCTGCTGACTTTGCTGTGCTCTCAGATCTAGGATTCAACTTCTCTGTCGTCCATGGAGACTTCCAGTGATAGCTCTAACTCCCTGTGCAGAGCTAGACCCGCCTCAGACAGATTCCAGAATTAGAGCCAGTGCCAACTCAGCAGATGACCTAGCTCCAGTGTCAGAGGAAGAGCCATTCCAGAATCCGCTCTAGCACCAGTTCAGAGCTGGAGCCTGTGAGCTCCAGAACACCAGGTCCCTCAAGAGCTCGACCTCTAACACGGGAGCAAGAGGCAGCTCAGTGCCAGGACCACCCAGAACAGGGAGATGGCTCCGCGCCAGAGGCAGCACCCATTCCAGGGAGAGCCAGTGCAAGTTTGGGTTCCAGAGCCGGCTTCAGCAGCTCCTCCTGACCCACAGCCAGCTCTGGGTCCCACGTAGCAAAAGCCAAGCCCAGCTCCAGCTCTGGCACCAGGTCCAGAGCAAGGGCCAGTCCCAGCACAGGAGTCAGCTCCAGGGCCACCTCCAGAGACACAGCCAGCGCACCCTCCAGACCCAGACAGGCCCCTGTCTCTCACCTGACAACACCCTTTTTGTTTTTCTCTGACCAGTTTTTCTCATGTACTTTACAGTTCCCTGTATTTTATATTATGAAATTTGTATAAAATAAAGTTTACCTTTAAAAATGTCCTAAATCGTACAATTTGGTGGCATTGATGACATTCACTGTGCTGTGCACCGTCACCACTGCCTGTCACCCCAGACAGACGTTCCTGTCCCCCCAAGCCCATCAGACCGACTCTCCCCAGGCCTCACTTCTGAGCAACCACTGGTCTGCTGCCTGCATTTAGTCGCTTAACTAACTCCGCTAGATTTCTCATAAACTCGGAACCACAGTCTGTGGCCTTCTGCGTCAGGCATTCTCACTCACCATAACGCTTTTGAGGCTCCCCTACAGCGGGGCGTGTACCACGACCTCATTCCTTACTATGGCTAACAACAGTCCGTGGGGACGTCACGTTTCGTCTATACATCGTCTGTCGACTGAAACTGGGCTATTACCACCTTTTGGCTGTTGCAACTAGTGCTGCAGTGACTATCTTGTGCAGGTGTTTGCTTGGATATGTGTATTCCATTCTCTTCACTATGCAAGAGTCAAAGAGTAATGTTGTGCTTAACTTGTGGAGGTTTCCACAGCGATTCCACCACTGGCCTCCCCCGGCCTGGCCTGTTGTTAAGTCACAGCCTTCCTGGTGGCTTTGGGGTGGCATCTCACTGTGGCTTTGATTGGCCTGTCCAGCACCATTTCACATGCTTACTGGCCATCTGTACATCTTTGGAGAAACGTCTACTCACGTCCTTTGCTCACTTTTACTTATGCTGTTCGGGTTTTTGTTGTTGAGTTCTAGGAGTGCTTCATATATTCTAGGTACAAGACTCTGATCAGATTCATGATCTGCAAATATTTTATACCACATTGTGGGGCATGTCCTTTCATGGAACAAAAGGTTTTAATTAATTTTGATGAGGTCATAGTGTAATGACCGAGCCCCCTGCCCCTAACTCCCAGGACTAGTAAGAAATGCAACAAACACTTGTACAAAGAACTTCTCCTAAGCCTTTTAGCCTCAGCCCTTCCCCAACCCCCCCAGGGAGGAGAAGTTAAGATCTGGGAAGAAGCCCAAGAAGATAAGGGAAGGAAGGGAGGCAGGGGTGAGCCCTGGGTGGAAAGGGCTGAAGTTGGTTTAAGGCCCAAGCTGTTCTCGGAAGTTTACCAAATACCCCTCATTGGATGATTTGTGAGTTAATGTATCTTAAGTTAGCATGTACCCCCACCCTGAGTTGTGAACCCCTTATGATGCACCCCATCTTATGATGATGAAGTAACGTGTATCTTGTGATGTATGAATCATTATGCACCCCCATCTTGCGACCTCGCTCTAACTGCTATGATTGGCTTCTGTATTGCGCTAGCTTGCTGACCCTACAAAATAATGGTATAAAAAGGCATTTCACCTGCCAGTCGTGGCTGAATGCCTTTGAGGTGATCCAGCCCGCCTGCAGGCGCAATAAATTTTATCAATTATTGCATCAAAGTGGGGTCCACCTCTTTATCTCCGCAGCTCTGACCCACGTTCATAGTTATCTTTTTTCTCTCAGAATGTTACTTGTGCTTTTAGTGTCATATTTAAGAGGCCATGGCTGCCAGGCACAGTAACACACACCCGTACTCCCAGTACTTTGGCAGGTAGAAACAGGAGGATCCCTTGACTCTGGGAGTTTGAGACCAACCTCGGCAACACAGCTGGACCCTCTCTGTACAAAATTTTTTTTAAATTAGCCAAGTGTGGTGATGTGCAACTGTAGTCCTAGCTACTTGGGAGGCACAAGAGTCCAGGAGTTTGGCAGCACCCGTAGTTCAGTCAGCAAGAGTGCTGGCTACATACACCTAGGGCTCAAACCCAGCCCGGGTCTGCTGACCAACAGTGACAACTGCAACCAAAAAACAGCCAGGTGTTGTGGCAAATGCCTGTAGTCCCAGCTACTTGGGAGGCTGAGGCAAGAAAATCTCTTAAGCCCGGGAGTTGGAGGTTGCTGTGAGCTGTGATGCCACAGCCCTCTACCCAGGGCAACAGTTTCAGATTCTATCTCAAAAAAAATAAAAGAAAGAGCCTAGGAGTTTGAGCCTGCAGTGAGCTATGATCAGGTCACTGCACTCCAGCCTGGATGACAGAGCAAGAACCTGTCTCAGGGCAGCACCTGTGGCTCAGTGAGTAGGGCACCGGCCCCATACACCAAGGGTGGTGGGTTCAAACCTGGCCCCAGCCAAACTGCAACAAAAAAATAGCCGGGGATGTGGCCAGGCGCCTGTAGTCCCAGCTACTCAGGAGGCTGAGGCAAGAGAATCGCCTAAGCCCAAGAGCTGGAGTTTGCTGTGAGCTGTGACGCCATGGCACTACCAAGGATGACAAAGTGAGACTCTGTCTCTAAAAAAAAAAAAAAAAAAAGAACTTGTCTCAAAGAAAAACCAAAGCCAAATCAAAGGGGATTTGCCTTTGGCCCTGTGTTTTCCCCTAAGCACAGTATAGTTTATTTCTCATATTTAGTTCTTGGATTCATTTTAACTTTCCGGGAGGTGTTAGGTAAGGCTCCCACTTCCATCTTTGGCCTGTGGATATCCAGTTTTCCCAGCATCCTTTGTCAAAGAGACTTTTCCCTCATTGAACAATCCTGGTATCCAGGTTCAAGATCAACTGACGTACACGCTGAGGCTTACTTCTCGAGTCTCAGCTGCGTTCAGTTGCCCTGTAGGTGTTAATCATCTCTGCTGAAATTATTTACTAGCTCTGACAGGCTCCGTGAGGTCTCCTGCATGGGAGCGCATGTCACCAATAAAAACATACATCTACTTCTTCTTTGCCAATTTTGGCGCCTCCATTACTTTGTCAAACCTAATCTCTCTGGCCTAACTTCCATTATAACATTGAAATCAAGTGCCTTGCTCCTGGCCTTCGGGAAAAGGTTTCCATCTTTCACCAGTGAGGGTGATGGTGTCAGAGTCTCATAAACACCCTTAGCACTGTTAAGGCCCTTACTGCAAAAAGGTGCTGGATTGTGTCACATAATTTTCCTGCATCAATTAAGATGATCACGTGGGGGTTTCCCATGTTATTCATATGTCATACTCCACTAGTTGATTTTCCGAAGACGAATATCTCTTGCCTTCCTGGGACAAATCACAATCACCATGCATAGTCCTTTCAATACACTGCTAGATTCCATTTGTTAGTATATTGTTGAGGTATTTTACATCTGTATTCATAATAGATTTTTGAAGTGTAATTTTCTTTTCTTCTGAGGTTTTTTTTCTGTCTTTGGTAGCAAGGTTTGTAGTTGATCTCATGAAATGAGATCAGAAGTGTTATCTCCTCTTGTATTTTTTTTATTTTTGAAGAGTTTTAGAAAGCTTTGTGTTATGGCTTCTTACACAGTAAGGGGAATTCCCCCGTGAAGTCATCTGGTTCTGGACTTTTCTTCACTGGGAGGTTCTGGATTATGAAGTCTATCTCTGTCCTTATTATAGGTCCACTTAGAGTTTCCAGGTTGTCTTGAGCCAGCGTGATTCCATATACTTCTAGGGAACTGTTCAATCTAGCAACCCAACTGGTTCCCTTGTAACTTGTTTCCTTCTGAAGTATCATTAGTGACATACTACCGATGCTTCTGATTTAGTCATTTCAGCCTTCTTTTTTTCTTAGTAAATCTAGATAAGAGCTTGCCAATTTTGCAAATCTTTAAAAGAAGGAACATTAGTGTTGTATTCCGTTCCTCTCGGCCCCACTCTTTATTACCCCTCCCTCTGCTAACTATCAGTTTATCTGGCTCTTCTTTCTCTAGTTCATCAAGAGTATCTTCTCACCAGCCCTAACACAGGCCAGGCTGAGGGCCATCCTCCCCAGGGTATGGCTGACTGGGGGCCAAGCTCTTACAGACTGGTGGAAACCAAGCCAGCAGGGCACCCTCCACCTATCTGTCAGTCAAGGCCCCCCCAGCCTGTGTCATCTGAACCTCTCCTGCCACCAGTCCACTCACAGCCATAGGTGCCTTCTGTACTCTGGGAACTGGATGACTAGGTGACTTTACCAAGGAGCTCATCCTTAGGGCCAGAGCTCTGCTCACCACAGGGCACTGCCTTCTGGACACTTCCCTCATGCCTCCTCAGATGCTAGTCACTGCTATCCACACCCATGGACACCCCAGAGCTCCCATTCACCCACTGGTCTGAACACTGCAAAAGTGACTCCTCCTTCTGGCTTCCAGGTACCCAGCATGGAGCCCCGGACCAATGGCAGCGTCCTCTCCAAGTCCTGGGACCAACTCAGGTATAGACCCTCCCTCACACGCTCAGCATGCAGTCAGACGGCTCCCCAGCTGGCATGGAGGAGATCGACCTGAGCTCTGTCCCTGAGTACCCGATGTCCAGTAAAAGAAGGTGACTATCTGCCCTTTCCCCCCCCGACCCTATCTCTGCCCCTCCATTCCTGGCGCCAACTCCCCACTATGCACCCACACAGAAGCCAAGAAGCCCCAGTCCCGAGAAGCCTCTGAAGCTGGTTGCTGTCCTCAGTGCCCTGCAGGGTACAGGACTTCTGTTGACCTTGACAGTCCCCACAGATGTGGGAGTCCATCCATCTCCTTCCCGTCCTGCTGAATCTCCTGCATCAGCTCTGCCTCCAGCAGTACCTCCTCCTCCTCAGTGCCCCCCATGACAGGGACAGCCACATGCACCCACACTCCTCCATGCCTCTGCAACCTTGGCTCCTCGTGACCGAACCACATCCAGCAGATGGGTGACACTGCCGTCTGAGGCAGCCTGGTAAAGAAACAGCAACACGTTCACGAGCATCCTGGTGGGCTGGGCAGGCGGGGCCCCCTTGGCCCCTCACTCAGGCCTCTCTAGGCACAGACCTTACCACAAGGGCTACTTTGACAGCTCTGGGCTGTCCAGGCAGCAGGCCCAGCCTGGAAGGCAGATGGCACCACAGCGCCCATGGCACACAGGAGCACACTGGGGCAGGCTCCTCCCTGGCTGCTGCCTCTGATAAGACCACCTGGATTCAGTCCCCTCCACCACCACCCCGCAGTGGCCCTCAACTCCTTGCCTGGCATTCAGAGCCCTGTGTGATATGCTGCCCCCGGCAACTCCAGCCTCTGTGAGCCTACTCACCAGACCTTTGCCCCCTCAGGGTCCCTGCAGCAGCACCCCTCCCCACACCCCTTCCAAGATGGATTCACCTTCAGGGTTGAGTTCCGAGATCACCTTCTTGGGGCCCCTACACAAAGTGTAGCCTTTGGGGTCAGCTCACGTGGATTCAAACTCACAGCTGGGCCATGTCACAGTCCTGTGACAGGCAAACTAAAGCAGTGACTTCTAAGAGCTTTGGCTTCCTCGCTTGAAAAGGAGATTAGTGACTCAGACCCTGTGAGGGTGCTCGGGGCAAATCTGCACGTGAAGGTGCCCGAGTGCTGGACTCAGGGGTCCCAAGACGGGAAGGCCCAACACAGGACAAGGCCTCTGATGACCAGCACCAGGAAGTGTGCAGGGAAGACCAGTGATGCTGAGGCTGCACCCACAGTTGGGTCTAGTCACTTGCAGCAGCCTCGCTCAGGCATAAACTATGGCAAAATCCCTGAGCACTGGGGGCTCCCTAGTAATAGTGACCACCCAATACCAGCTCAGCCCCTATCATGGGCCCCCCAGTTTCCCTACAGCCCCTCCTACACCAAGAGAGGCTGCAGCCACAAACAGGCTGGACCTTATGGGTTCGTGCTGCCAGAAAGACAAAGCAGGTGGAGGGGAGGAGGGGTCTGACCTCCCTGCCAAAGACTGGTCTCCTGTCGCCTCTTGTCCTCAGAGCAGGGGGAAGGTACAGGGGAAACGCGAGAACCGCTGCGCTTAGAGTGGTTGGTGCCGTTACAGGTGCACCGAAAGGCGGTCACGTGCTTGTGCCGTCTGCCATCCCACACAGGCCGCGTGTGTAAGCACCCAGAGTGGACAGAGCCACACTGTCCTGTGCAGAGTCTCCCACAAATCCTAGTGGAAAGAAGACCAGTACAGGGGGCACAGGGAGGGCAGGTATCTAGCCCCTCTTGGGTCAATTGGTAAACTGAGGCAGGAGAGAGGCAGGGACTTGCTGGGGTGACAAGGTGGGCAGAGTCCCAGGAAGGGAATTTCCTGGCCTCCTGTTGAGTTGCTTTGGGAATGAGAGTCCCTAAGGTCCTGGGACCAAGCCCACCACCTCCCATAGGAGGTGTTCCTCTGCACATCCCCGGCACACACAGGCTCATGCACACACACACCACACACTTCCTAGAGATAAGAGGAGGACAAGACAGTCGGGAGGTGACAAGGAGGAAAGAAGAGAGACACCTCTCCATGGGGTGGGGCATCCAGTCTCTTAGCGACGTTCCCAGGGCCCACAGCTAGGAGGGGGAGACATGCCAGGCTGATGGGCAGGGGAGCCCCAAGGCCCCAGGGTCTCCCCAGGGCCATGCCTAGGGCAGCCTCAAGAGGGCAGGGTTGGGGGCCCTGCATCCAGCACTCTGGGCACCTGGAACTAGGACCAGCTCCCCTCCTTAGCACAGAGGGCACTATGGGAGAGAAGGTCGCAGCTTCCTCCTCTGCAAATTGGGGTGCTTGCCCTTGGTGACCCCAAGGGTCCCCCAGGCTTGGGGATGTGTGTGTTGGCCTTGGTTCTCCATCGATGACCCACTGCCACTAAAGGCCTTGGAAATGATTTCTCCTCCCTGGCAGTCCTTCTGAGCAGCGAGCAGCCTAGGGTTTAGGGGACTGAGGACCTGGGGTGGTGCAGAGCCTGCAGAGCACACTGGATCACTCCTCTGGTATAAGACTGTGCTTGGCACCTCAGGGTCCTCATTTGAAGTGGAGTAGCAGTCATTGCCAGCAGAGCCAGAAGAGGGAAAGAGGGGAGCAAGAGAGGCTTCTGACATTCCTCAAAATACCCTTGTAGCCTGCAGGTCCTGAACCTTTGCCCACCTGGGCCCTGGGAGTCCCACTGCCCTGAGGGAAGAGTCCCACACTCTTAACTGAAGGTTTTGTTTCTGGGTTTCCTGCCTAGGCTGCAGTGCTGGCTCTGGTCACCAGGGGGCGACGGTGCCCGCTGTGCTCGATAGAGTTACTGGAGCCAGGGAGAGCCCCAGGGTGGCTCTGAGGGTGCCCTGCCTCCACCCCATGTGCACACCCCATTGCTAGCATCCATCTGCACTGTGTGTGCTGCTCAGAGGTGGGGAGGAGGCTCTGAGATTCTGTCGTCTTTCCATTCAGTAACGTGCCGACCACTGGGGGTCGTAAGCCCAGGTGTGGTGAGCCACAGAAAGAGCCTCACACGCACCCACAGCCCTGGAGAAGGCGCTGCCCCGGTTGGAGGTTAGCATAATGACTTTCTCCTTCCCCAGGAAAAGCCTCTGTACCTCTGGCTGTTCCACATTTATGAAGGAGGTTCCAGGGTCCCCATCCCGGGTGTAGCCAGAGCACAGCCCCCTGGGCAGTGTGAGGGGCCCAGGCCCACTCGGATACCAGCAAACATATGAAGCACTATATGCAGGCACTAGGCATAACTCAGCATAACAGAGCCCAGGAAAATCCCTGCCCTCCTGGCTTCAGTCTAGAGGGGGGTCAGCCTGGCCCACCAGATACCCTGGCAGAATGTGCTGCCCTCTTGGACCCTCCCGGTGTGGGTTGTTCTGCCCTGACTGTGAGGCCTAAAAAGGAGAGTGCTCAGGAGGGAGGGTCTGTCTCCACCGTTGTTCTCCATCAATGACCCAGAGCTGGTATGGGCTAGAAAGAGCTGTGGCTCCCAGGAGTCTTGTGGCTCCCATTAGAGGGCTGAGGTCAGGCGCTTCACCTGCAAGAGGAAAGGGAGCTGAAAGCTAGGGATGGGGTCCCAGCTGTCCCCCATGAGAACCCCAGCCCAGTCAGGCACCCCTCCCTGTCTCACATCCCAGCTGGCAGGAGGTGTGTGGGCAGTGTGCTCACCATCTGCCTCACCCAAAGTCCTGCCTGTAGGCCAGGGGCTGGATGGAGGTCCTGGTCCCGCAGGAGCTGTGGGAAGAGGAGGGAAGGGGAGGCCAGGCCTCTGACTCTGCCACCTCCACTCGTCTCCTCCATCCTGGGCACCTGGTTGGGCCAGTGTCTGGGGATTTCTGTCAGCCCCAGATCTCCCCAGCCCCCTCACTCATTGGTTTACTCATTCAGCAGATATCCACTGCTACCTGCCCTGTGCCCAGAACTGCAGCTTCCTCAGCAAGCCCACCCTGACATGGTCCTGCCCACATGAAGCTCATGTCCACTCTGTGGTTTAAAAGGGGGGTTAGCAGGGATGAGGAGCCCTAGGAAACAGCCACTTTATTAAAAGAGAGGCTTGAGTGGCGCCTGTTGCTCAATGGGTAGGGCACCAGCCCCATTTAACGGTTCGAACCCAGCCCCAGCCAAACTGCAACAAAAAAAATAGCCAGGCAGGGCAGCACCTGTGGCTCAAAGGAGTAGGGTGCTGGCCCCATATGCACCAAAATAAATAAATAAATAAATACTACAAAAAAAAAAATTAGCCAGGCATTGTGGCTGGTGCCTGTAGTCCCAGCTACTTGGGAAGCTGAAGCAAGAGAATTGCCTAAGCCCAAGAGTTTGAGGTTGCTGTGAGCTATAATGCTATAGCACTCTACAGAGGGAGACATAGTGAGACTGTCTCAAAAAAAAAAGAGGCTTGGGTTGAAAGAAATAATAGAGACAAGGATTTCTTGGAACTTCATCTGAAGAGATAAAAGTTATGAAAAATAAATGTATCTTCTATTTAACAAAATATAGGTCATGATTTCAAATATACCCTCACTGCTAGAACCAATAAAGAATAAGTCCAGGCCAGGTGGACAGCTCACACCCATACCAGCACGTCCAGGCCAGGTAGATAGCTCACACTGGTACCAGCACTTTGGGAGAGCAAGGCAGGAGGATTGCTTGAGGCCAGGAGTTTGGGACCAGCCTGGGCAACACAGCGAGACTCCATCTCTACAAAAATAAATAAATAAATAAAAAGAATACATCCAATGTGACTGGGTATTTGTGCAATAATCTTTCTCCACATATTACAGAAGTTCACAAAAATCTCCCAGGGCCTGGTTAAGGAGACCCTGTCCTCACACCTTCTTTGTATATTGTCTCTTCCCTAATTGTTACATGACCTCACTCTCCCAGGTTTGCTTTTCATGGGGTCTGGACAGGCTGCCTGCTGTCCTTCGTCAAGGGGCTGAACTCCCGTCTCTTCCCGCAGTTTTTGTTTCTACATGACAGTGTGTCTGCATTTTGTAGTTTTTGGCCAGGGCTGGGTTTGAACCCGCCACCTCTGGCATATGGAGCCGGCACCCTACTCCTTTGAGCCACAGGCGCTGCCCGTGTGTCTGCACTTTGACAGTGTGTCACTCTGCATGTTTACACTCTGTGTCTGCTGTAATGACTGTCTGAGGCCCATCCTTCATCTCCATTTTACAGGTGATGACTCTTAAGTGTGTGACCAATGTCACACAGCAGTGTGGAACCAAGAACTTAGGGGCACATGTTTTGTTGCCGAAGATCCCAGGTGCCCAAGGGAGGCTGTAGGGAGGTGAGTCCAGAGGAGAAAGCCAGCAGGGGGCCTTGATGAGGGCCTCCAAATGGGTACCTGGGCTCAGGCTCCCTCCTCAGGCATCCCACCCGGATGGCTCTGTCCTCCTGGGAGGAGGGTTGTCCCTGGGGCATTAACACTCTTGCATGGGTGGCTGGTGCCCATATGCAAGAGAGGAAGCTGCCTGGGTACCTGGGAGAGTCCTCAAACAGAGAAGAGGGATGTGAGTGTTCCAGGGGACACTGTGGCCTGCAGGGAACTAGCTGCCTCAGCTATGGTGGACTCAGGTGGGCCAAGGGGACATGCACATGTGATGGGAGCATGCTATCCCAGGCTTCCCAGATCCAAGGCCAGGGCCATTTGCCCCCGTTTGCCTGGCCATTCTTCTTTCCCACTGGCATAGCCCCTCTGAAGTTCAGAGATGGCCAGAGTCATCTCTAGAGTCACTCAGCGAGCGACTAGTACAGCGACCTTCCCACCCAGCTCGAGCTACCCCCAACACAGGGCCTGGCGCAAAGACATTAGGAGCTTGGCAAAAACCCCACACCACCAAGGGCTGCCCCTCTGACCTCGGGGTCTTCATAGGCATCTCCCTCATGAGAGACAGGAGAACATGGCCTGCTGGGGCCAGGAAAGCTCAGCTGGAGAACACCTGGTGCCTGAGTGAGAAGTAACCATAGTCCCAGGGCAACCTTGGAACAGCCAAACAGGTGAAGTCACTGCCTGGCACAACCTGGCATCTACCAGCTGCCATTTATGTGTGCCAGGGGCTGCAGAGCAAGCGAAGATTTCCTCTGCACAGGAATCTCCAAGGCTCTCAGTGGTAAGTGAAGATATCAGACTCCGTCTTGGCTGTAAGCCGCAGTGCTGGGGTTTACACCAAGTCCATCTGGCCCATAGGCACAAGGCTTCACTGAGCAGGAGTGTCAGAGACAGGCAGGGGGCGGGGGAACCTTAGAAAACAGAACCTCTGTCTCTCTGACCTTCTCCCACCTTCCTTACCTGCTCCTTTTCCTTGCCCACATGAAGCTCATGTCCACTCTGTGGCTTAAAAGGGGGGTTAGCAGGGATGAGGAGCCCTAGGAAACAGCCACTTTATTAAAAGAGAGGCGAGCCTTAAACACTAAAAATATAATCGTCCCCTGCCTCTGGCTGTAAGGAAATTTTCTGACCTACTTTGGTTGTAGATCACACAACCCCAATTTTCCCTGCCCCACGCCGGGAGAAAGGCTACACAGAGAGGCCAAGAAGAATCTGAACAGACAGGCTGCACTGGATTTCCCCTCTGCTTGCTGTGTGCAATCCAGCCAGTCTGTCCCATCCACCTGTTGGTCACGCCCATCCAGCGCTGTCTCCACAGAAGGCCCCTGAGGACAGGGTCCAGAGCTCCCGGACACTGAGCTTCCTGGAGGGTGGTGCCCGGGGAGAGCGTGGAAGTTCCACAGCCCTCCCCACACCGCCTCTGCCACTCCTCACCTGCATCTTCTGTAATGTCCTTTATAAGAAGCCAGTAAAGGTAAGTTAGCGTCCCTGAGTTCTGTGAGCACTCCAGCAAATTAATGGAACCCAAAGAGGGGTTCGTGGGAACTCAGTTTAATGCTGCTTGGTCAGAAGTTCCAGAGGCCTGTGACTGGTGTCTAAGTGGGGGCAGTCTTGTGGGACCGAACCTTCACCCTGTGGGACCTGAGGCCACCTCCAGGTACATGACATCAGAATTTAATCAAATTAGAGGGCGCTCTGTTGGTGGCTACTGCCTGAGGGGGGAAGGCGGAATCTTTTCATGCCTTTGGTCAAAGTAGTCTTCTGTGTTGATTGTTGTTGTGAGAATAGAAAAAGCCCTTTAAGTCTCACTTAAGTTTCACTTTTGGGGGGAAGTTATACATTTTCTTTTGTTTTCACTCAAGAGGGTGGGGGGGGTCACTCTGGGTTTGGAGGTATGGTGTCTAGTCTAAGTATGGGGTTCCATTCTCATCTAGTTTCATTGACCTAATGAGGAAGGAGGCTACATTTTTACCCTCCAGCCATTTCCAAAGTGTAACTCCTTCTCCTGTCCTGGGGTGGGCCTGCTGGGCATCCAGGGTCAAGGTTGGGGGTCTGGCTCCAGCACAGCCAGGAAGCTCAGGTTCCCCCACACCCACACCGCAGGATTCCCTCTTCTCCCCAGGTATCAGCAGGCCCTGTTCTACTCCAGGAACATCCTTGGCAAGTTTGCTCCCCAGCACCGGGCAACACATGCCAGGATAGGGAGACTGTGGGTTCCACCTGTGTCCAGGCGGGCCTTGGCTAGGCAGGACAATGAGCTTGGATTAGAGACTGAATCCTGGATCCTGCTGGGCTCTGGCTGAATCAGGCATGTGAGCTATGACCTCACTTGTCCTCTGGAACAACCAGATCAAAGAGGAACAGAGTACAGGGGGCCCAGAGCCTACCAAGGTCTATTGTCTTTAAATCTCACTTTTGGGGGGCAGTTATACATTTTCTGATGATGCGTCATGCAGACTCCCAGTGTGTCAAACACAGCACAGAGCCACTCAAGGATGAGTCCTGTGCGCCCCACCCCCACACACCCCAGGGACCATCCCCAGGTGCTCCAGGAGGCATAGCTTGACAGGCACTGAAGGAAGCTATTGCTTCTTATTACAGTGGGGAAACTGAGACTTTGTCCAAAGTCACTGAGCAAATCAGGGGCAGAACCCTGGGTGTGTGGGCTGAGACTTGCAATCTGTCCTCAGAGCTCCTATGTTACTGCCCACCGCCAGGTGCCAAAGGCCCAAGAGAGGTAAAATTAGTGTCTGGGTCCAAACTGAGCTTTGCAGAGACATCTGCTTGTCACCTGGGATAATGCCAGCTCTTGGTCCAGATGGAAGTTTCTCCCTAAGGAAAGGAGGGTAAGGCCCACAAGGCAGGCCGTGGGGCCTGCTCTACCCTGCCCAGCCCCTCCCCCCAACCCCTGCTCCAAGGCCACTCAGCACATTCTCCCCACTCCCACAGGGATGAAAGTCTGGAGAGTCCTGGCACACCTGCACACTCCAGGTCTCCCAGACTTATCAGGACATGGAGGCCCTTATTTCTAGGAAATTTTCTGGGATTTTCTCTGGTATCCCAGAGGTCGGTCACAGCTGGGGACCAGTTGTGCAAGGTCTGTGCATGGTGGGGAACCTGAAGGCTGGGTCTGGAGTCAAGGGCTCCCAGCCCGGCTCTGCCACTAACCAGAAGGGAAACTTATAGCTGGTTTCCTGGTAGGACACTGCTCAGTTCCCTTCAGGAGCTCAAACCTCAGCCCTCCGAGGTTACCGTGGGCAGTCCGCCCACTTCATTTTCTGTCTTGGAGGATCAAAACCAACTTCAATGGAGGAACCAAAGGATGGGTTTCCTCACATGCCCATTTTACAGATGAAAAACTGAGGACCAGTGAGGGTAAGGGCCACTTAGGGATGTAGGGTAACCTGGCTGTTCAGACCAAGGATCCTGCATCCCCTCTACTGCAAGACTGCAAGACCCCCCAAGCCAGTCCTGGCTGCTGGACAACAGCTCATGTGTGGGCTCAACTCCTGTAGCTCAAGCGGCTAAGGCCCCAGCCACATACACCAGAGCTGGCAGGTTTGAATCCAGCCTGGGCCTGCCAAAGAACAATGACAACTACAGCCAAAAAAATGGCCAGGCGTTGTGGCAGGCGCCTGTAGTCCCAGCTACTTGGGAGGCCGAGGCAAGAGAAAATTGCTTAAGCCCAGGAGTTGGAGATTGCTGTGAGCTGTGATGCCACAGCACTGTACCCAGGGCGACAGCTTGAGGCTCTGTCTCAAAAAAAAAAAAAAAGAGCTCGTGTGTGAACTGCCAATCACTGCAGCTGCTCCAACTGAGCTCGGACCACATGCCTGAGACCAACATTCCCTCATTTAAACCCCTGCTTAGGTGGGCTCCACCCCAGCAGGGACTGTGCTTGTTCACCACTGTATGGCCAGATTCTAGGACAGAGGCTGGCACATGGAGACACTTATGTCTATTGGATGAGTAGGCAGGCAAATCAGTACAATCTTCCAGCAGCCCTGTGGGGGGGGGGGCTTATTTTACCTACAAGAACCCCGAGACAAGTCTTGAGGCCAGAACTTTACTTGTGCCACAGCACTCTAGTCTGGGCAACAGAAGCAGATCCTGTCTTTAAAAAAGAAGCCTTGGGTTTGTTCATTCATTTATTCATTCATGCATGCCTCTAGCAGGCACTTAGGTGAATACAGCAGTGAAACCCAGCCAACATTCCGCCCTCTGAGCTCACAGCTCTGTGGGAGGATGGGGTCCAGCTTTGGTGACCTGGCTCCTCCTCCAAAGACATTCAGTTAATAGTATCTAATAAGAGTTTTTTAAAAGTCACATATATACACACATAGGCAGACAGGCAGAGAAAGAAACATAACTGATGGGCAGCACCTGTGGCTCAGTAGGGAGGACGCCAGCCCCATATACTGAGGGTGGCGGGTTCAAACCCAGCCCCGGCCAAACTGCAATGAAAAATAGCCAGGTGTTGTGGTGGGCGCCTATAGTCCCAGCTACTAGGAAGGCTGCGGCAAGAGAATCACCTAAGCCCAAGAGCTGGAGATTGCTGTGAGCTGTGATGCCATGGCACTCTACTGAGAGTGACAAAGTAAGACTCTGTCGAAAGAAAGAGAGAGAAAGAAAGAGAGAGAGAGAGAGAGAAGGAAAGAAACAGAATTGGAAAACTGCTCCCCTCCCCCTGTGCTGGGTGGGCTTGCCTTCCGCAGTGTCCTTGCTGGTTCCCTGAACACTTCAGTCTCTGCCTGAGTTACTGGTTCAGGCCACTCTGCACCGAGAAAGGTATCCATGCTTTCTCTTATCTTGCTTTCCACTCACAGTTTTTGGTTGTTATATTTTTAAGTCATTATGGCCCTTTTTTTTTTTTTTTGACAGAGTCTTACTTTGTTGCCCTCGGTAGAGTGCCATGGTGTCACAGCTCACAGCAACCTCTAACTCCTGGGCTCAAGCGATTCTCTTGCCTCAGCCTTCTAAGTAGCTGGGACTACAGGCGCCCACCACAACGCCTAGCTACTTTTCGAGACAAGGTCTCGCTCTGGCTTAAAGCTGGTCTTGAACCCTTGAGCTCAAGCAATCCAGCCGCCTCTGCCTCCCAAGTCATTAAGGGCCTCTTTGGTCAGCCTCTTACAGGCCAGGGCTGTCGCTAGGTTTCCTCTGTCCTCCTCTAGGGGTGTGGGAGAGGGACGCAGAGCTGGTTAGACCAGGAGAGGGCTGTAACTCTAACAGAGGTCCTGGGCTTGACTGCAGGGCCATCAGGCTAGGTCTGCCCTGCCGTGCTCACCGCTTTATTAGAGGACAGCTGCCAGGGAGGCAAAGTGTTTGGAAAGCAGACCAGGGAACTCTGTAAACATAAACTAAGTATGGAAAATGAATCAGTTCAGACGGGCCGGGGACAAAAGTATGGCGAAGCCAGGAGCGGGCGCAGGCTCTGGGAGATTCCGGGAGCCCAGAGGCCCTGAGCCAGGGAGGGTAGATCAAGAACACTACAGGTGCCACGTGCAGCTTGTTCTTCCTCTTCCTGGCTGCTTCGCGAAGCTCTTCTAAACACAGCAAACCCGCCCTGAGCCCTCTGGCCCGCGCCTCTGGGCTCTGATCTGGGTCGCCTGCATCCCAGGCTGCGGTCCTCTGGTTGGAGAGGCCAAGTCCAGGGTCAGGCGCCGGTACCTGGGGCGGGGCTGCGGGCGGGCGGGGCCGCGGCGGCCGGTGGGCGGGGCGAGCGGCTTTTGGCTGGCTTTTATGGAGTTGCTGGGGCCCCCAAGCCGGTTCCGGGCATTCTCTGCTCCAGGCTCCGCCCCGCGCGCCGCTAGGCACACAGGTATCGCGGGGGTCTAGGAGAGCCCAGTTCCTGGTTCCTGACCGAGGTGCGTCCCTCCGTCCATCCCTACGTCGGGCCGCGGGCAGTGAGTGAATCTGTAGTCCCTCGCCTCGCCCTGTGCCCGCACCGCGCGAGAGAGTCGCTGCGAGCGCAGGCGGCGCGCGTCCGGCTCCCTGAGTCCGGACTCCAGGCTGGGGTGCCCGGCGCTCGGGCCTGGACTCTGCGTCGGCGGAGCGGCCCCGGCGGCCCGAGCCGCGCGGAGACTGGGGCTGGCGAGGCTTGGAGGACGCTGCGCACCGAGGCCCAAGTGGGGAAACTGGTTCAAAAGGGAGGGGCAGGGAGCAGGCTTGCCGGAGACTCCGGAGTGAGCAGGGGCCCAGGACCTTGGTCCCAAGGCCATTCTCTGACCTCGGGCCCACTGCAGCAGGTCTGCCAGTGTCCCACGGTCCCCGGAGCTGGGCTGTGCCAAGTGCTCAGTAGCCACGTGCGCTTCCACCCGACTCCAGCCCCTTCTGGCCGAAGAGAACAGATACTGGGGGAAAGCGGGGTATGACTGCCCAAGGCTGCCGAGCCAGAGTGTTGAAGCACGTTCCCGTTGTCCCAGGGACAACACAGCCCGCCTCCCAGAGGAGTGTACGGCCGCCACCTCGCCCCTCACTGCGCGAGCCCCGGCGGGACTGGGCGTGTCTCGGCGCTGCCTCAGGCCTTGATAGTGTGCTTGCTGTGGCCCTGCAAACTCCACTAAAAGCGTCCTGCCACCCTGTTGCTGTCGCAGCCCTGGGCGAAATCTAAATAGGCCCCAGCACCTCTCCCGAAGCTCCAGCACAACCCTGCCACCCGTCTGCCTCCCAGAGCTGCCAGAACTGGGCCTAAGGTGCAGCTGGCCTGGGAGAGACCTAGGATCCACATTTTACCCTGGTGGGCAACCTAGGGGAGCCCAGGGTGCTGGAGTAGGGCCACTGTCCCAGGATAAGCAGCGTTCTTTTGCAGGTGTTTCCGGAACTCTGAACTCGGAGACTCAGGCTCAGAGCCTGACAGCCCTGCTAGGGGGAGCCCCAGGCTTTGCAGGGTGTTGTCTGCAGGTGTCCAGGCTCAGGTGCAGCCCTCAGCAATGCACTGCCGGAAATTGGCCTTGAGCCTGGGGTCGTGCCTGCTGGCAGGCACAAGCCTCTACGTCCTGTGGTGAGTCTGCCCTGTGGAGCTCTCCCTCCCTCCCCACTTGAGATTTCTTCCTGTCTTCACCTGAATCCCTTCATGGGATTTCCAGGTCCCACCAACCTCTCTTAGCTCACCTGTTCCCCAGCCCCAGCCACGCCACACTAGTTTCAGCTTCTAAATTCTGCCTTGTACTGGCCCCCTGGCTTTTGGCCTGCCCTTTCCTCTGCCTGGACCATCCTTCAATTGGTGTTGATGAGGAACTCCTCTTCATGTGTCCAAATTCACCTCCTGTGTCCTTCTGTGAAGCTCCTGGGGTTGCCCCTCACCTTACAATTTGTGGGTATGTATATGGGGGGGCTGGCATCAAGAATATACATACCCCAGAAATGAATGATTGCATAGGTGAGTGAATGACTGCATGCCAGGCCCTGTGATACAGGGTATTTCAGGAGACTCCAAGGTCAGCCAGACCCACAGAATGACAAGGGACCCCACTCCCCAGTAGCCATCATTGGTTACCATGATGTGGTAACCATCACTCCCAAAGATGTGCGCTAAGTGAGTTTCCAGCCTTTGGAGTGGAGTCAGCAGGTGTTTTTCCTTCCCAGGGTTTCTGTCGAAAGCTGGATGGGAGTCTCTTATGTCCCCTTCTACCTCCCCTGCCCACAGATCTTGTAAGTACACCTGGGGCTAGAAAAATTGGGGGACTGGGGCCTGCTCACTGCTGGAGAGACAGGGGTTTTTAAGGGCACAGTCTGTGGGTCCTTAGTGATACACTCATGATTCTGATAAATGCCACAGGGGTTAGGTAATTTAAGGACTGCCAGAAATGTGGAGTGAAATCCCTGTTTCTGTCTTTGAGCATGCTTGCAGCCCCCTGCATGGTTTGACCTTAGACAAGTTGCACAGCTCTGAACCTCTCTTGCTACATCTGTAAAATGGGGTGGTAGAGAAGCCTCTCCCAGGCCACAGGGAGCATGGAGCATGCTGATGCCTAGAAATGGCCTGGTGTTGCCCCGGGTGCATTGTAGGCATTCAGGAGACAGTGCTTTTTAGGATTTGACCTTTCTGCTCAATTTTTGTGTTCTATATGGATTCAAAGAACAACTTAACATGTGACCAAAGATTTGTTCATATAATGAATCTGACTTTTTGACAGTTAAGAGTGAAAAAATGGGTTTGGCTCCCTTGACACAGTGATTACAGCACCAGCCACATACAGGGAGGCTGGAAGGTTCGAACTGGGCCCAGGCCAGCTAAACAACAATGACAACTGCAACAAGAAGTAGCCAGACGTTATGGCAGACGCCTATTGTCCCAGTTGCTTGGGAGGCTGAGGCAGGAGAATCGCTTAAGCCCAAGAGTTTGAGGTTGCTGTGAGCTGTGATGGCACAGTACTCTACTGAGGGCAACATAGTGAAACTCTGTCTCAAAAAAAAAAGTGAAAAAATGAGTTGGAACAGTCTCAAAAGGGCATTTGCCCCTTGGTCTTTTGGTTTTTTGGACAGCTAAAGGAGAGTTAGGCATCTAGATCATAGACAGCTGATTAACAGGCGTGTTTTATTATTATAAACACAGAATATAGCAAAGTAGGAAATCAGAAAATGGAAGAGACCAAAGAAAAAGAAAATTCTCTCAGGTCCCAACTATTTGGGTTATACTCTGATTCCAAGGCTGGTTGCTGGATTGTTTGTTTGCTGTTATTTCTAATTGAACAGATTCTGCATTTACATGGTCCTAAAAGCACAAAGATCACTTGCTATTGAAAATGGTGTTATCATACTGTTTTGGCAATTTATATCCTGTTTTCCTGGAAGGGACTTTATTTTTCAGTGTGCCCCTTCTCTCCGTGGTCTCCAGCATCTTATTCCACCCGAGGCTGGGTAGGAAAGCACCCCTCCTTTTCTTGCCAACAACTGCTGGACATTTAGGTTACTCTGTTTCCCAGGAGCATGATGCTTTTTCCATTTTAAAGATCATTTTAGGGCAGGCGTGGTGGCACATGCCTATAATCCCAGCACTTGGGAGGCCCAGGCAGGTGGATTGCCTGAGCTCACAGGTTCAAGACCAGCCTGAGCCAGAGCGGGACCAGGTCTCTAAAAATAGCTGGGTGTTATGGCAGGCGCCTGTAGTCCCAGCTAATCCAGAGGCTGAAGCAAGAGAATCACTTAAGCCCAAGAGTTTGAGGTTACTGTGAGTTGTGACACCAAGGCACTCTACTGAGGGTGATGAAGTGAGACTTTGCCTCAAAAAAAAAAAAAAAAATCATTTCATTCATATTTGTCCCATTCCTGGTCCAGAGGACATAGATAGGTTGTGATCTACCTCGTCAGGGTGTTTCCAGAGGGGCCATCCCATCAAACACTCTCCCTCGCACATGAACCTGTGCCTGAGTGATGCCCAGCATGACCACCCCAGTTGTCAGGAAAACAAAAAGTGAACCCACCTTGCTGATTTGAGAGACTGGAAATGCTATATCTGATTACTAGGAGGACCCTCGTTTCTGTGTCTTCCCACTAATTGACTTCCCCCTGCTGTCAAAAACTTACTCTGGGCTTGGCGCCTGTGGCCCAAGCGGCTAAGGCGCCAGCCACATACATCTGAGCTGGCGGGTTCGAATCCAGCCTGGGCCCACCAAACAACAATGATGACTGCAACCAAAAAAAAATAGCCAGGCATCGTGTTGGGCACCTGTAGTCCCAGCTACTTGGGAGGCAGAAGCAGGAGAATTGCTTGAGCCCAGGAGTTGGAGGTTACTGTGAGCTGTGATGCCCCAGCACTCTACCCAGGGTGACAGCTTGAGGCTCTGTCTCAAAAAAAAAAGCTTACTCTGACACTTCCCTCCCTGGTCTGTTCCTGTGTTCTCTGGCATCACCCTTGGCCCAGTGTATCTGCTACATTTTTCCCCCCAGTTTTTCTGTCTTTTGATTCTACTGAATTATATTTTTACTAGATTGAAGTTGAAAGTCTTTGTTTCAGATGGTGAAATCTTCCTCTCTTTTCCTTTGAATTTCTTTGACTTTACTTTCACTTTTAGTTTTATCTTCAAAGTTCGTGCAAGTCTGTTTTTTTTTTTTTTTATTTTTGGTTTTTGGGGATTTTTTGCCGTTTTTAGCCGAGGCCGGGTTTGAACCCACCCTACTCCTTTGAGCCACAGGTGCTACCCTGAAAGTCTGTTTTTTGTTCTTTTTAGCTATGGCTTTCCTGTTTTTGTTCTTTTTAGCTATGGCTTTTGTATTCTCGTGTCTAACTCTCCAGTGCAGCTGGAGTGTGTTTGGGCTTGTGGAGAGCAGAGAAGTATTCACTGCCAGGGAAGCAGAATGCTAAGTTGGCTGGTGCCAGCTTCCTGGGGCCATATCCCCTTCCTACCTCTGACCACCTGCCTGGACTCCCACCACTGTCTGAGCAGGGACCTGAAATGCGCTTGCTTGTAAGGAACAAGGGCAGAGGGCCAATTCAATAAGTTGACTTTAAAATTTTATTGATTCAAAAAAACTAATCACAGAAAGACAAAGCTTGCATGATTTCACTTATGTAAGGTGGGTACAGGGGTTGAACTCACCGAGCTAGGTGGAAGAAGGGTTCCCAGGGACTGTGAGAGGGCCAGCGGCAAGCTGCGGTTTGAGGGGGAACAGGTTTCCATTCGGGATGGTGAAATGTTCTGGACACGGGCAGTAGTGCAGATTACACGACAACGTAGATGTACTTACTGCAACAGAACTATATACTGAAAAATAGGTAAAATGGTAAATCCTACATTTTATGCAAATAAAAAAGAGCCTAGACTAAAGATGAGAAAACTTGAGGGAGTTTCAGAAATACCATCATAGATGACATGGTGAGACGCAAAAGTAACAGACAACTGTGTCATCAGGTGGGGGGATCCTTGAGAGTTCCTGCCTTGGGACCATCAACCTCAGGCCTCTTCTAAAGCTGCCTCTGACACTGGCTGGGCCATTCCTGGGCCTCACTTCCCTCTTGTAGAAACATTCTAGACTCTAGAAGATTGTTTTATTGTCCATAGTTTTATGGATGAGAGAAATAAAGCCCTTGGGGTCAAATGTCTGGCCCTAGGTATCAATCATCCATGGTGGGGAGCCCAGGAGTCTGACCCCACAGCCCTGCCACGTCATCCTTCAAGGAACCCCGTCTTACTTCTCCACCCAGTCTGACCTTTGTTTTTCTTTTTGAGACAGAGACTCACTCTGTCACCCTGGGTAGAGTGCC
This sequence comes from Otolemur garnettii, assembly GCF_000181295.1. Taxonomy (NCBI): domain Eukaryota; kingdom Metazoa; phylum Chordata; class Mammalia; order Primates; family Galagidae; genus Otolemur; species Otolemur garnettii. The sequence goes on from NW_003852482.1 coordinate 4,480,254, forward strand.
GTAACAGCATAGCTCACAGCAACTTCAAACTCTTGAGCTCCAGCAATCCTCTTGCCTCAGCCTCCCAGGTAGCTGGGACTATAGACACCCACCATAATACCTGGCTAGTTTTTCTGTTTTTAGTAGAGACAAGGTCTTGCTTTTGCTTGGGCTGGTCTCGAACTCCTGAGCTCAAGGGATCTGCCCATCTCAGCCCCCTCAGGGTGCTGGGTGAACCACCATGCTTGGCCTGACCTTTATTGAAATGAGCAGGCACTGAGCACTCAGGCTGCTGCCCAACTCATAGCTGGGATACCTGCTGTGTGCTTGCTTCATGCTGGACACGACCTTGTAGCCCATCACGTCCCTCCTCCAATTCTCATGGTGATTCTGGATTCAGGGTGGTCACTTTACAGATGAAGAAAAGTGAATGTGTCAATCTGAGCTCCCCTGGAGAATAGAACCAGTGAAAGAAAGGTGGGCAGTAGATAGAGACAGACAGACAGATACTCCATGAGAGATCTGCATACTTGATCTTGAGGCCGGCTGGACCTTTTAGGCGAGAGGTGACACTGTAGTCCACAGGGGAACTTCTTCCTTGGGGAAACCCCAGTTCTGCTCTTAGGGCCTTCAGCTGAGTGGCTCAGGCCCACCCAGGTTATCCTGGACAATTCTCTTTACATTAAACCAGCAGGTAGAGATGCTAATCAAATGCACAAAATAGTTCCACAGCAACAAGAGTGGGTACCATGGCCCAGCCAAGGTGACACACAAATGACCCTCACGGTGGGCTCACTCAGGTTAACTGACTCCCCGAGGTCCCTAGGTCACCAGGTCTTTGCAGCCTCTCAAACCTTCTATCCAACACCAACATCCTACAGAGTAAACCCAGTTCTGGAAAAGCACTTGCTTTGGGCTGGACGTGGAGGCTCATGCCTGTGATCCTAACACTCTGGGAGGACAAGGCAGGTGGATTGCCTGAGCTCGGGAGTTCGAGACTAGTGAGCAAGAGCAATACCTTGTCTCTAGTAAAAATAGAAAAGCTAGCTGGGCATTATGGCAGTCGCCTATAGTCCCAGGTACTCAGGAGGCTGAGGCAGGAGGATCCCTCGAATCCAGGAATTTGAGGTTGCTATGAGCTATGATGCCATGGCACTCTAGTTGGGTGACAGAGTGAGTCTCTGTCTCAAAAAAAAAAAAAAAAGGAAAGAAAGGAAAAGCACCAGCTTTAGGCCCAAGCAGCACTCAGTTCAAATCCCAGCCCCCTGCACACTCAGTGACCTGGACAGACAACTCCTGAAGGGGGTGGAGCTGTGTGGGGGTGAGGTCAGGGGTGTCTGCCTGGAACCTGGGGGCATCCGGTTCCTCTTCCTTCCTGTGCCCTGCACCTCTGCCCTCAGCCCTGCACTGACAGCTCTTTCTTGCCTCTGCCACCAGCAACATGAAGCTGCAGTACAAGGGAGAGAAGCCGTTCCAACCCGTGGCACAGTAAGGACATTCATTTCCCCATTTGCAGCCTTTGAGGGATTGGGGGGGAGCGCCTCCCCTCACCACTCACCCCTCTGGGTTACAGGTCTCAGTACCCTCAGCCCAAGCTGCTGGAGCCCAGGTAGGTGTGGAGACCTGGAGTGGAGCGAGGGAGAGGGCTGGGAGAGCTCTGATTTCTGAGTTGGGGTGATGGAGGTACCAATGTCAACATGGCCTTGGGGCCCAGGTAGCCTAGGACTGTGGAAAGACACAGGCTGGGAGTCAGGGACCTGGGTTGTATGACCTTGGGCGGGGTACTCTGCTCCTGTGAGCTTTCTCTGTACAAGTAGATGATAATAGTACCTACCTATAGGAGGTTGGAAGACAGGATGAGATGGGGTTTGTAACACATGTGCTGAGTTTGTACACAGCAGGTGCTTACCTGTCCTTGAGGATGGTACCCTTGTTTATTAAACACTCAGCACACAGGACAGCACCAGGCTGCTGTAGACACCTGGTAGCGCCAACTCCTGGGCCTCCCAGCAGCTATCATAATCCCCACTCTCCACATGAGGAAACTGAGGCCCAGAGACAGGGATGAAGTTGCCCCAGCTCACATAGTATGGAACGCAGGGCCAGGATGGGACATAGGCTTTCACAAGGGAAAGTCTCAGTACCCACAGCCTCTCTGCTGCCAGGCCCACCAAGCTGCTGACACTAACCCCCTGGTTGGCGCCCATTGTCTCCGAGGGAACTTTCAACCTGGAGCTTCTGCAGCACATCTACCAGCCGTTGAACCTGACCATTGGGGTCACAGTGTTTGCCGTGGGGAAGTGAGTAGCGGGCTAGGTGGGGGGAAAGGGGCTCTCTTCCCGAGCCATGGAAGCTTAGAATCTAGGGGAGAGACAGGGCCTGCCCATGGTACCCTGACTGGGCACCGGGGAGGCCCCACACCATGTGCTGAGCAGATAGGAGGGAATAGAGTGAGCTTGTGAGTGGGGGTCTTCTGGGGGGAAGCAGTCTGGCCTTGGCATGGAAAAGAAGATGAATGAAGCCCAGGTAAGGTAACCGTAGCCTTTATCAGGAGACCCCCATGTCCCCTCCCTGCCTCCCGTCCCCTCCCCTGCCTCCTCTCTCTTTCCTGAACCCACATAGCCTTTCCTTTAAGAACTGTCACCTGGAAGCTTTCCTCTGGGTCCCTTCCTGGGACTCGTGAGAAAGAGGCCATGATAGGGCCCCTAGGCCTAAAGCACTTGCCAAGTGATGAATGGCCTGCCTGGGTCAGGTAACATCCTTGTCCAATCAGTGGTGACCTGGGGCAGGCCCACACTGTCCACTTCCCACTCCATGCCCTCAGCATCCAGCACAACTGGCCTTCTCTTGATTTAGTCACTCACCTGCTTCCTGGCTACTCTCTTTTCTCTGATCCTTAGTGTTCCTGCCTGCAAAATGGGCAAATCACAGGCAGCCCATAAAGAGCAAAGACAATAGGAACTCCCTAGAATGCTGCTTTGTACTCAGTAAGTGCTCACTAGACATTAGCTTGGTTTCTGAACATAACAATCTTCATTAAGCAGCATTCTCACAACAGTCTTAAGAGGTCAGTACCAGGATTTGGGGAATTTGACAGATGAGGACCTCAGATGAGGGGTCCTCAAACTTTTTAAACAGGGGTAGAGTTCACTGTCCCTCAGATGGTTGGAGGGCCGGACTGCGAGGCCCCAGGATGAGTCAGCTGCTAAACAGGACAGGCAGCAGTGGCAAAAACACCCAACAGGCCGGATAAATATCCTAGGAGGGCTGCACGTGGCCTGCGGGCCATAGTTTGAGGACGCCTGACCTAGAGGGTCAGACGAAAGTGACTTCTTAAGGTGGGGAGTTGGGAAGTAGACCCCAGACCACATGCCCTGCATGGTGCCAGCACATAGCGGGGACCTAGGCAGTGGCTCTGCCGGGACAGTAGTGGATGACAAGGTCCTCATCACCAGGTACACTGGATTCGTCCAGCACTTCCTGGAGTCGGCCGAGGAGTTCTTCATGCGTGGGTTCCAGGTGCACTATTACATCTTCACCCACGACCCTGCAGCCATCCCCAGGGTGACGCTGGGCCCCGGCCGGCTCCTCAGCGTCATCCCCATCCCGGGGCACTCCCACTGGGAGGAGATCTCTATGCGCCGCATGGAGACCATCAGCAAACACATCGCCCAGAGAGCACACAGGGAGGTGGACTACCTCTTCTGCCTCGATGTGGACATGGTGTTCCGGAACCCATGGGGCCCTGAGACCTTGGGGGACTTGGTGGCTGCCATTCACCCAGGCTACTATGCTATACCCCGCCAGCATTTCCCCTACGAGCGCAGGCATGTTTCTGCCGCCTTTGTGGCAGACAGCGAAGGGGACTTCTATTATGGTGGGGCTGTCTTCGGGGGGCGGGTGGCCAATGTATATGAGTTTACGAGTGGCTGCCACATGGCCATCCTGGCAGACAAGGCCAACGGCATCATGGCAGCCTGGCAGGAGGAGAGCCATCTGAACCGCCGCTTCATCTCACATAAGCCATCCAAGGTGCTATCCCCCGAGTACCTCTGGGATGATAGGAAGCCCCAGCCACCCAACTTGAAGCTGATCCGCTTTTCTACACTGGATAAGGACTCCATCAGCTGGCTGAGGACCTAACATCAGAGCGAGGCCACTGGGGACGGGGACCCATAGCCCTCTGGCCACTGCAGCAGAGTTTCAATTCGCCAAGCCTTTCACAGAAACTGGCCATCTCCTGCCGCCTCTCAGCCTGTCAGTTGGATCTGACAAAAAGGAAGTGGAACGGCCACTGTATACAGTAAAAAGCTGTGCACACAAGAGAACACAGAGATCAAACAATAACGGGGTACAAAACAGGAGGGGAGACTAGAGGTTACGGGGGCAGGCCCAGGCAGGTGAGCTCTGTATTCTCGGCCCATTGAAAGTGCCTGAAATCCCACTGCTGAGCCCCTTTTGCATGGCACCCTGAAGGTTGCACTTGTAAAGACTTCTTCTCTGGCTTCAAGCATCCCAGGTACTGTGTTGGATCCCTGACCAAGCCTTTGAAATGGGCCACGCCTCAGCTCCCTCCTGTTCCCTGTACCCCAAGGTAGGCCACATTCCCTGGGACTAGTCACCTCCCTTACAAGAGGGTTTGGGGCAGTTTTTAATAAAGGTGATCTCATGTCAGGCCCTAACCACAAATTAGGGATTTTTTTAACTTCACATCTGAGTCTTCTGCCAGGCACTGGGGACACAGGTAGACAGGATTCAGACACAATCCCCTGGGGGCAGTGTGGGAGTGCACAGTTCCTCTGGAAAAGCTGGGCTAGAGCTGCTGCAGCAGATAGGATTTCGTTCCACATCTCCAGGGAGCCTGGGCCAAGTGGGAGCTGCCTCCTGAGCAGAGGGAAGCAGAGCCATAGGCTGGAGGGTTGCATGGGGATAAGGAGTGTGACCAATGAACACCTTGAATCCAGGGTCACCTCAGCCCTGTGAAGCCTCTTGTAGGTGCAGGCCAGGATTAGAGGGTCTACAAGGGTGTTCTGTCCAGGCTGGACCAGAGGGACTTCAGAGGCCCATGATGGTTCTGTCTGCTGGCCATGCAGAGGTAGGGTGGGATGTGGGCTCAAGGCTAGGTGGCCTGATGCCCACTCCCCTGGAGGCAACAGCACCTTTTCTGTGGAAGGAAGGGACACGGAGGTTGGGGTGTACTCTGTGATCACACTGGAACCTGGTCACCCCTAGCAAAGCTGGAGTTGGCCCTGAGTCCATTCTTACAACCTGTAATTTGGCCAGTGAGCAGGGACAGATCCCAAGAGTGTGAGGAGATAGACTGTAGTCAGGAAGAGGTTCTGGGCACTCCTAGGCAGAGGGGCAAATGAATGGCCCATGGCCTCTGTGTCCTCAGTAGGGAGCACTTGCCCCTGAAGGCAGAGGGCGGAGGGTGCTACCTTCATGGAGCAGAAAGGCCCCTGCCTCTGAGGCCTCTCTCACCCCTCAGCTGTCCTCCCCAGTATACCCTTGAGGGGTTGTGGTTGCTGACCCATTTTCAACTGAGGACACTGAGGCTCTGACAGGTCATCACATGAGCTTGCCTGTGACGTGGCCCAGCTATGGATTTCAACCCAGGTCACAAGAGCTACTATTAACCAAAAACAACTGCTTTGCACAGGGGCCCCAAAGACAGGACCTCTGAGCCCAGCCCTGAAGGTGAATCTAGAGTGGAGTGTGGGGAGGAACAGTGCTCCAGGGGCTCTGAGAGTCAAGGTCTGGTGGGGGAACTGGGTCAGGAGGCTGGAGTTGGGGTGTGAGGTACACAACAAGGTGTCTGGACAGATCACGTTGGGTTCTGGATGTCGGGCAAGGAGTCAGGGCGTCACTGCAGGACTGTCCAAGCAGGGAGATGAAGGCACCTGAAGTGCTAGACGCAGAGAGTTCCCCCGGGGCTGGAGAGGTCCCTACAGGACAAGGCTGCTGATGACGTGGGCAGGGAGGAGCAATGGTGCTGAGGCGCCACCCACCGCGGGGCCTGGTCACTTTGCTGAGTCCTGGCCTGCGGTGTGGTGACACACCTCAGGCATAAAATGTGGCAAAATCTCTGAGCACTGGGGGCTCCCTAGTAACAGTGACCACCCAACACCGGCTTAGCCCCTGTTGTGGGCTCCCTCCAGTTCCTCCTATAACAGGCAAGGCTGCAGCCTGGGACAAACTGGACCTAGAGGTCTCAGCGCTGCCAGAAAGACAAGGCGGTGAAGAAGGGGGGAGGGGCGATCAAAGGACTGTCCTCTGTTGCCTCCGGTCCCCTGAACCCAACCGTCCACCCAAGTCCTGCAGGTGCCATCGGGATACCTAGGCGATAGGGTGACAGTACATATGCGGTGACGCCCACGTCTCACGCGACCCAGCAGTCCGGGCCTTGCTAGAGTGAAGGTGGCCCTAGGCGGGTGGGGAGCACAAAGCAGGAGGCGGAGGAGGGACACGTGAGATCCGCCGCGCTGAGCACTTGGCTCGTGAGCGCGGTGAGGGGGGTCACATGCACGCGCTACCCGCGGGCCGCGCAGGCCCCGTGTGCGCTCCCGGCGGTGAACTGC
>NW_003852482.1:4487167-4509511 GCF_000181295.1 Otolemur garnettii
GCGGCCTCTGCGAGCCCCGGGCCCCGCCCTGGGGCCGGCGATGAGCTGCCGAGGCTGAGGATGATGGTAGATTGCCAGGTGAGTGCCCCTCCTCGGCCCCGGTGCCCTGCGGGCCAGTGGGGGTGGAGGGAAGACCATACGCCCCCGCCCACACCCCACCCAGCGGGGACGGTGCCTGGTGTCTCGTCCACGCTGAACGTGCGCTTACGCAGTTCCGTGTCCGACCCGTCCTGGTACAATTGGGAAACTGAGGCCAGGAGAGAAGCAACGACTGGCACCAGGCACACGAGGTGGGCAGAGTCCAGAGGAGAAAGGAGGGTTCCAGCCTTCCAGGCCAGGGCTTAATCCTGGGCAGCCCAGCCCACCACCTCTCATCAGGGGCTCTTTGGGCATCCCCCACGCACGCACCGGCGCTTACACACCACACACTTCCTAAGAGATAAGAGAACGGGACAGTAGGGAGGTGACAAGGGGGAAAGAAGAGAGAGGGTAGAGACACCTCTCCACGGAGTGGGGGCATCCGGTCTCCTAGCAACGTGCCCAGGCCCACAGCTGTTGGGGAGACGTGCCAGGCTGATGGGCAGGGCAGCCCCAAGGCCCCAGGGCAGCCTCAAGAGGACAGGGTTGGGGGCCCTGCATCCAGCAGTCTGGGCACCTGGAACTAGGACGAGCTCCTCTCCTTAGCACAGAGGGCGTTACGGGAGAGAAGGCCTCAGCTTCCTCCTCTGCGAAGTGCTTGTCCTTGGTGACTCCAAAGGCCCCCCGGCTGGAGGATGTGTGTGTTGGCCTCAGTTCTCCATCCATGACCCACTGCCACTAAAGGCCTTGGAAATGCTTTTTTCTCCCTGGAGGGCCTTCTGAGCAGAGAGCAGCCTAGGGTTTGGGGGACTGAGGACCTGGGGTGGTGTAGAGCCTAGCAGAGCACTGGACTACTCCCAAGATTGTCCTTCTTGGAGCTAGGGGTCCTCATTTGAAGCCGAGTGGCAGTCATTGCCCTGGTTGGGGTGAGGAGTGCTCCTGGGTGAACTGGACACCCCAGGGCCCGCACAGAGAGAGAGGAGAGCAGGAGAGGCTTGAATTTCCCTCGAACCCGCAGGTCCTGCTCCTTTGCCCGCGCTGGGGCCCGGGAGAGCTGCTACCTTGACAACACCAAACAAAGGTGTGTGTTTTGTTTTCTGCTTCCTGGGCTGCAATGCTAGCTCTGGCCACCAGGGGGCAGAGGTGCCCGCTGAGCTCTATGGAGCAACTGGAGCCTGGGGGAGCCCCGGGGTCTCCCTGGGGGTGCCCTGCCTTCACCCAACGTGCTCCCCTCAGTCTTTAGCATCCCTCAGCACACCATGAGCTGCTCAGACGCGAGGAGGGCAGTCTGAGATCCTGTGGTCTTTCCATTCACCAAATGTGCCAAGCGCTCATCCATGGGGGGCTTCTGTGTTAGTTCTGGGTGGGCTGCCCTCCCCGGGGCTCACAGGTGAGAGGGGACAGGGACAAGCACAAAAGCAAATACATTCAGGAAAGAGCGAGTGCTGTCGTGAAGGTGGATCCAGGTGCTGGGAGAAGGTTGCGATCCCTCTATAGGGTCTCTGAGGCCACCCTAAGGTGACATGTATACTGTGACCAGAAGGACAAGGGGAACCAGCCCTGCACAGTCTGGAGACAGCATGTCCCGGGAAGGGTCGGGGTGGTGGAGATAGAGAGGAGGTGAGAAAGGAGGCCAGTGAGGCTAGAGAGAGCTGGGGATGGGTGGGCAGACCCTGGGGCATGGGCACTGTGTAAGTCACCATGGCTCTGTGGTGGCATCATCTCAACTCAAAGCTTCCAACAGTCAAGGACTGTCACACGGATCTTGTGGCCCCACTCAGCTGAGGCCTCTGCTCCCAGGTTTCTTGGAGGCTGGCACTGTGGTCTCCTCTGAGGCGGGACTGGACAGGACCCACCTCTGAGTCACTCACATCCATGGCAGGGTTCTGTTTTGATTGAGGGCCTCAGTTCCTCTATGACCGTCAGCCAGGCCCTCTGCTGCTTCTCTGCCACGAAGGCCTCTGTGGGACAACTGAAAACCTGCTTCCCCAGAGTGAGGGATAGCACGGAGGGACACAGCAAAGAAGCAAGACAGAAATGGCAGTTTGTTGTGAATCTGGGTAGTGACTTCACATCATTTTTAAGGTATTCTCTTGGTTAGCACCCAGTCACTAAATCCAGTCCATCCTGGGGGAGGCGAGGCTCTCTGGAAGCTGCAGGAGGCATGGGGGTCTGATTCTAAACACAACAGGAAGCCATTGGAAGGGTTATTCCAAGGGGGCCAATACCTAGTTTTCCCTTGATTTTGAAAGCCCTCATGGTGCAAATGAGAACACGAGGCCAGGAAGGGAAGTGATTTTTCCCTACTCACAGCCCCAGAGCCTGGGCCTGTTTCCATAGCTATGCCTTACCCCTTGTGACTGTTCTAGTGAGCAGACCTTGCAGGTACCTCACTCATGATGCTGTCCCAGGAAGGAGATGCTAGCTTGCTCCCCATTAGGCATGTGGGGTGATGGGGGTACCCTGAGAGGCATGCTGACCAGTCCAGGGTCACTGGCCTGGAATGAGGAGGAGACAAATGACCCAAATGGCTTTATCTCTCTGAGCCTCAAGGGGGACAGAATGTGGGGACCCAGAGGTTGGCAATCCCACCTCACAGGGTGGCTGCAAGCACCTGGAAGCTCTTGCTTTGCCCTCCCCAACCTGCTATCACCCTCCCCACTTCCCTTAACCCCCTCGATTTTCACAAATGTCTGACTATGGCAAAGTAGCAAAGCAGGGGATGTGTCCATACATGCAGTTGGTACACATTTCCCAGACCCCGGCCATGCCAGAGGAGACAATTTTGACAGTCCAGAAAGTTGTCAGGGAAAGGGGGGGAGGGTGTTCATCTGGGGAGCGAGCAGGTGTAGACAGGGATTCTGGCAGGAGGTGTGTTATGCTGGGGTGATTGGAGGAGGGGAGATGGGATGATGGCAAAGAAGGTGGTGTTTGGGGCCAGTATCAAGCTTTTGAGTGTCCTAGTGCTGCTGTAACAAAGTACCCTAAGCCAGGTGACTCAACACAACAGAAATTTATTCTCTCACTCTTTTAGAGGCCAAAGGTCCAAAGTCAAGTTGGCCAAGTTCTCTCTGAAGGCTCTGAGAGAACTTTCCTTGCTTCTTCCACCTCTGGTGGTTGGCCTGGAATAGTGGCTCACACCCGTAATCCTAGCAGTCTGGGAGGCTGGGGTAGGGGGATCCCTTGAGGCCAGGAGTTTGAGACCAGCTTCTTCTGGGGGTTGCAGGCAACCCTTAGCTTGTCTTGTAGGTGCATCACTCCAGACCCTACCTTCATCTTCACACGGCCTCTTCTGTGTGCCCACATCCAATTTTCCCTGTTGTTTAAGGACACCAGTCATTAGATTAGGGTTCACCTTAATCTGGTATGACCTCATCTTGACTACCTTTACAAGACCCTATTTCCGAAACATAAGGTCTCATTCACAGGTGCCAGGGGTCTTTGGGGGGAACAGAGTTCACTCATAACAAAAGTATTGAGAATGATTCGCTTCATGAAGGCCAAATACCCAAAGTGTCCACTGGGACTTGGGGAGCAGTTGGGAATCCCAGGAGGCTGCGGGATGTCAGCCCCCAACTGTGGCGGCTGAGTGGAGCGGTGCCCCTGGTTTGGCACGTTCTGGCCGCAGTACCAGCAGGTGGCGCTGTGTCCTGTGAGCTCCTGCTCTGCCTGAGCCAGCAGACAAAGGTCTCATCTAGTTGGGAAATGACACAGGACTGTAAACAGGCCAGGAGCACACTCATTTCATAGGTGACATGCACATACACTGAAGGAAATCAAACTAGGCGGGGCTGAGGGGTGGTGACTGGGTGACAGCTTTACACTGGAGGCTGGGGGTATTTGCTGAGGAGCACCATATATTGCAAAGTAGGTTTCGGGGAAGGAGCAGAGAGGAAGGCAGGGGGAAGTGGTAGGGGGCCCCCTGGGAGGCTGTGAGGGTCCAGACCCACAGGAGGCAGGAATCTGCATCTGATTTCATTCCTCATCTGCAAACTAAGCTGGCTCTTCTTAGCCCTACCCTGGGCACTGCAGCTACATTACACCTGTGGCTTCCAAACCCCTCTCCTGTTACTGCAGGGCAGCTTAGGTGTGGGGTGCAGGGAAGGCAGCCATGCAGGCCATGACTTTAGCGGTCCTTTCCTGAAAGAGACTTTGCCCAGAGGGGGAGCAGTGCCTACCTTGCAGGTTCAGAATGGTCCCTTAGATACTCCCCAAGGGTGGTAGGGCAGTGTGGGGCTGAGGAGCAAGGGTCCTGCTTCCCCACCACAGAGTGGGTTCTCCTGGATGTCAGTGAGGAGGAGTGGAGGGCATTTCTCACCCTGTCACCTGTCACCTGTCACCTCCTCCCTGCCCCCCTGCACTTCCCACAAGGCCTCTTCTACCACCTCAGCCATAGAGCTGCAGGGGCTACCCCTGAGGCCTCTGGTCCTCAACAACCAGTTCAAGGACAGATTTGCCCAGCAGATGTTCCTCTAGGCCACTGTACACCCAGCCTGTGCTCCCCTGCTCCTCTCCAAGGGGACAGGACTGTTAGAACACAGGAGGCTTGGCACCCATAGCTCAGTGGTTACAGTCCTGGCCACATATACCAGGGCTGGCAGGTTCAAACCCAGCCAGGGCCTGCTAAACAACAATGACAACTACAACAAAAAATAGTCAAGCGTTGTGGCAGGCGCCTGTAGTCCCAGCTTGGAAGACTGAGACAAGAGAATCGCTTAAGCCCAAGAGTTTGAGGTTGCTGAGAGCTATGACACTATGGCACTCTACCAAGGAGGGCATAGTAACACTCTGTCTCAAAAAGAAAAGAAAGTACATAGGACTAAGAGTGTGGAGCGGGCAGTGGGTCTTATAGAGAAGGCTGAGGCTGGGAGCCTGGGGACCTGGATTCAGTGGTCACTGTGCCATCAGCTGCGTTGCCTGGTCAGTCACTAATACACAGCAGCCACAGGCCTCTGTGTGTGCTGTGGAAGGCCTTCTATGTGCCCGGCCCAACAGTCTGCCAGATAGGTGCCACTGCCATCCCCGGTCCAGGTGGGAAAACTGAGGCACTGGATGAGGAAGGGGCTGCTTTAGCTAGATAGTAGCAAATCTAGCAAGGATGCATCTCTGTGTGCACATAACTCTGAGAGGTCTGAAACCAAATTCCTTTCAATTATGGTGGCTTCTAATAGTCAGGGCTGGGCAGGCCTGGGTTGGGCAGGGTTGAGGCCCCTGGCAATGGTTATGATGGGAAGAGACGTAAACAGAGCTAATGAGCCCCTTTCCTGTCTCCCCACTGTAATGAAGGCCTTGGACTCTGGTCTCTGCATTGGGGGGGGGGCGAGTTCTTGGTGTTTGAGCCTCAGTCTTCTATGTAATATCAGGGGCAGAGGTGGGTGGGCTCCCTCTTGGAGGTTGGGGATGAGCTTAGAACCATCCATGTCCCCTCCCAGGGCAGCCAAGCCAAGGTGAGCAGGTGGAGAGGAGAGGGCATGGGAAGCATTGTGGCATCTCCCTAAAAATGAAAAGCCTCCAAAGAGGAGTTTCCATGGCAACCCAGAGCAGTTGCTTGGCAACTATAGGCCCCCAAAATACTTGCCTGTAGGAATGCTCAAAGCTGGGGCTTTCCAATGACTCAATGCCCTCACCCCCAAAGTTACCCACCTACCTTGGTCCTAAGAGAAGACTCTTTGAAGTTCAAAAACCAAGAACTCAGAAAATGCAGAATCCCAAGTCCAAGGTTCTTGTCAGAGCAAGGAGAGGAATGGACCTAAGCTGCTGAGTTGGCTCTGGTCCATCTCATGTTGGTCTACCCAGAACCCCCACCCAGAGGCTCCACCTCCTGGATCCTTCCTGAGGGAAGCCCCAGTGTACTCCCCACCTCTGTCACCGCACCCTGCCAGCTAGCTGGCATCAGGCCAGTCACTTAGCAACAGAGGCCACTTCCTGGATACCTGAGTTCACCGTGGCAAAATGTCAGAAGACATAAGGTCTTCTGCCCACCTGACCCTGCAGCCATGGGCTCCTTGGGCCTGGAGCAAGATGGCACCTCTGGGTGTGGCTGAAGTGATTGGAGCCCCTGGAATGAGGCTGTGGTTCTGGGCCAACTTTGATACTGACTAGCTATATGACCTTAGCCTGGCCCCTCTTACTGGCCTCGGTTTCCCCATTCTGTGGCCCATCTACCCCTCTGCCTGTGTGTGTTCACCATTCAGTGTATTAACATTGCCCTGTGAATTATGTCTCCTCCTGGGGCCTGGAGCAGGAGGGTGAGTGGGCCAGGAACTGGCCAGCTGCTTCCCGGCGCCTCCTCCATCACCTGCATCCATCTCCTGACCATGTGCAGTGACTTAGGAGCAGGACACCTAGGTTTGACTACCAGCTCAGCCCTTACTGCTGGGTCTCCTAGAATGTTCATGAAGCCCCTCTGAGCTTGCCGTGTCCCCCACAGCCCCCTTCCACAGTTGCTGTGTGGATGTAAGAAAACCCTGCCCTCTTGGCCCCCTCAGGGCTGCTTTAGTTTGTGGGTGCCCCTGTTGCACCCAGAGCTGTGGGGAGCTGTGATAAGGACATAGAGGAGGGTGTCCAGCCTGGAGTGAGCGAACCAATGGAGTGGCAGGATGGAGCAGGGGGCAGGTGCAGGTCAGACTGCCCCATGGGTGCAGGCCCAGCTGCCCTCCAATGTGCTCTCTGGAGATGGCAATGAGGGGTTAGACTTTTGCTGACTGCCCTCCAGGGGGTTTCCAGTGCCCCCAGGGAGCCAGGATTTTAGTCTAACCAGGATCATTTGTTCACTGTGACCATCACCCCCCCTTACCCCACCTGTCACATAGGGAAGGGGTGTGCCCTCCTCCTCAGTGGGGAGAAGCTCCCGCAGCACCCCCTTTCCTGTCTTGGGCACTGGGTTCATTTGCAGGGCAGGGGGATTTTGGTGGACCCTGCTGGGACTCTGCCTAGTCTCTGGGCAGATGAGGTGAAGAAGGGCCAGAGGAGAGGGAACAGGACTCGGGAACAGAGCCCACGCCCACCCCACCTTTGGCCATCCGTGGCCTCTTTTCCCTGCCTGGTGGGTGCATGACTGACCAACTGAGGCTGCTCAGTTCTCCCAAGCAGGATTAGAAGGAACCAGGGTCCACCACTGGCTGGAGTACACCCTGGGTCTGGCCTTCTTTCTGGGATGGGGTGGAGAACTGTAAGGCCTCTTCTCTATGAGTCCAGGTGTGCCCATCTGACCTTTGTGTACTAGGTGGGGCTGTCCAGCTGAGAGAAAAGACTCTTGGCTAGTGGGTGACCCTGGGTCTACGAACTTCACCACCTGTCCCGCCCCACCCCTCTGGGGACTTCATTTGGACCCCTAGCTTGTGGTATGGATACCCTGTAAATGGTAAGTTCAAAACTAGGAGGCTGAGAGCGTGTGTGTGCTGCTGGGCTGTGGCTGGAGGGAGGGGGACCCAGCCCTGAGCATCTGTCCCAGAGACCCTGTGATGAGCTGATTACATACCTGATGAGCTTGATCATCTGCCATGATGATCACTAAGAACCTTGGCATTGAGGCGGTCAGAGCTGCCTGCCTAGAGGTTAAGGTCAAGAAAGAAGCCTGGTGCTAGAAGGGGTCCAGACCTCAAGGTTCTTTAACTTCTCTGTGCTTCCTTGCCTCACATGTGGACTCATGGATGTACAGTTCCATCGTAAGAGGTAGTCCTACAGCCCACACAGCAGGCCCTACACAGGTGGCCGCAAATGTCTGCTCTTCTCTAAGGACAACAGATGGCTGCTTGGCCTACCCACCATCACTGTCCTTGAGGACCTTGGGTGCAGGTGAGGGTTGCAGGCAGGGGTTGCAGGCCCTGAGTTGAATCCAGTTTTTCCAGATGAGAAATCTAGGGCCTAGAGACGTTGACCAAGTTGCCTGGCGGGTGCTGGACCGGGCAGGCAGCAGACTGTGTGGAAGGGCTGAGCTAGCAGCTCTGCATTCCCGGCCCCCTGCCCCGGCCCCCTGCAGCAGACACTTGGAATTCTTCCTTCCCAGCTGCTGGGGCCAGGAAAACCCTACCCAGAGCACAATCCACTGCGCCTCCTAATAGCCCTGCAGGCCTAGGCACGCTGGCCCTGAGGGAATGTGCTCACTGGGTCTGTGGATGCCAGGTGGCCATGGCTGTCTGGCAGATACACAGAGCGGAGGGCACACGTGTGAGGGCTGTATCTGCTGTCCTGTGATGTGGTATCGTGTGTGCAGTTTTGCGTTGCGTGTCTTGGGAGCATCTCCCACCTTCTATGCTGGTGGGTGTGACAAGCCTGAATTTGGCTGAGCAAGCTGGCATGTGAAGGGATTCATGTAGCTGCCTGTGTGGACCTGTGACTGGTACCTGGAGAGGGAAAGTGCATTGTCACAACATGTATGTTTGCATCTTGTCTTTCCGAAACTCTAGCCTCGGGCCTTGACCTTGAGGAGGTCTCATGTTCAGGGTCTAGCTGTCAACCTCAGAGTGTCATTTTTCTCCTCTGTCACTGGGTAGGTAATCGTGCCTGGCTCATGGGCCTGTGGTGGCTAGCCTGGGCACACCCAGCTGCTCTGTTGCTTGATGGTGGTGTGGAGATCTGAACAGCTGTTGGAGGGTCCCTGAGCAAAGGAAGACACCTGCTGCCTGCCTTGCCGTCCTCTTGTCACATATTCCCAGTGAGCAGCTGGAGGCAGAGAGGAGAGGACTGTGAGCCTTGTTTCTGAGAGAGAAACTAAGGAAGGAGCAAAGTTCAGGTGTTGACAGGTTCACTGGTTGGCAGGAGGGTATTCAGTGGTTTCCAGACACAGTAGTGTCACTTGGGCCTAGAGCCCTGCAGTCTGAAGGAACTTCCTTGCAGGAAAAGGATTGTGGGAAAGAGGGCAGGGGTGCCAGCCCCACCACCTCCCCACAGCCAGCGGGAGTGCTATGCCATCCCCAAAAGCCTGGGCAGCTCAGGAGGGCCCCTCTGAAATGGCAGCCCCACTGCCCAGGACCTCAGCCTGCTCAGGCAGTCAGAGGCCAGTGGCAACAGCACGGAGCACACAGTGTCCCTGGCACTACTGGCAGCCTTCCCCATCACAAGGGCCCATTTGTCCTGATTCCCCTGGCCCAGAGCACCGGGGGACCAGGGCCTGCTGGGCACAGGGGCTGACTGTGTGCTCAGCCCCACCCCCCAGCCTCACAGGCCTGGCTGTGGCTTGGCAAGGCGCTTCTTTGCTACACGAGTATAACCTCTCTCACCTGCTGAGCAAAGACCCATTCCTAAGAATTGTTCCTGGAGTAGAAATTTAGGAAGAAGGCCCCTAGGTTGAACCAAAGTCAACCTGACCGCCCCCTCCCTCTGATATCCCAGGACAGGCTGGCTTCTGGGAACTCTAGGCCCTGCTTTCCAGAAAGCCTGGCTGCCTACTTCCTCCAGCTCCCCCTGCCTGGCCTTGCCTCTGCCTCTGCGCAGCCTCCTTCTCTGGAAAGCACCCTGGTGGGAGCTGGGTGAGCAGAGATGGCATTCGGCAGCCTCCTCTCCAGCCTCACCACCTCCCCCAGGAAGCTTTCCTGGCAATCTGCCCACAAAGGGCACAGAAACTTGGAAGCCGCAGAAACAGTCTGGACAATTGAGTCCACTTGTTCATCCAGGTGTTTATGGAGAGCCCTGTGCCAGGTGCCATCAGAGAACAGAGTCCCTGCTCTCAAGGAGCTTAGGTTCCATTTCCCCTCTTCTTGTAATTTTAAAGAAAAGGAAGGGATGCCTGGGTTAGAATGCCAGTGCCCTTTCTGCGTGTGTGACAGTGTGTATATGTGCAACGCATGTGCATGTCTGTGTGGAATGTCCATCCATCCACTGTTAGCAGTTGCAAGGACTCTCAGCAGGCCAGGCATCGTTCCAGGCACTGGTAAAGAAGGGTGAACAGGACAGTCGTGGCTACTGCCGCCCACCCCCACGCTTAAAGTCCATGCAGGGGCATGAAGCACCCTGTGGTAGGGGAGTGGGTTCAGTGTCCTCCTCACCATGCTGCCCCCTCTGCTCACCTGGCCTATTTGCAATTTTGGCAGCTTCCGACCCCCAGGGCACCCTTTCTCCCTTGCTCTATTGTGTTTTCTTTCCTTCTGTACCATTTTCACTTTTAAACACATACTTTAGGCCAGGCACAGTGGCTCATACCTGTAATCCCAGCACTTGGGAGGCAGAGGCGGGTGGACTGCTTGAGCTCACCAGTTCAAGACCATCCTGAGCATGAAAATGAAAAACTGAGGCAAGAGGATCTCTTGAGCCCAAGAGTTTGAGGTTGCTGTGAGCTATGATGCCATAGCACTCTACCAAGGGCAACAAAGCAAGACACTGTCTCAAAAATAAATAAATAAAATAAAATAAATAAACACAGACTTTACTTAATTTGCCCCAAGACTGGACGTGGATTCTTGTCTGCTTTGCCCCCTAGATTGTCTCAGGCTCCTGAGCAGCGCCTGGCACCTAGTAAGTGCTCAGTAAATCCATGTGGGCTGGCTACAGGAGTGCTGTGGTTGTGCGGGGGGGAGCCTCTGTGGTCTGCAGGCAGAGAAGTCTGCAAACCCAGTTACTGATCCTCATCTGCGAAGTTAGAGAAATCCACATTGTTCATAAATCTGTGACAATGTGACATTGTAGCGACACTTTTGTTGCATTTTAAAAAAGTATCAGCCAGCCTTGAATTATTAATAAAACTGAAAACCACTGATTCTTCCCCACAGAGTGGCCTGGTCTACCTTGAGATACCATTCTGAACACGTGTTTGAGCCAGATCCTCCCATAAATACTTCATTTACCACACAGCCTTTCTGAGACAGAGGTTATCTCCATTTATGAGCCAGGACCAAAGCTCAGTAAAGAAAAGGAACCTGCCCAGCTTCATCCACTGTCAGACAGCCAGAAAGTGACAGGCTGAGGATCTGGCCCCAGCTCTCAGCTGCTGCTCTGATCCTACAGCTGGAAGTTGGGCTCCTTGTGGAGCTGGACCTGGGGGGTTAGGCCCAGGGTGGGGGAGGAGGAGTTGTCTTCTGCTGCAGTGAGAAAGGGAGCTGCCCACACCCTTGGCGGTGCAGGATCCTGCTGGGCTCAAAGCCAGCGGGAGTGGCCAGGGCGGGGCCTGGATACTGGGATCCTCAGCTTCTTGGCAACGTGCATGACTCAGTGGGCTGGTAAAAGGGGCGGTGGGCAGGCAGCCAGTGCAGGAGAGCCCTGTGGTGGGTGAATCAGCTACCCGCTGAGTTACTGGGCTACTTGGGGCGGGGCCAAGCCTCTTCTGCCAAAATAAGCTCAGCCCCTCTTTATTGCCTTTCTCTCCTACCTTCCATTGGCCTTGGCAGGTGCATCCTGTGGCTCTGCTGAGCCTCCCCAATGGGGAGTGTTGCCTTCTGCAAGTCACTCACAGTCTCTGCCCACCCACCCCCATTGGCCCTCTGTAAACCAGGGGCCACTCAGATACTTGTCCTGGCCTGTGAAGAACCCTTGAGTCTGCAAAAAGCTGGGAGTTTTCAGGAAGGAGCAGCTGGAAACTGCAGCCTCAAAGCCAGACAGGGTTAGAAGTCCTACTCTGCTCTGGCGTTGGTGAGTTTTGTGCCATCTCTGACCTTCTGTCCCCAAGCCTACCTATAAAACCTACTTTTCACCTCATGCTAATGAAACAACACCTTCACTGGCACATCAGTGAATAGTGGAAATATGGTGGTATTGCTCTCCAGATTAGCCACCGGGTTAAGGGCAGCCGTGATCAGGGAAATGGACATCAGAATTCCCAGCCTGGGTCCCATTTAGGGAATAGACTACCCACCCCGCTGACAGAGACCTGGCAGCTTCAAATCTGCCTGTGCTGCCAGGAACAGATCTACTTGTGATATTTAACCTGGCACAGAGTAGGAGAAAGCGAGTAGCCCTGTGGGCAAGGTGGGCCTGGGTGTGCACTTGGCCTTGGCACTGACATGCTGTGTGACCTTGGGCAAGTTGTTTGCCCTCCCTGGGCCTTGATGTTGTTTTGCAGCAGAAATGATAACTGTGGCTTCATCTCTTCATCTGTCTAACAGATGCTTTGTGCCCACTGAGGGATGCTGAAAGTAGGGCCAGATGGGCTCTGGGTGATAAAGGGACATAAGGAGCTGCTCCTGCCTCCCAGGCTTTTAAATGTGGGCAAGCATTTGCTGTTGAGCTTCAGGGTGGCAGGTGTTTACAAGGCCCCAGTCGCTGGGAATCTCCTAGTCAGAGCCAAGGGATGCCAGGCACAGATGCATGACAGACCCAGGCCTGCCCTCTCTCCCAGGCTCCAGGGCCACACTGTCCCTATCTAGCAGAGCCAGCCTGGCCATGAATGTGTGTTGAGTGACTTGGTGGGCCTCAGGTTCCCAGAAACATGGGCAGGGGAGCTGGGCTGTCCCCCCAGCAGGACCAGAGTCAGGTCAGCAGCAGGAAAGAGGGCCACAGCCTCTCCTATCTGCTTCCTGGACAGGATGTTGTGCCGAGTAAACAGCTTCAAGAGGAGTCACCACTCCAGCTCTGAGTCACAGCTCCTAGCGACAGCCATAAGAGTTTATAAACAACCAGCCAAGGCCTGCCCCCACCTAGAAAGGATGAGAGGACCAGCGCCCCCTGCCAGAAGTGTGACATAGCAAGCTCCCCCAGGGGCCCCTCCTCCACCAAAGGGCTTGGGGGCCGGGGCTGTGTGTTCACACCTTTGCTCATACCACACCTAGGTTGAATTTTGCTCATGTATAGCTGGCCAGGTATTTATCCCAGGCAGAGCATCATGGGACCCTCAGCAGGCCTTGTGACCTGGGTGTCCTAGGAGAAGTGTGGGGTCAGGGCTGTGTGAGCTTCATGCACAGAGAAGTGGTTGTGCTGTCTCAGTGGCCAGCCTCTGCAGGCAGGCCAGGTGGGGAGTCGGGTATGGGGGAAGGCTGGCTGCAGGTGGCCTCCCTGTCTGCACATCCAGCCCCCAGAGCCCTTGCTGTCTGCGGCTGGTCTTCGTTCCAGGCAGTGACAGTGATTTAGTACATCATGTGGCCACGGCCAGGCTGGCAGGGAACAAAGGCCCTGCTCTCCCCCACAGTGGGTGGTGGGACCACGTGGTGGTGGGGGGGTGGATGCGGCCCTGCTCCTCCCCTCCACCAGCCCCACCCCCGGGGCTCCTGCATTTCTGAGTGGCAGCTGGCCTTGCTCCTGCCTTCTAGCTGACTCAGTCCCTCTAGGCCCCTCCCACAGAGCAAAATGCCTGCTGCCCCAGGGCAGCCCTGAGATGGGGCCCTGAGGCCAGGCTGACGGGTGCTGGAGGATGGGGTGGGGGTAGGGGATGGGCTTCCTCCAAGGGGCTCGTTAACCCCACCCCTCCCAAGGTTCACACTGTAGGAAACATTTTTCTACTGACCATTTCACAGGGCAGAGGAGGCACACTCGCCAGACAAGGAAAGTAAGGCTCTGGGAAGGCCCTCCGCTTCCCCATGTCGTCTAGGGAGCTCCCTCCTAAACCTGCAGATAACCATCAGGCAATGCCCCATCACATGGCAGTGCAGGGGTGAGAGGCCCAAGCACCCCAGGACTCCCTCCCTCCACTCACCCTGCAGCCTGCCTGTTGGCACAGGACTTCTCCCCTGTGAGACTGAGGACCCAGAAAGTGGGGCCCAGGACTGGTCTCAGGGAAGGGGGGGACAGAACCTGGGCATGCCTGCCAGCCTTCCGTGCCACCCCTCTCTCCCAGGCCCGGGGTTGCCTTGCAGCACCCCTTTCTATGTTCGCTCATGTTGACAAACATTTCTGAGTTGTCTACTGAGTCCCCTATGAGGCCACACTCAAGTACAGAGCCATGGTGCAGTACTCCTAGCACAGGGACAGTAGCCAGCAACATTTTCTGAATGTTATGGGGCAGGCATGCAACCCTTTACCAGCTCTAGTGACCATGGGAAATAATCAGTTCCTGTCTGCCGAGTGCGACCACGAACCAGTCCCATGCTGAGTTCTTACTAAATCCTCTAGCACCCTTGTGCCCACTGTTCAGATTAGAGACTGAGGTACTAGGGCGCACATGAAAGTCAGGATTTAAATCCTGGCCTGGCTTATTCATAGCCTGGTTGGCTCTCCTGTTTCTTGAAGGTCAGGGTTAAGTGTTACTGTCTGCAAGAGGCCTGAGATGATGCTGGACTTCACAGGGGACAGGGCTTTGGAGCCTGGCACAGAGCAGAAGTGTGCTAAGTGGAAGAGGGAAGGGGATGGAATGGCTGGTGGCAGGGATGGTGCTGCTGCATTCACAAAGTGGCTGGAGAAGGCCACTGTGAGTGGTAGGGGGTGTCAAGGCTTAGAACATAGGGGAAGCTGGTGGCCCCCACCAGAGGACACTCAAGTAGAGGTCCTGAGGCCATAGACATAGCAGGGAGGCCCAGCTCCAAGCCCAAGGCTGGAGTCAGTGGCAGGGGCCTGGACTAGGGGCAGATGAGGACTTGGATGCTCTGTGTCAGAGGGATTTTAGTGGAAGGTAGACTTGCCCTGGCTGTGGGACAAGAGTGGGTAGGTACAGGCAGGCTGGAAGGGGACAGCTGCAGGGCCCACTCTCGGGCTGCTTCCCTAATGCCTGCCGCACTCACCCTGACCCCATGCCCGATACCCACTTTCAACCCATACAGTCCCCACTGAGATATTCCCACAGGAACCCAGCAGGTGCAAGTTCAAGGTTGAGAGCCTGGGCAAGGCTGGCTAGGACAGGGGAGGGGAGGGGGCCTGAGTTCGGATTTGAATCTGGAGGCCCCTATGCCTTCCCCACCTCCCCCAGCCCCTAAGAGCACATCAGGAAACTGAGGCCCCGGGAGAAGAAGAACCTGCAGGCCCTGCAGGGAAGCAGCACGCATGAGGCCAGGAACCAGCTCTCTTCTCCCAGGCTCTGAGCTGCCTGCTCAGCTCCGCACCCTGTGGCCCACAAAGCCATAGGAAGAGGATGTGAAATGCTCAGAGGAGCAGGCCAGGGAGCAAGGTGCTGGCTGGCAGGGCACTGTCTGAGTGGAAGGGCCAATGGTCCTGCAGGGGCTCTCTGGAGCCCCTGCCTACTCCCTATGGCCCCCCTCCCCCCGTCCTGCATGCCCAGACTACTGCCCTCCACCTGGTGAGTGGCCTAGGAGGGTGAGGAAGCAGCCGGGCCTCTTGGCCTCTGATTCCTCCCAGGACCTCTGGATGTGTGGGCAGAAGAGTCTGTGGGCTCTGCAGAGCAGCGCGGCAGACACCTGTACTGGGTTCTGCCTGAAAGATCTTGGGCCAATCCCTGCTCTTTCCGGGCCTCAGTTTTTCTACTTGTCAATGGGTGTGTTGGACTGGTTTGGCTTCCAATGTCTGGTTTGTACCAAAATGAGAAAAACAAAATAGTAAGTTACTCATAAAGCCAAACATAGTCATTTCAGGATGGCCCTTCTTTCTGACAGCAGATCGCCTTCCTAGTTTTGGTGATGTCTTTTCTTTTCTAAGATGACAGGAATGGTGGTGGTGATGGTATTATATTTTTGGCTACCCTGCAGGGTGAAATAAACAATTGGCAATCCTCAGTCAGATCCTGATTTAAAGTGCAATTCTATGCCTGGGTGCCTGGAGCTCTAGGTTCAGGGGGGCAGAGAAGGCTTCTAGAATGAGTAAGCTGGGGCCTCCTGCCCTCCTACTGCAGCCAGACTCATGCCTGCTGCTGGCCGAGCCCTGTTTTGATCTCTGTTGCTTGTACCTACTCAGCTTTTGGCTCTGTCTAGTGACTTCTAGGCCCCCAAGGCAAGGGAAAGGGAATGGGGCCTGGAGTAGATGAGGAGCCGGCTGGGCCCACCCAGGAGGAGCAGCAGGTCCGGCCTGGGCTGAGCCCCCCATTCGTCTTTAGCTGGCTCATGTCGTAGCACAAGCGGGAATTCCTGGCCCTGCCCGTCACAGGAGCAGGTATGACAGCCATGCAGGTGACACCAGGCCTAGGCACTCAGGTGCTCAACCCCATCAGGACAGACAGGTGATGGGCACACTGGCAGAGGGCCTCTCTCAGAGCCCGCTCTCCACCGGGCTCCCACCCCACTATGGCCCGGGAAGCCATCCAGGCCTGTGTCAGGCCCGCTGAGCCCAGGGAGAGGAAGGTCTCTGTGTTCTTTGCCTGTGTCTCTGTGGTGACTGCCAGGCGGTGGGCCATTGCCCGCCGCAGCGCTCTCCGATGCCCGCCAGCGTGGCCAGCACCTCTTTCAGCACCCACCACTGAGGTAGGTTTCCAGCCGGTTCCTCTGCCGGGAGCCCAGCTGGGTCAGCGCCTCAGGCTCAGGAGTTGGTTTCCTTGCTCTCCCCTCCCCTCCTTCCTTGTCAGAACTGGTTAAAGGAGTTTGGCTGGGGCCACAGGGGAACCTGGTCTCCCATCCCTGTGAGGGAGGAGGCTGGAGGTCTCCCGGCCGTATGCCCACTCTGGCTGGCCCTGGGGCACGATGGCTATGGGTGTCATAGCAGCTGCATTCATAGGAGCTTCCTTGATCCCCCAGCTTCTCCAGTTGCTTCAGGGTCTGCTTTCCTGAGAATCCCAAGTGCTTGGTGGTATTGCTATTGTTGTTCCCTTCATTTTACTGATATAGAAACTGAGGCTAAGAAGACACAGAGCAGGGACGTGCACCCAATCCAGGCTCCACATCTTAAGACAGAGTCTCCCAAACCTATAGGAAGGACTGTCCCCTTAGGCTGGTCATCCTGGGTCCCACTGTGCTGTGCTGCCCTGCTTTCCACCTGCACTTGGCTGGACACTTCAGAGGAGCTTAGGACTGGTGGCTGCCACCCTCCAGGGAAGGTAGATAATGGGAGAGGGGGTTGTGGGACAGGCTCCTGACCAGGCCTCTGGGCTTGGGGACACATTTGGGGCTGAGACAGTGGGACCCGCCCGGCCATCAGTCCCTTACTCTGCCACGGGTGCCCAGCACTCCCTTGGCATGGGCTCCAAGGGACAGGGCTATCTATCATCTCCATCTCTGCACCTGCTCTCTCTCTGACACTCCCTCAATGTTACCCTCTGCGTTCGGGGTCACTTTCATTTCTTGGTTCTGTTTCCTTCTACTGGAGTGTTCCCCTGTCTTCCTTTCTCCTCTGTGTCCCTGCATCTTGGGCTGTCACATGTGGAATCTGTAGCCCTCTGGGGTGGCAGTGACTCTTTGGAGTGTCAGGTACCAAGTACCCTGGGAGAGGAAGACGGTTGTCAGAGTGGCCCCAGTTGCCTCTGTGGATGGTGTTTATCACAATGACTGTTGGCTTCCCTGAGTACTTCCTCCTCAGCATCCCAGGAGTTTGAGTCGGTGTGAGTGCACATGGCTGGAGGGGAGACCAGGGCTCCCCAGAGAGCACTGGGCTGACAGGAGCCCTGCACATCCCCAGCCAGGGCGTTGCCACTGTTGCAGGCATTGAGCCTTCCGTCCTGGTTGCCCTGGGACAGTAGCGCCCTATGAGGTCAGCGGTTTGACGTAATGATGATGTCACCTCCAGCGTGGTCTTCTGGAGACTGTGATGCTTCATTTCTTGCCTCCTGACCAGCTCTGAGTTTAGCCACAGCCCATAAGGACAACCCCCTAATTGGGGTGGGGTGGGGGTTTGAACTGGAGGTTCCCAGAAACCCAGCTGTGAGGAGGTGGAACTAAGCCAGGCCTGCCCTCTGTGCTGGGAGCTCCCACGCTGGGTCCAGGTGCATCACCTCCTGCCAAGGTGTGTGCTCATCCGCCCACAGAGGGCCATCCGGGACTTAGGCAGGCTAGGAATGGTGACGTCAGTGTCAGGAAATGACCGAGGAGCATGGCCAGGCCACCCACACCCTCTTCATGTCCTCCGGTGCTCTAAATATGGATCACGACAGATAGCTAGAGTGACCTTCACCTGGCCAGCAGAAGATGAGAAACTCTCTGCCAGGGCTGACTGGGGCCTGGGTGCCTGGCTGCTGCCCCTTCTGGCCTGGAGGAGGTGATGGCCAGGCCTGTGGTGGCCCAGACATTGCTTTGTATCTAGTTTTTGTTTTGTTTTGGTTTGGTTTGGTTTTTTTGAGATAGAGTCTCACTTTGCTGCCCTAAGTAGAGTGCCGTGCCATCATAACTCACAGCAACGTCAAACTCCCGGGCTCAAGTGATCCTCTTGCCTCAGGTTTTCTGTTTTTAGTAGAGACAGGGTCTCATCTTGCTCAGGCTGGTCTCAAACTCCTGAGCTCAGGCAATCCGCCTGCCTCTGCCTCCCAGAGTGCTAGGATTACAGGTGTGAGCCGACACACCCAGCCTTGTACCCAGTTCTTGCCTTGAGCTGAGGTGTGTCCAGAAGTCACTAAACTACAACTTCAACACAAAGCTCATTCCCTGGGACCTTGCACAAAGGCAGGCCTGGGTCCTTATTTGAACATCCACTGGGACAACATGTATGAGACCCTGCTCATGTACCTGGCAAGGGGTAGGTGAAAGCGAGGAAAGCACTGGCCAGACAGCAGGGACAACACGAACAAAGGCCCAGAGAAGGGAAGGCTGGAGGGAGGCTCTGGAGGCCAGTGCCAGTGCTACTGAAAGGTGCCCTGGACGTGTCAGCTGGGCCGTAGAATGCTGCCGTGAATCTGGGGACCAGTGATGGTGTAGGGTCAGGGAAAAAAGGGACTGTGGAAATTCAGCCTGAGCACACCTCCTTAAACCAAAGAGGGCTGCTGAGCAGGGCTAGCAAGTGATGTAAGGTGCCCAGGGGATCTGTGGCAAACCCTGGAGCACATGGCCCAGCTAGAGGGGACAGCTGCTAGTCAGCTCCCACCTAGCTTCTGGACGCATGTGGGAACACTGATTCAGTGTGGTCAGGTCACCCAAAGTTACAGGAGAAGCCGGAAATGTAGATTTTTATATGAAATCACCTGACCTTTTACTAGCTCAAAAATTTAAAAACACTTTGTAAGCCAAACAAAACACATGTGTGGGCCGGATTTGGCTTCTAGCTGTCAGATCGCAGCCTGCCTTTTAAAGTTCCTCTGTGAGCAGCATCCCCACTTCCCAGACGTCTGTACAGTGTTGTTCTTGGGTCTTGTTGTAGCTGCAGGAAGGGCAGGTGCACTTCCCAGGGGGAGGTTAGGAACCCAATAGAGCTGGAGACAGGCTGAGGTTGAGGGAGGAAGGGAGAGACACCAAGTCATAATAACCCTTCCTTCAGGGGGTTGCCCTGGGCTCTCAAGGACCTCTCTCTTCCTCCAGTGACGTTCTGATTTCTACACACAGGCTCATCATTAACCTTGAGCTTCAGACTGGCTCCTAGTCACTGGTGCTGCCCCAGCCTCTTCTGACAGCCTGTCAGGGCACTAGGACTCAGTTTCCCAGCAGCCCACCACCTCAGATGCCACAGTGGAGCCTCTGGCCCCTTTTGTTGTAAGGATGGACACATAAGCACAGAACAGGGAAACAGTGAAGCTAGCCAAGTGTCACTGACTTCCCTTGAGGACTGCCTCCCAGAATGGGTCTCAAACTGTGTTGTGTCCTTTTGCTTTTTATAAAATTTATCATGGTTAATTATAAATAGACACAAAAATAGAAAACATGGCATACAAATCCCCAGCTTTAAGGACCATCACGCAGGACCACTCTCATTTCACCTCTGACTGTCCCACTTCCCAGCCTCCTCCAGGGGATGGTGTGTATCCAAATCCCAGGCACATTGTTCTGTCCACAAATAGCCAATCTGTAACTCTAATAGCACGACACCATTATCACACCCCGAAAAATGATGTCCAATGTCATCAAACACCCAGAGGTGTTATTTTTTCCATTGCCTTGATCAAATCATAATCTAAAACCCACACGCTGCACTTGGTTGATGCCCTTACCCTTCTTTTAACATACAGCTTCCCTTTCTCTTTCCCCCTGAGATGTATTTGTTGAAGAAGCTGGGTTGTTTGCCTGCAGAGGTTCCCACTGCCTGAAGTCTCTGGATTGCATCCCCGTGGTGTGTCGAGCATGTCCCTCTGTCCCCTGGTGTTCCCCCAGATGGTAATTATGTGCAGAGGCCTGGTTGGATTTAGGTTTGGGGTTTTGTGAGTGGTGCTACATTCTTCCACCAAGGGACACATGCCGATCTTGTCCCATGGGATGGTCTTACCTTGAGTAAGAGATCTCCCCCACAGTTTGAGGGCAGAATTTCAAGGCCTCAGGAAGGGGCCTTGCCTACAGGTGGTGTCAGGTGAATCTCAATCCTTGTTGCTGATGGTGTGTGCAGAGTCTCAGGCTCACCTGATCTGGGGACACCAAGCCCTGTGACCTTTGCAGGGTGCTTTGCCTGTGCTGACTCCTTAGCTTTCACCTTTACAAAGAAGAAAACTGTGCCTCAGACACTGTCTGGCCTGGGGGGAAGGGAGGGAGCCCCAGAGTAAGAAAGGAGTAGGGCTGGGCTTCGCTGGTGACTAGGGAATGCAAGTGCATGTGAGTGTGCGTATGGAGAAAGTGGTAGAAAGTGGGGAGCAGGCCCAGCAGGAGCCGGAGGGAAGTCCCAAAGTCAGGAACAAGGCAGGAAGGGGAACTTTGTAAAACTTCCACCAGAGGGACAAGTAAGTGATAGGGACGCCCTGCCACCTGGATGCCATCTAGGGAGTTGGATGGGAGGTGGCTGGTGTGAGTGCCTCTTCACCTCTCAGCCTCCTTGGGCCCCCCACAACCACCCCAGTACCCTAGACCTTCAAGGTCAAGAGGCAGTGACTCGTCTGTGTTCTCATGACCCACTTGCCCTCCTTGGGCTTCCTCCGGGCTGTAAAGCCTGCTTCCAGGCCCTTCTCTCTGAGAAAGAGATAAAGAGAGCAGAGAAGACAGATAAAGTCAGTGGGCAGACTGGGTGGTGCTGGATTTTGAATTCCTGGAGGCACCAAGAGCTTGGCCCAGGAGAAAGGATGGGAGGAGAAGCTTAGAGCCCGAGGACAATGTCCAAGTCACCCCTTTGTGGCCCTGTGAGGACCTCCTTCCTCTACGTGTGCCCCACCCATCGCACCCTCCCTGGTGGCAGAGCTTGGAGCCTTCCTAAATAGCCTCTAGGGAATTCTACCCCACACTAAATCTACCCATCTTGCTTTAAAAACAGAAACAAAAACAGCATTCATTATGCATGCCTGATTCTAAAGATAATGATTTTAGAAAATTTAGAAAATTCAGACAAAATGAAAAAATGTACAGCTCACCTAGCAGTAATCACTCTGGCTTTGTGAAGTAGGCCCAGTAGTGTCCCCGTGCGGGGGTCTGTTTCTGCAGGCACATCCTGCACCCCGGCTTTCTCAGGTCTCAGTTATAGTGGAAACTCCATCCATAGGTACTTGGGGCTTGGCAGACCACAGGAGCAAAAGTTATACTTGTGGAGCATGTAGTCCAGCCCTACCTTTTGTTATAGAGGGAGAAACTGAGGCCAATGCTATGGAACCAGATCTAGGGAGGTTGGGGGCATCACCAGGTCTACTGCCAGTGATGTCCACCAGTGAGGCTGAGGCAGGCCTCCCCACGGGCTAGGTGTGTGGAAGGCCCCTTCATTCATCCCTTCTCCTATCCCTGCATTGACCTCCTGGCTCTGTCTTCTTCACGGACTTCTGGAGACAGTAGCTGAGGCTCCCTCAGCCTCAGCGGCCTCATTTCCACCCTGACTGCTGCCTTGAGACCTCGGATGCTCAAGCCTCCGGTGGCGCCAGCTGTCCAGGCCAGAGACTAGGTACCGTGCCCATCGTTGGTCACTCTAGACCCCTCCCTCTTTGAATGTCTGTAGGTTCCAGCCCGGGTGACCCTGCTGTCTGGTCCTCCCCCACCCCTAATTGCCTCCCTTTAGCCTGGACCCCCTTTTAGGATATACGGTTGAGAGGGGATAGTAGGACGCCCCACCACGACCATACACAGCCAAGCACTAGGTCAGGGGACAGACAGTCACTGGTCACCAGTCTAGTTCTCAGGTCTGAGGCCACCGCCAGGCAAAGGCTCTGCTGAGTGTTTTATGACCTTCTGTCATCCTCCCAACAACTCTTTGAGGAAGTCATTTGCATTACCCAGATTTTCCCAGTGAAGAATCTGAGGCTCAGAGAGGTTAAGCAACCAGTGGAATGCCCCAGAGCTGGGAGTGGCTTAACCGGAATCCGGGCCAGCTGACTGCAGGAGGGCTTTTCCATACACACGTGCACACATAGCAGTGGCGCGACACCGCCACTCGGGTATTGCAGGAGACCCAAAGCGACGCCCTTCGGTCCGCCGGCCCCGCCCCCACGCGTCGTGGCCCCGCCCCCGGCCTGACAGCGGCCGGCGCCCTTGCTCACGCCTCTCGGCTGCC
>NW_003852482.1:4509651-4547644 GCF_000181295.1 Otolemur garnettii
CTGCGCCGCCCCGGGTCCTGCGGCCCGGCCGGCCCCCACGAGCCGTCCATGGTGCAGCGCATGTGGGCCGAGGCTGCTGGGCCTGCGGGCGGCGCCGAGCCGCTCTTCCCAGGGTCTCGGAGGAGCCGCAGCGTGTGGGACGCCGTGCGCCTGGAGGTGGGCGCACCCGACAGCTGCCCGGTGGTGCTGCACAGCTTCACGCAACTCGACCCCGACCTGCCGCGCCTGGAGGTGGGTGAGCGGGGGTGGCTCACCCGGGCCCGACGCCGGACAGAGCTAGGCGGGCTTGAGGCTCTGGATGGGGGCCGCTCTGTTGGCAGGCCACTTCACTTCGGACGGGGGTCCTTCCGCAGAAATCCCCCTCCTTGCTCCAGCTCCAAACCAGCACAGTGGGCCGGAATCCCCCCCCCCCAAAATACGATAGTTTAAGGACCACAGCTGGGTTTTTTTTTTGCTCCCCTCTGTTCTGTCCCAGCTTCTGCCTCCCTGAGCCCACCACACGGTAGACCCTTTCCCGCAGGCCCAGCGGTGTTCCCTGCGGTCCTCTGTGCCCTGCGGAGCCTGGGTCCCATCTCCGTTGCCAGCCTAGGGCCTGCATGGCACTGTTGGACTTTACAGTGTGGGTGTGGACAAGTGCTTTAGGGTAACAAAATCCTAGAGTCCTCAGAGGTGATTGGAACTCCAGGGGCCTTCCAGCACACCTCCCTTGGAGCAGAATGGTCCGATGACCAGGGAGACATCACGGCTGCTCAGGAGAGGGTGGGAGTGGTGGTACAGGGCAGTGGGGCCAGTTGTCCAGATGGTAAGGGGACAGGGCTTTACAAGACTGTGTGACTTGTTTCTGCTTGATTAGAGACATTGCTGACACCCTGAATCTGTAGGGGTTTGGGAGGATTCAGAGGGGGAAGCAGTGTATCTGTCACAGATGAAGGCAGGGATGACTCGGGGATGCTTGGTCTCTTGTTTCTTGTGTGCTCTGGGCAGGGGCCGTGAGTCACTGAGTAGTGCCTTCTGCCTTCCATCTGACTGCGCCTGACTCCACGCAATGGAGGTGGTGGGACCCTGAGATGGACCCTCTCCCTGCTCGCTGGGTGTGGGCCTGGTCAGAGGCCCAGGCATGTCAGGCCCCTGGCTGGGCCAAAGCCTTAGCAGTGAAGGTTCCTGGCCTCCTGTGCTGTTCAGGGTCCCCTTGGAGCACCTCTAGCCCCTTCAGCACTTTCGGCCGTGGTTTGTTGTAATTACTGGTGTGGTAATTGTCAGCCTCTTGTGCCTCTTCAAGTCTCAGTACCTAGTTAGGGCCTGCATAAAAAGTGTTTCTCTCCCCAGCTCTTGATGGGGGAACCCCAGGCCCGAGACCGTTTCCTCCTGGGTGAGGCAGGTGGCTGGACCAGGAGTGTCCCCCCAGCCCTCTTCCACCCGGGGCTCTGTTCCTCATCGGCAGCTGGAGAAGGATCCCTGGGGCTGGGGTGGGGGAGGCCTGACACCAGCCCAGCACTCATCTGGCTTTCATTATGCCTGGCAGCAACTCGAGCTTTGTGTGCTGGGAGGGTCCCAGCAGAGAGCTCACAGGGACGATGCAGGTTCCTGGCTGGGGTGCAGCGCTTCTCTCCAATCTCTGTCCATCTGCATCCCGAGGAGCCCAGGGAGAGGGGCAGAGCTGAGGTCCAGCCCTGCCAGAGGGCTGGGAAGGAGCTCTGAGATCCAGCTTATGGCCACTATTTAGAAATCAAAAGGGAAGCTTCTGGCTAGGGCAGGAAAACCAGGGTCCTGGCAGGAGAGGAGGCCACTGCCGGAAACCAAACACAATGACCATTTACCAAGGACCTGTGGGAGGGGGCGGGGAAGTCCCTGTCCCTCCTGCCAGCACCCCCTCCACACACACACACACACCCCTGCCCCATCCTGGGCTGACTTCCTGGTGGCTGAAGCGTGCCAGAGCTGAAACAGCCCACTTCTGGTCCCTGTCCTGGAAACCACCAGGCAGTTTCTGCCTTCCTCCCCCATCCCTATTTCCCTACCAAGCCTCCAGCCAGTCCTTCCCTCTCTGGGCTGCCAGATGTCCTTGAACATCTGGGCCTCTGCTCATCATCTCCATTCTAAGCCAAGCCACCATTGACCCAGCTTGGCCTGTGCAGTTCTGTGCTTTCTGGAGGTCACCTGGTCTCCAGACAGGCCATTACTTCAGCCAGGCCAGAGGAGTTTTCTAGTCCACAGCACATACTGGCTGTGGACAGCACTTCTTCATTCTACTGGCTTAGACCAGCCTACAGAGTTGGTGCCAACCCTGCCTTCTAGGAAACTGAGGGTCAGAGAGGTAAAGTTCCTGACCTAAAAACCCACACAGCTAAGACAGGTCACATCCAGGATGTGAACCTGGGCTGTGTTCTCTGTGGGGTACTCGCTGTGTGCAGGAGCCATCAGGGGTCAGAGAAAGATAGGGGAGAGTCCACTGAGAGGCCCACCAGGCAGCCTAGAAGCCCTGTGGTTAGATGGGGTGGTAGGGATGCTTCTAGTCCAGAGGAAAGGGAAAGTGCTTTGGGCCTTAGCACATAGCAGACAACTTCCCAGAGGAAACAAGGCCACATCTGGACCTAGCTAATAGGAGCCAGCATGTTATGGGGGGCCCTTCATTATGTGACACGTTATGTCCTTTTGAGGTCAGATATTCATAGCCATTTGACAATTGGAACTACTGAGGCACTAGAGGTTAATGAGATTGCACAAGCTGTTCAGTGGCAGAGGCACCAGTATACTGAGGCCTGAGGGCAGTGTGTGGGTGAAGAAGGCTTCTCTGTTCACAGGGGAGACTCTCCCTCCAGCCTTCTGCCTACTCTGGTCTCTTTCTCAAAGTGTGTGTAGTAGGTCTTATGTTTAACTCCCAGGGCTTATTAGTGCCTTTGACACCAGAGGCCCAGAGGCACGGCCTAAGGGGCCTATCCCTGCATGGCCTTGGCGTGGGCAATAGCTATGCTTAGCCGAAGTTCGTGCCTGTGTTCCAGTGCTGTAAACTTCCAGGAGGGCTTCCCAGCTGACTCCAGAGGAGGCAGCCCCCAAGACCCTAGGGTTCCCCTCCTGTTTTACTCCTTGAATGACCTTGGAGGAGAGGAGGGAGGGTCCAGGCTGGCTGGTACTAGCTTCTTATTCCTTTTCTAGGTTGGGAACACTTGGGTATGCTGGTCTGTTTCCCAGAAAGCTCAGGGATGGCTCTAGAGCAGGAGTGGGTGACAGCCCTGGGAGATTTTAAACTGCCCGTAGGCAGGGCTGGGGTCCCATCTTCAACCCAGTGTTCAGGGTTCATAGTGTTCATGTCTATAATGCCTGGCCTCAGGAGTTCAAGACCAGCCTCACCTAGAGTGAGACCCTGTCTCTAAAAAAATAGCCAGGCGTTGTACTGGGCACCTGTAGTCCCAGCTGCTTGGGAGGCTTAGGCAAGAGAATCACTTAAGCCCAAGAGTTTGAGGTTGCTGTGAGCTATGACAGAACAGCACTCTATCGAGGGGAAAAATGTGAGACTCTGTCTCAAAACTAGGAAAAAAGAGGGTGTCAGGGAAATATATCATGGGCCATCAGGGGGTGGCTCTGAAGGAGGCTATGGGGATTGTTTCAGGAGGCTGTGTCCAGGCAGTTGAGGACTAGCTCCCAGGAGCTGCTGGCTGGCTGCCCAGACAGCTCCCACAGCATGGTACCACCGTGCTGTGACCATCCTGTCCTATGGTTAGGCCTCCAGCCTTTGAGGCCCAGAAACACTGTGTTCCCAGACACATAGCTCCAGCAAAGCGGCTGGAGAGGTAGAAGTTCCACCTGCAGCCTTGGGCAGGAGAAGTGAATTCTGTGCAGACACAGTTCCCCACCTGCACACCTGGGCTGCCCTTGGGCCAGGGAGGGAGTGGGATGACAGCCTAAGGGTTGTAGTGAGCAGGGCAAGGGAGCATGGAGAAGATGGTGTTGGGAAGGTTCTTGGTGTTTTTGTCTCCTCACTGAGGCTTTTCCAGCCCATGCCACAGTCACACCCAGAGCCGTATTGTCCATGTGAGCTATATCATCCATTGAACCAAAGGGCAAACAGCTCGGGCTGGAGGGAAGAGAGCTGCCCTAGGATACAGCCCTGGCTAGACCAGCTCCTGCTCTCTGAGCCTTGGTTTCATCATGTGTAGAGTGGATGTGCTGGTGCTGCCGGTTCCTTCCTGTGGGATCTGGGGAGGACCAAGTTAGACCTCAGAGGAGGTCTCAGAAGCAGTTTGCACGGTTCCCAACACAGTGCCAGAACTGGACAGGGAGCAACTGCCACCATTAATATTCTTTTGACTAGGTACCAGAGTGACCTGAGCCTTCTAAGTGCCTGTGCCCTGGGATCCTAGGGCATTGCTCCATCAGCACTGGACTTCCCAGGTGTGGTCTTTAGAGCTGACCCCAAGGTGCATGGCGTCTTTCAGTCACTCCCTCCAATGAACGCTCCAGGCCAACAGAAGTCTTTCCTCTGTCTCTGACCCCTCCTCTGTGTGCGGGCTGGACTCTGCTTTGGGGCTGTGCCCATGGCAGAGGCCGCAGCCAGGCCTGGGGTGTGTCCAGACAGGCCAGGGTTCAAATCCCTCTCTTGCTTCTTACCTGGGCAAGTTCCTGGTGTTTACATACCCAGCAGGCGGTGCTGCAAGCATTAAATGTAGTGAGTGTGGGAAGGGCCTGCACCTAGGAGCTGCCAGACATGCTGCGTACTATGGCCATCGGTGTCAGCACTGAGTCTGGGCCTTCAGCCTGCCCTACCCTGTACCCCCTTGGGACCAGGCCACCTTCTTCCTCAGCCACCAGCAGGCATATCCCTCCCAGGCCTGGCTCATGGGTGGCCTGCTTGCCTGACAGGAACTGATTGTGAACAGACAGAAGGCCAGGAGTGGATGAAGCTTGTGACTGCCCTGGAGGGCCTGGTTCCCCTCCCCCACTCGAGGCAGTTTTTCCCTTCCCAGTAGCAGGCTCCTCTGACAGGGAAGGTTTCTAGAGAGAAGGAATGGCAAGTCCCCAGACACCACTTCCTGGGGTCATGGAGCTCTCTGGTTGCCATGGCAACCAGGTACTTTGTGTAGACCCGCAAGACCACCTCTAGACTGCAATGCCTGGGGACCAGCAGCATGATCCACCCGCACCCAGGACAGACCTTATTGGGCCCTGTCCATGCTCTTGGGACCAGGGTACAAGACACCCACTAGAGTTGGGGGCAGGCTGTGGGCAGGAGGGTCTCCAAGAGTTCAGCCAGGACATGGACTGAGAAGATGTGGGCTCTTGCCTGGCCTGGACACTGTCTCCCTGCCGTCTTCCCTGGGATTCTGTTACCACCTCTGTACATGGGTAGGGTACACAGCAACCTTGGTACTCACACTGTTTTGGGAGCCCAGAATTCTGCACAGAGCAAGCAACCCTCTCTGTTCTGATTCATGTCTTAGCTTTTGCATTAAAGCAAAAAGCTAAAAAGTTAGAAAACCTCTACCACCTGTCGGATTTTAGGGTGACCCACCCTGTCTTTAATGTGGCCCTCCAGGTCAGCAAGCCTCAGGCAGGTCTCAGAGGTTCCCTGGAGGCTCTTCCTGACAGTGTCAACCACCAGCTCCTGAGGCCAGCATGTGTCAGGTGCTGGCCCACAACACCGCCCTTGAGTCCCAGGGCCAGTCGCTGAGCGCATGTGTTCTCGCCTGACCCCACCATTGCCTGCTGGAGGCCTGCTGCCATCTTCCCAGCACACAGACAAGCTCACTGAGGCCAAGGGGCTCAGCAGAGCTGAGAACCTGCCCCCTTCGTGGGAGTCAGTGCACCACGGTCTGGTGGGCCCTGGAGATGGCCTTCATGTGTCTGGAGCTGCAGGGTGCCAGCAGGTGGCCACCAAGGGCGCCAGGGTGACCTTTGTGACTCAGTGGACCTGCACAGCAGATAGTAGGGGTGTAGTGAGGTCCTCAAGGGTAATTTCACGCACATGACAGGACTGCCATGAGAGCCAACCCCTTCCCACCTGAGTGCCCTGCAGGCCCCAGCAGAGGGGAACACAAACATCGAGTATTCCATGTGCAAGCGTGGGCCTCTCCTCCCTCTGCCTCAGCCCTCAGCCAGGGCTCCTGAGGAGGAGCCAGGCTGCAGCTAGAGCCACTGCAGAGCTGGGGACCCCTAGTCATACTTTCTGAGGAAATGTGCCTGTGCAAGGAGCCAGACCAGAAGGGTGAAGAGGAGGGAGGAGGTGCTGCTGGTGTGGGCAGGCATGGGCTGGCGTGGGCTGCCCTCTGGGGAGGGGCCGGGCTAGCACTGGCACCTGAGACCCCCGTTCTACTTTGAGGATGTCTGGGCTTGGCTGCAGCTTCTTCTCTCTGCCAGCCAGGGACATGACATCCTGCTGGCCTGTCACCCTGAGAAGGCTGATCAAGTGACACCCTAACCAGATGCCACCAGGCCATTTCCCCGCCTCATCCTCAAGGCTCCAGGCTGTGTGCAAGGGACATGAGGAGTGGGGGCCCTAGGGATACTGTATATCCTTAGTGCACTGACCCCAGAGTTGCAAGGCACAGCTGCGGACTGGGCCCCATGGCCCCAGAGACATGGGCAGGCCTGCTGGGGGGAGGACAGGAGTGTCATCCCCTGAGGACACAGCCAAGCATGTGGCATTCTTTTCTCCCAACAGTCTGCTCAGAGTGGCCGCCTGGACGCCTGCCCTCAGGGCAGCCGTTTTCTCTACATCAGCTGTTTGCTAGACCAGCTCCCAGCCCTGTCTGCATAGCCCTGGGGGGCCTGGCGCTGCCACGTGGGCTGTCTGCTGTGCTAACAGAGGGTGGCCTAGGAGGCCAGGCCCTGCCCCTCCTGCCACAGAGGATCCCAGGGGGAGATGCCAGGGCTTCTAGCTGCTTTCTTCCTCTGCCCCTGGAAGGGAGGCTGACTGATTGTGGGCTGACTGCTGGGCCCCCAGCAGTGGAGCATGTGTCTCTGTAGTCCCTGGGCAGACAAATGAAATGGTGCCTGTGCTCAGCTACCACCTAACATCCAGCATCATGCCTGCTGCTGCCAGGCTAGGAAGGAGCCAGAGAAAGCAGGGTCAGCGTCCACAGGCTGGAGCATCCCCCTATCTGTGTGACAGGGTAGTGATTCCGCCACTCCAGGCCTGCGTGGCTGGTAGAGTGCTGCCAGCACCCCTCCCCACCACCCAGCTGGCAGCCTAGGGCCCCCGGGTGGGGGCAGGGCACAGGGATCACATGATACTACAGGGCCAGGCCAGCTGCTGGGCCACCAGCAGAGGCTCAGGGTTGTGAGCTGCCGTTTGGACCTGCTTAGCGGTGTCCAAGGCCATCTGACCTTAGCCACTCCTATAGATGGATCTGGCTGGGGAATATTACTGTCTAGCAAGCTCTGATGGAACCCAGGTGGGAGCCGTTTGCTCAGCTGCCCACCCTTCTGGTTAAAGTCCAGTCCTGTAGCAGGAGGGGTCTGTGTGAGACTTCGGAACTGCTGCTGGTGATTTGAGCGCTTAGAATACTGTCTGCCACCTGGCTGGTCCAGATACGGTTAAATTCCCCAAGATTGGGAGGGAAGGGCCCTTCGCAGCTGAACTACTGGCTTTTTTTTTTTTGAGATAAGAGTCTCACTATGTCACCCTTGGTAGAGTGCCGTGGCATCACAGTTCACAGCAACCTCGAACTCTTAGGCTCCATCGATTCTCTTGCCTTAGCATCCCAAGTAGCTGGGACTACAGGCACCCGCCACAATGCCCAGCTATTTTGTTGTTGTTGCAGTTGTCATTGTGTAGCTGGTCCGGGCCAGATTCGAACCCATCAGCCTCCATGTATGTGGCTGGCACCGTAACCACTGTGCTATGGGTGCTGAGCCTGAACTACTGGCCTTTGTAGGAAGGAGTCTCAGACCCCTGAGGAAACCAGGGTGGTTAGGAGTCCTGGTCACTGTGGCCTCTGAAGCCACGGGGACAATTTTCTAGGCATGGGGGAGAGGGGTGAAGCAGGAGAGTGAGCATCTGTCTCAGTTTTCTGTCAGTAGAAGGGCTTGACCTCCAGGGCAGGACTGTCCAGGGAAGTGGGTGTGCCTGCAGGTACCCTGCTAACTTCCAAGGAATAGGGCTGGTTCTCCCTGCAGGGAGGCAGCAGGCCGGGAGCCCAGGGTGATGTCCGTGGCCTATTAGTATAAAGCCCAGAGTAGGAGGGCGACCTCGGGTCAGGGGAAGTAGACTTCCAGAGGAAGGCTCCAAGATCTCCTAGAATCCCCCTTAGGGTAGCTGGAGCCCACACATGCTGAGCACTTGGCTGCTGCCCAGGTTTTAGGGAAAGGTCTGAGTTAGCACTTTCCCTGAGCTCTAGGCATAGCCAGTCTGGGGCACTGACTACCCAGGTGATGGGATCCTGTGCCTCCCTAAAGCCTCGTAGATTATATCTTTACCCCCAGACTCCCCTAAGCACTGCATGCTCACCCCTCCCCTTGGCAGGGCAGGTGGGAAAGGGAGCTGTGAGGCCTAGGCAGCTGCAGCTAAGTGGCCTTGGTTTTGGCAGCTCCCTGGCCAGCCTGCCTGGCCGTGGCCGTCCTTGTCTCCTAAAACAAGGACCTTTTCTTTGTGCTCAGGGCTCTGGATAGCAGCCACATGACCCCTTCCTGTCCTAGACAAGGCCCCGTGGGCTTGGGGTTCTGTGGAACCCAGCGTCTGCCTGGACACTGGCACTGTCACCATTCACACACTTCCCTCATGTGACAATGGACAGGGAACTGGGAACTCCTCTGTTGCCCAAGCAGGCATGAGGCATGAATGAGCAGAAAGGGAAGGAAGTGGCCTCTGATGTGGCTGTCAGGGATGCCCCAGACCCGTGATGCTGACTCCAGGGCTGGGCAGAGTGGGGTTGAGTATGAGCACAGCCCTGGGTCTTAGGCCCCAGAGGAAATGCCTTCTCGCAGGGGTAGCCATCCAGATGTAGTTGACTTTGCCAGAGCCTCAGGGTCCTGGCCATACTCCTAACCATCACCTGAGGGCAGTGCGATGTTGGGCCTCCACTTACCCATCTGTGAAATGGCTGAATAACAATATCCATCTTGGGAGGGGAGGCTTGAGAAGCAGGCCATCCTGTGCAGGAAAGTCAGTGGGGTCCTGGAAGCCGGGGTGGGTGGGGCATTCATATTAACACCCCAGGGTGGCAGCTGGCTGGGTGAGGAAGGCAGTTCTGGGACAGCAGCCTTCTTCCCTGAGGTTAAGCCCAAGCCTTCTAGCTGCTGTCTGCTTCTACTCCAGGCTGGAGGTCTATACAGGCACCCATCCATGCCTCACCCAGACAACAGAAGGTTGCCCAGGGGTGTCCCCCTGTAGCAGGCCCCCTGATGAACCACCCGGCCGCTGGGCACTGTCTTTGCAGAGCTCCACGCAGGAGATTGGCGAGGAGCTGATCAACGGGGTCGTCTACTCCATCTCCCTGCGCCGGGTACAGCTGCACCACGGAGCCAGCAAGGGCCAGCGCTGGCTCGGGGTAAGTGCAACTCAGGGCTCCCACAGGCCAGGCACCCCAGCACCGTCCTGGCAACTTCACCGGGCTCTTCCTAGGGCTCACAGTGCTTTCCCGAAGGATCTGGGCCCTCATTCCTGACCTCCATGGCCCAGGCCAGGCCTGGCCAGCTGCAAAGACGCTGTTTCTTCATGTGCATGAGTGTCAGAAAAGACTTTCCCACAGTCTCACTCCATGGCGGGCCGTGTATGTTTCATGGTCTGCTGTGGGTTTTGTTTTTAAGTCCTGTCCCAGGTGTACATGCAGCCATCAGCCTGCCTGTCCCTGCGCATTCTCTCAGCCTTATTTATCATGTCGCCTAGTAGGGCTGTCTTTATCCAAAAAAGGGGGGGACCCAGGCTCTAACATGCTCTTCTCTGCAACTTGCTG
Organism: Otolemur garnettii; assembly: GCF_000181295.1. Lineage (NCBI taxonomy): Eukaryota > Metazoa > Chordata > Mammalia > Primates > Galagidae > Otolemur > Otolemur garnettii. The sequence goes on from NW_003852482.1 coordinate 4,519,539, forward strand.
TCTGTCTCACAAAACACCTTCCCAGGACTGACTTAGATACTGATCCTCCTGCAGGGAGGCCAGCTACCACTTTAGTTCAGCCCTTCACTGCCCTGGGCCCTGTTGCTATCCTTTCTGAGGCCATTCCAGCAGTGCTGTGGGGACAGCCTGTGCCTCCCACCTTCACAGATGAGGTTCTTGTTTCCTCATCCCTAGAATAGGGATGTTTGGGGACTCACTCAGGTAATGCTGTGGATACAGGGCAGCGTTCATTCCTCAGCCAACACACTGACCTGAATCATTGCTGCACTTCAAATTCTACTTTTATTTATTTATTTGTTTTTTTGTAGAGACAGAGTCTCACTTTGTGGCCCTCTGTAGAGTGCGGTGGTGTCACGGCTCACAGTAACCTCTAACTCCTGGGCTTAGGTTATTCTCTTGCCTTAGCCTCCCGAGTAGCTGGGACTACAGGTGCCTGCCACAATGCCCGGCTATTTGTTGTTGTTGCAGTTTGCCCAGGGCCGGGTTTGAACCTGCCACCCTCGGTATATGGGGCTGGTGCCCTATCCACTGAACCACAGCTGCTGCCCCAAATTCTCCTTTTAAAGCAGAGAAGCTTTTCCCACTAGAGACACTCATGTCTTGCCTCTTGTCACAAGCCAGTCAGAGGTTGGGGGTTCGTTCTGAGCTCCGGCCTCAAACCCTGCTAGAGATCTGTGATGCTGTCACCAACTGTATGTCCCCATTCTGTCCCACCCAGTATGAGAACGAGGCGGCCCTCAACCTCTACGAGACCTGCAAGGTGCGGACTGTGAAGGCAGGCACACTGGAGAAGCTTGTGGAGCACCTGGTGCCCGCCTTCCAGGGCAGTGACCTCTCCTATGTCACCATCTTCCTGTGCACCTACAGAGCTTTCACCACCACCCAGCAGGTGCTGGACCTGCTGTTCAAAAGGTGAGCATCCACTCCTGCACAGTACCCTGGAGACTGTGTCACCCCCTGGCTGTGGGTCTTGGGAGTACCAGGTCCCCTCCCTGACCCTCAGTTTGTCCATGTTAGGAGTGGGTGCTGAGAGAGCCTGTCAGCACAGCTATAAGGGCTGGGTGGGGTGAGCCCTGGAAAGTGTTTTCCTGCACCTGGCCCTGGGGAGGGGGCTGCCTGGGGCTGGGAGCTCGTGTGGCTAACCCTCCCCCTTGAAGACACTGTCTGCCTCTAGTCTAGCCTCATGTGTGGCAGAGTACTGCTGTCTAGAGGGCCTGGAAGCCGTGACATCTGGGAAGGAGTTGGGTGGGCTCATTATTCAACAAACACCTATGAAGTGCCTACCGTGTGTGGCGCTTTCCTATACCCTTAGCACAATTTGTTGAAAAAAGCAAACACTGCAGCCCTCCTGGGCTTCCACTCTCCTTCGAGAGTCAGACAGTAACACCAGGCATCATGAGCAGGTACGGTAGACGTGACGCCCTCACGGCCCCCTCTAGATACGGATGCATCCTCCCTTACTCCCACGAGGACGGTGGACCCCAGGACCAACTTAAAAAGTGAGTGGGCCTCTGGTCAGGAGGGAGGCTCCTGTCTCCATGTTGTGGGCATGTGGGGCTGGGCTGGGCCGAGAACTCTGATTCCCACAAGTCTTGTAGTTCCTGCTAAAAGGCTGTCTGGGGCTTTACCAACAGGAGGAAAGAAAACAATGGGATTGGGGCAGGGCCTCTGTGCCCTAGGGAGAGAGGGAAGGCTTAGACTGCAGGCACCATGGTCCCATCACTGCTGGGCTGGCCCACGTGCCCCAGCTCCAGGCACACCTGTCCGAAGGCTTAGACCGCAGGCACTATGGTCCCATCACTGCTGATCTGCCCATGTGCCCCAGCTCCAGGCACACCTGTCCAGCGGTGCTTGAAGGGACTCAGTCTTGGGGGCAGGCCACATTCCACCCTTTGGAAAGATGACCTAGGCATAGCTTACAGAAGATGGCTGCAGGTTGAAATGCCCCCAGGGACCTGCAGGAGGGCAGGTCCCTCACGGAGTTTATATTCCAGTGGGGAGGGACCCGGGAGACCGGAAGAGGAGTATGTAGCCTTCTGGGAGGGAAGATGTGGTCACACCACTGAGTGATGGCTCCCTCTGCTGGAGACTCTTTGCAGCCCCTCTAAGAACAGCCAAGAGGGCTTGGGCTGGGGTGGTGGTGGCCTTTATATGGAGCGACCCTGCTTGGGAGCTGTGGGTGGTCTGGGGGAGGGGAGGCCAGGCCTCTGACACTGCTACTGCCTACCTGCCCCCAGTGCCATCTCCTCCATCCTGGGCACCTGGCTGGACCAGTACTCGGAGGACTTCTTTCAGCCCCCAGACTTTCCTTGCCTCAAGCAGCTAGTGGCCTATGTACAGCTCAACATGCCCGGCTCAGACCTGGAGCGCCGTGCTCACCTCCTTCTGGCCCAGCTGGAGCATGCAGAGCCCCTTGAGGCAGAAACTGAGGGTAAGGAAGACAGGGCAGGGGCCTAAGAGCACGTGACAAGGGTTTGGTGCTGGCCACGCAGGGACAAGGCTCCAGGGGCCCTAGCTAGGCTAGCACAGAGGAGCCTCGGCCTACTTGGACCTGGGCCACAGCAGGGAAGGTGTCCCGGTGTGGGCTCTGTGCAGATGGGGTGTGCTCTGTGTCTTTAGGAAAGGCTTCCGTGTTGATGAACTTTCCTCCTCTGGCAGCTCTGTCATCAGTGCCAGCTCTAAAACCAGCCCTGGAGCTGGAGCCAGCTCCGACGCCAGCTGTAGCACACAGTCCGGAACCAGAGCCAGCCCCAGAGCTGGAGGAAGCTCTGGCACCCCCTCTCGAGCTAGAGCCAGTTCTGGTGTCAGCTCTCATGCCCGCCCCAGAGCTGGAGCCAGCTCTATCACAGACCCTTGAGCCAGATCCAGTGCCAGCACCGTCATTAGAGCCTGCCTGGCCTCCACCTGTGGTCACAGAGAACGGGCTGAATGAGGAGAAGCCTCGCCTCTTGGTGTTCCCTCCTGACCTGGTGGCCGAGCAGTTTACACTGATGGACGCGGTGAGCAGCTCAGCAGGGCAGGGCAGGGTGGGCCTTCCTTTGGTGTGCTGCCCACACTTGCCATTCCCTGGTCTTAAACCAGAATTCTGCTTCAAATCCCAGCTCCAGCACTACAAACCAGTGACCATGAAGCCCCAGCTCCTCTCTGTCCTCCACAGCACGACTGTGGAGATTCACAGAGAACAGACAGGAAACTTGGCAGCCTGTCTGGTGGGGGGTGGCAGGGGCTTACTGAGGCACCCAGGCCCCAGGGTCAGCCCCATGTGCTCAGGAGGCCTCACCAGCCTCAGCACTCACTAGGCTCAGGTGTGTACTGGAGCCCATGGCAGACACCAGGCAGAGGTCCTAGTCATTGCACATGCAGCAAATGTGCATCTGGATGGGGACACAGGCCTGAGACGCAGGGCAGGGCAGGAGGTGCCACCTGCTACATGCAGATGTCAGTCACCTCTCAGTGTTGGGGCTTGGTGAGGATAGGCAGGGGAATGCCACCTCTCATTCCCACCAGCATTTTGTCCTAGGTCACTCATGTGCTGGGCACCCTTCATGGACAGGGGGCACACCCCGGAGACCCCCACAGGGTTCAAGCCATGTCCTCAACTTCCTGAGTACCACCCAGCCCACTGCAGCAGGGCCAGTGACACTTACCCTCCTCCCTAGGAGCTGTTCAAGAAGGTGGTGCCCTACCATTGCCTTGGCTCCATCTGGTCCCAGCGGGATAAGAAGGGCAAAGAGCACCTGGCACCCACCATCCGTGCCACTGTCACCCAGTTCAACAATGTAGCCAACTGCGTCATTACCACCTGCCTCGGGGACCGAAGTATGAAGGCCTCAGACAGGGCCAGGGTGGTGGAACACTGGATTGAGGTGGCCAGGGTATGCTGCAGGAGGGACCCAGCAACCCCGTGTCTGCCCTTGGGATGTGTCTATAGTCCAAGGCTCCTCCTTCCCAGGGCCACACTGGCCTTGACTCTTATCTCCCACCATCTGGAAGCCACATCCTCTTCATGTTCTTCCCTTGGGTTGAGATAAAACCGTCCCCTCTACAACCTCCTGGGTCCCAGGCATGCCCTGTGGTGGGCGGGGCTTCCAGGGGGTCCGTCTGACCTGGAGGGGGGAGAGTAGCCAAGGGAGGCTACAGCTGCTTCTCTTCCCCTGCCAGGAGTGCCGGGTCCTCAAGAACTTCTCCTCCCTCTATGCCATCCTCTCTGCTCTGCAGAGCAACTCCATCCACCGACTGAAGAAGACGTGGGAGGAGGTTTCCAGGTGGGCACAGCTCTCACCACAGGGCTCCAGACAGCCCAGGGGCCTCCCACCACTGGCATCGCCCCTCAGTGGGCTTGAGGCTGGTGGGAGACCACCAGCCCCAAGTGCAAGGACCCTCCGGGGCCTATTCTGCCTCATGTGTTAGACCCTGGCTTGAGCCACACCATAGATTTTCTGGTATGTCAATAGCTGCAGAACTCTTTGCCCAGTTATAATCAACGCTGGGGAAAAAGAGCCTCTCAGTAGGGATGGGAATGGGGCCCTGTTACGTGAACGTGAAGGCCTCTCCCTCACCCATGGAACCTGTTTGAAAGCCAATCATCCAGGCCTGTTTTGGGTCTTTGTGTTCTTAGCACTCACACCCCTCCCCCATTCCCAACTTTCTCCTTTGCCCTTCCCGCAGGGACAGCTTCCGGATATTTCAGAAGCTGTCAGAGATTTTCTCAGATGACAACAACTACTCACTGAGCAGAGAGCTGCTCATTAAGGTGGGCAGGGGACGGGTAGAAGCTGGGCGGGCAGCGTTGAGTGTCTCACTGTGGGTTTCTCTGAAAGGTTCCAGGCCTTCCTTATCTGGACAAAGAGGAGGGGGTGTCTGTTTGGGCCATGGGCCGGAGGGGGGCACTGTTGGGTGGCCAGAGTTCCAGGAGAGGCAGGTGAGCTGGAGGGCCAGTGGGACCCGGTTCCCTTCCTGCTGGGATGTCAGCACCATCCAGCCTGTGGGATGGCTAGAAGGGGACCCATCTTCCCTCCCCACCCCCCACAGCCTGTCCCTGGGAAGTCAGGCTCCAGGGGCTGCTCTGTCCACACTGTACACCCAAGGGGAAGGGCTGGGCCTGGGAGATAGGTGTGGGGACACTCGATGCCTCCCCTGCCCGTAGAGCAGACGCTGACCAGGCACAGAGGACCCTGTAGGGCCCTCACCATGGTGCCTCCTTCACCACTACAGATGTCTCAGGTAGCTTGAGGGAAATATCAGGCACTAATGAATTCATGGTGACCTGACCTCAGAAGCTTCCACATGAAAGAGGGAGCAAAGGGATACCACCCACTGCCCCTCCAGTGTGGAAAAATACAGCTCCCTGCAGGAGTGCAGCTCAGGGGCTAAGTGGGGCTAGGAGTCCTGCAGCTTGGCCATGAGCCCATTTTGGGCTGCGGAGGCTGCTGGTCACTCTCACTCCATGGCTCAGCCTGGCCAGGGCCCTGGCACAAATTGAGAGGCCAGAGCACCAGACCCTGGTCAGTGGCCAATAGGGGTAGGGAATGGGGGTAGCTGGGGCAGGGTCTCTGGCCAGGAGGGAGGACCCCCAACCCCTTTGATACCCCATGGGACCCTAGACAAGTCTCTGCCCTCTCTGGGCCTCAGTTTTCTCATCTGACAAATGGAGGACAGATGACCCTGGGTGCTGACCTGGCAGAAGGGATAAGGTTCAAGGGAGAAAAGGAAGGTGCCTGCGCTTTGTACAGCACTCTGCTGCACAGGGGTGAGGGCAGAGCTACAGCCCTAATGAGACCCCCAGAACAGAGCCCTGGTGAGGCAGGCGCTGATGGACCTGAGGTCAGGGTGTGCAGGCGTGAGGGCTGAGGGGAGGAAGGCTTCACTGACCCCATCCTCACCCTGGCAGGAGGGGACCTCCAAGTTTGCCACCCTGGAGATGAACCCTAAGAGAGCCCAGAAGCGGCCAAAGGAGACGGTGAGTGTGCCTGAGGCCAGGGAGGGGCAAAGTCTGGCCTGGGAGTCAAGGGAAGAGACCCCTAGCCCTTTCCTCCCTGCCACCATGCTTGGCATACCCCATGAGGCCTCCACCCCTGGCAGGATTGCCCTGACTACGCTGTGTCCTAGGGCACCAATGGCAACCCCCAGGCAGGGCCCTGATAAGCTGGCTCAGGGTGTAGCAGGCCCTTCATCCCAGAGCCAGACTGGGAAGCAGCTTGTGGGAGTCGGGGAACCATGGAGGCCAGATGGGGCCTCAGGGACCAGGGTGAAGGTCCCTAGGCTGCTCTGATGGAGGGGTGGGGGCTGTGGTCTGAGGCTGGGAAGCTTCCAAGGGAGGGGGCTTGGAACTCAGGTGTCTTTCCCCACTGTTCTACAGGGTGTCATCCAGGGCACTGTTCCCTACCTGGGCACATTCCTCACTGACCTGGTGATGCTGGACACTGCCATGAAGGACTATCTGTATGTGAGTGAGCCTAGGGGCCGGGGGTAGGAAGTACTTACTGAACCCCATGTGCTGGTGACGCCCAGAGCTGCCTGAGCAGAGAGCAAGAGGGTTTGGCTAGTGGGACACAGCCCCAGGCCATGAGCAGGAGGGTGCTCAGGCAGCGGAGGAAATAGGGCCTTCCTGCCTGAAGCCTCAGTCTCTCCATCTTCAGAGAGGGTTTGGCCACAAGGTCCCTGACCCTCTGGCCCAGGTCCTACCCTAGGCCCAGGAGTGCATGCACCCTGCCCCCGGCAGCGCTCCTCGTAGTGCAGTGAGAAGGGGAAAGGGGGAAAGTCAGGGCCGCTTTCTGATGGGTGCTGGCTGTCTACCTTCCAGGGGAGACTGATCAACTTCGAGAAGAGGAGGAAGGTAAGCAGCTCTCTAGCCCTCGCTGTGGGTATGGGTGGGAGTCAGACCCACCTGGGCAGGGCGCTCAGCTCCATCCCTCCCTCTTAGGTTTATGGGGCCGTTAGGATACAGAGAGAAGGGGAAGGCAAGCTTAGGAGGTTGGCATCTAGGACTCTTCCCGGGGAGTGACTGTTGGAACCCAGCTCTAAGAAGGCCCCGATGAGAGGAATGGGGATCCCAGTGCTGCCTGAGTACAGATCCCGAGACCGGCCCTGCCCTGCCCGGCACCCTGTCCTGGCCCTGTCACCATCCTGTCCTCTCTGGTCCCAGGAGTTTGAAGTGATCGCCCAGATCAAGCTGCTGCAGTCAGCCTGCAACAACTACAGCATCACACCTGATGAGCACTTCCGGGCCTGGTTCCGGGCTGTGGCGCGGCTGAGCGAGGCTGAGAGGTGGGGCGGCGGCAGGGACTGGGATGGCAGGGATTGGGGCGGGCAGCTCCAAAGAGCTTGCAGCCATGCATGGTCAGCCGGGGCACCCAGACACCGGCTTCTGGGCAGGTGCTGGGAGGAGCAGAGCATGGCTCCTGGTAGACACAGCTGCCCTCTGCCTGCAGCTACAACCTGTCGTGTGAGCTAGAGCCCCCGTCCGAGTCAGCCAGCAATACCCTTAAGACCAAGAAGAATGCGGCCATTGTCAAACGGTGGAGCGAGTAAGCCCCTGGCTGGGGTGGGTGGGCAACTGCCTTGAGCTCAGAAGCTGCAGGGCTAATCACAGGTTCAGTGGGTTAGGCAGGCTGGCCCTGGGGTCCCACTCCACTGCTGACCAGCCTTGTAAGGGGGGTGCATCCCTCACCTCTCAGGGCCTTGGTTTCTCCCTTATCACTGTGAAATGGGGTGATACTGAGTTATCTCTTGTTTGGAGCAAAGAAGGTCTTGGGACCAAGCAAGCATTCGTCACAGTGCATTGAGCACAGAGCATAGAGGTGGGGTATCCTTGGAGAGGCCTCTCCAGTAAGCAGGCCCTTCATCCAGCCGCCAGGTGCCCAGCACAGAGCTCAGTACCAGCGGCAGCTCCCACTCCAAGTCCTGTGACCAGCTCAGGTGTGGCCCCTACCTCAGCAGCGGAGACCTTGCCGATGCGCTCAGCGTGCACTCGGCCGGCTCCTCCAGCTCCGACGTGGAGGAGATCAACATGAGCTTTGTCCCAGAGTCCCCTGACGGCCAGGAAAAGAAGGTGACTGCCCACCCTTCCTCCCGACACCCTTCCTCAGCCCAGTGCCAAATCCCCACACAACACCACCTAAGAAGCCTCGGCTCCTGAACTCAGCTTCTAGGAGCCCCCTGAGCTGGCTGCTGGCCTCAGGGGCCCTGCGGGGCCAGGCCTCTGTTGACTCGCCGTCCCCCACAGTTTTGGGAGTCAACCTCCCAGTCGTCCCCGGAGACCTCAGGCATCAGCTCCGCCTCCAGCAGCACCTCGTCCTCTTCGGCCTCCACCACACCCGTGGCCACCACACGCACCCACAAGCGCTCCGTCTCTGGGGTGTGCGGCTACGGCTCCTCACTGCCACTCTACAACCAGCAGGTGGGCGACTGCTGCATTATCCGTGTCAGCCTGGATGTGGACAACGGCAACATGTACAAGAGCATCCTGGTAAGCAGGAGGGCACCGCGCCATCCTCACCCTGCTGAGCTTGACCTTACAGTGGGTGGGAAGGACAAATGCCACCAGATGCAGAAATGAAAGAGATGGCGGTCAGCAGGGAGGGAGGGAGTAGTGGTACCCATGCCCAGGCGGTGAAGGAGTGGCAGGGTGATGAGTTCAGGGACAAGTCTGGGGCCTGGGCTGGCTGGCTGCGTGGCCACTGTGAGGACCTTGACCTTCGCACAGAGGGAGACGGGAGCCACTGCAGGGGAGATCAGAGGTGGCTTCTCTGAGGGGGACGAGCTGGTGCCAGAGATGCAGAGAGGGTGGTTAGGAGGCTGCTGGAGCCATCCCAGCCCCAAGAGCAGTGTCTGCAGCAGGCTGGAAGCCTAGAGGTGACCAGTAGGACTGGTATCTGCCCAGAATTTGGAGATGGAGCCAGTGAGGATTATAGTGTGGGTGGGTGTTGGGTGGGGGTCTCCCCATCCTCCAGGTCTCCTACTGTAGGTGAGCCACTTGTGACCCCTCCCACATACTCACTAGGTCCGGTGCCCTGTCACACAAGACCCTATTCTGAGCCTCACACTGCCAGAAGCTAGCATCATTGTCATTAACCTGTCACCTCTGACCCCAGGTCTAAGTCCCATGTGTGTTCTTATCCTCAAGGCTGAAGCAACTAGGGGTCCAATCTGTACTGACCACCAGGGGGCACCCAGCCACTCCCCCCCCACCCCGACACAGACCAGTCCCTATCTGTCCCCTAGGCTCACTGGGGCTGTTACCCTGCCCCTGGGGGCGAGCGGCTTCCCAAGGTGGTGTGGGAGGGGACAGCAGGCTCTTGTAGGAACCCCTTGGGAGAGGCCCCTTCTCATTTTGTAGAAGCCTCTCTCAGGGAGCATGGGAAGGTGGCGAAGAGGTCCTGGACCCAGCACCCAGCCAGAGGCTGTGATGCTCTGTGCTCAGTGCCGGGGCATCTCCAGAGAGTCCTTGACCACTGATGGCCTATTCCCGCCCCAATCCAGGTGACCAGCCAAGATAAGGCTCCAGCTGTGATCCGCAAGGCCATGGACAAACACAACCTGGATGAGGATGAGCCAGAAGACTACGAGCTGGTGCAGATTATTTCAGATGATCGGAGTAAGTTGGGGAACCTGACAGGCAGGTGAACCTGACAGGGAGGGGTGTCACCGACACTCTGCAGCCCTGGCCCCAGAAAGCCTACCTGCAGGGGCAGGTGGACCCTGTGACAGAGAAGCCCTGAGTGGCTCTGGTGTCACCCCACTGCCCCAGTGACTGCTGGACCTCCCTGGGTATGCCCTTCCCTGGGCATGAACAAGCAGTTCAAAGATAACATCATGCCCAACCTGGGCACCATAGTGACACCCTATCTCTGCAAAAAAATTAGTCAGGTGTGATGATACATACCTATAGCCGATGGAGCATACCTATAGCCTCAGCTACAAGGGAGGCTGAGGCAGTAGGATCACGTAAGCCCAAGAGCTTTGCATCACTGCACTCCAACCTGGGCAACAGATGGACACTCTCTCTCTCTCTCTCTCTCTCTCTCTCACACACACACACACACAAGCTAACATCAGTAAGGAGCAGAAAGAGAAGGCATCATTGGGGCCGGGTGGCCAGATGGCAGAAGGGAAAGTACATTTTTCTGGCTAAGATAGCAAAAATGTGCTTTGGAAAGAATTGCAACCACCGTGGACTGAAGCATCAAATGTGAAAACCATGAGTGTGTGATGCTGAGAACAAAGCAGAGCCTGCGAGGAAGCCAGCTCAGTATTCTAGACCCAGGGAACAGGAAGGCATCCCGGAGGGAGGGCGTGCTCAGCAGATGTCCTAGGCTCGGAGGCTCAGATGTCCTCTGTGCCTGTTTTCTCATCCCCAAGATGGAGATAAATTAGCCAGTGGCTCAGTCCTGTACACGTAACAGAGAAGCACAAGGTACACATGTACACCGTAACAGTTAACTATGACATTGCCGTCACTCTGCATTTTTTTTTTGAGACAGAGTCTCACTATCTTGCCCTCAGTAAGGTGCTGTAGCGTCACAGCTCACAGCAACCTCAAATTCTTGGGCTCAGCCTCCCAAGTAGCAGGGACTACAGGCACCTGCCACAACACCCAGCTATTTTTTTGCTGCGGTTGTTACTATTTAGCTAGCCCCGGCTGGGTTTGAACCCGCCAGCCTGGGTGTATGTGGCCAGCACCCTACTCACTGAACTGCGGGCGTTGTCCTCTCCATTCTTTCCAACAGACTGAACACCACTCCCGGCCATTGGCCCAGACAGTTAGCAGTGACTCTTACCTCCTTAGAATTTGTATTTTAAGTCCTCCTGCAGCGTCCTATACCAGTTTGGTTAGGTGGACAAAGTAGATGGGACCCTGTCTTACAGAAGAGGAGGACTAAGGCCTAGAGAGGTTAAGGAATGAGGGCCATACAGTGCACAGCAACAGTCCAGCATCACTGCCCAGCAGGCTCAAGGCCAGAGGAGGCTGGTGGGAAGCAGGTGCCAGGAGGACCTGCTTGCCAGATGCCCAGTCCCCACGAGGTGTGCAGGCCGCGTTGGAGCCAACACAGCAGGCCTGGCCTGAGTAGGGCAGGACTGAGGGGAGGCAGTCTAGGCTCTAGAAAGCCTGTTCCAGCTGGACAGCAGTGTGGGCAGCGTAGGATGACCCACACCCAGCTTCAGACCAAGTGGAGAGCTCTGGAGTCAGAGTCCTTTTTAAACAAGAGTCCTCAGGTCTTATCGGGTCCTCAGCAGCATCTGTCCTCACAGGGGCTCTCAGGTGGTGGGAGTGGCCTGTGGGTCCCCTGGGACAGCACTGACCACCCTTACCCCTCCCTCACCAGAGCTGAAGATCCCTGAAAACGCCAACGTGTTCTACGCCATGAACTCTGCTGCCAACTATAACTTTGTCTTGAAGAAGCGGACCTTCACCAAAGGGGCAAAGGTCAAGCATGGAGCCAGCTCAACTCTCCCTCGCATGAAGCAGAAAGGACTCAAGATTGCCAAGGGCATCTTCTGAGGGCATCTCCCCTGGGGTCTGGCTGGCCGGGAGCTAAGAATTTATAGACTAGAGCGGCCCAGGCCAGCTGGGCACCTTCCGCCCACCCGCCAGCCCAGGGCACCCCTGGATTCCACCTTCATCCTGAACCCCACCTGCTGCTGGGATTGACGCCTGCCACTATCAGGCTGACCTGGCCTCCCGTGGACCCCTCTCTGCCTTAGGTGCCTTCTGCTCTCTGGAACCAGAGGACTAGCTGACTGTTGCCAAGGAGTGGTGCCGACTGGCCCAGTGCCCTGGTACCATGATCCCTGCCCCGGGCACTGCCTCTGTACACTTCCCTGACACCTTCCAGGTGCAGGTCACTGCCACCTGTGCCACAGGCACCCCAGAGCACCCACTTACCCTCCGGGTCTGACCACTGCAGTTCTCTCCTTGTGCCCTCGGGCACTGGCCCGTGACCTCTGCTGGGTCCCGGGCTCTCCTCCCACCACTCTAGCCTTTCTCAGGCTGCACCAAAGATTCCATCATCAGGGCCAGCTGAGAGTGAGGGGCTGCTCCCACACTCACCCCAGCCCTCCCCCAGAGAGGAGAGAGCAGCCCTCTTCATGGACCACGCTCTTCACCCAGTGAGTGAGGACAGCTCCGGCTGAATCCCCTCGATGTTGAATCTCCTGCCACTGCAAGTGCCATCCCCGCTGCATCCTGGGCTTTACAAGACCACGCGAGACGGGGGTTACTGGGGAAGGAGGGTTGGGGTAGGAGGGCGATTGAATATTTGTATAAAATGAAAAAAGAAAAAAATGTTTACTGATTGGGGAGGGGCAATATTTATTTGTTGTAAATAGAAAATGCTAGACTTGAATATTATATTAAATTCTGTTTCTACTACAACCGGGTCATTGTGGTTCTTTGATTTTCACATCCCATGTTCAAGTGAGGAATCTTGCAGGATAATCGGGAGTGCAGAAGGGAGTGAGTGCTAGCCACCATCCTCGGGCACACTGAGGAAGCAGACAAGTCCCCCTTCCACAGGGCACATGTTCATTTCAGTGCCATTAGACTGGCTAAAGCACTGAGGAAGTCCCTCAGAACTCTTGTGAAGGTGCTTTCACAGGGTACAGCAACATCATCTGATACTTGGGTGTCTTTTTTTCTTTTTGAGACAAAGTCTCAGTATGTCAACCTGAGTGCCATGGCATCACAGCTCACAGCAACCTCAAACTCTTGGGTTTAAGCAATTCTCTTGCCTCAGCCTCCCAAGTAACAGGGACTACAGGCACCTACCACAATACCTGGCTATTTTTTGTTGCAGTTGTCGTTGTTTAGCTGGCCCAGGCCAGGTTTGACCCCGTCAGCCTCCGTGTATGTGGCTGGTGCCATAACCACTGTGCTACAGGCACTAAGCCTTTTTTTTTTTTTTTTTTTTTTTTGAGACGATCTCACTCTCTTGCCCAGGCCGGAGTACAGTTGCATCATAGCTCACAGCAACCTTAATCTCCTGGGCTCAAGCCAGCCTCCTGCCTCAGCCTCCCAAGTAGCTGGGACTATAGCCACCTGCCAGGATGCCCGGCTAGTTTTTGTACTTTTAGTATAAACGAGATCTCGCTCTGCTTGGGCTGGTCCCAAACTCCTGAGCTCACTCAAGTGATCTCCTGCTTCGGCCTCCCAGAGTGCTAGGATTACAGGCAGGAGCCACTGTTTCCAGCCTGACTCATTTTTAATACAAAGATAGGGAAAAGTTGAAAGTAAAATGTTGGAAAAAATTATTCCATGAAAATGATGTGTTTTAATAATGTTTATCAGACAAAATAGATTTTAAGTCAAAGAGGTAACAAGATACTATATATTCATAAATTTTAATTTATCAAGAAGATACAACTAAACACAGACATGCCTAATAACTTCAAAATATGTAAAGCAAGCATCAACATAATTGAAGAATTATACAGAGATGTTACTACCTCATTTCCAAGGACGGATAGAACAACCAAACAAGGTCCAAAAGGAAGTAGAGGACTTGGACACTGAAACCAGCCACAGCAGCATACACAGAACGTTCTCCAGGATACATACACCATGTGTTAGGCCATAAACCAAGTCTCAATAAATCTTAACAGATTAAAATACAAAGTATCTCCAACTATAAGGGAATGAAACCAGAAATCAACAGCAGAAGAACTCAATGTGCTTGACACACTCTCAATGCATCAAAAAGGAAGTCACAGGGGAAATTAGAGGATACCTTGAGAAATGAAAACTGAAGCACAGCAAACCAAAACGCAGCAGCGGACAGTGAGACTAAAAGCAGCCTCGGGCTCCGTGCTTGTAGCTCAGCGGCTGGGGCACCACCCACATACCCAGAGCTGGAGGGTTTGAACCCAGCCCCAGCCTGCCAAACAGCAATGAAAACTATAACTGAAAAATAGCCAGGCCTTGCAGCAGGTGGCTGTAGTCCCAGCTACTCGGGAGGCTGAGGCAAGAGGATCACTGAAGCCCAACAGTTTGAGGTTGCTGTGAGCTGTGACGCCAGAGCACTCTACCCAGGGCGACAGCTTGAGATTCTGTCTCAAAAATAAATAAATAAAAGCAGTCTCAGATATTTATAGCTGCCAACACTTACGTTCAAAAAGCAGAAAGATCTCAAATCAACAGCTGTACAACTTGAGGAACTAGAAAAAGAGCAAACTAAACCAAAAGGTAACGGAAGGCAATGATAAAGATTGTAGCAGAGATAAATGACAGAATAGAAAAGCGATAAAGTCAGGAAAACCAAAAATGGGTTCTTTAAAATGATCGACAAAATCGACAAACCTTTAGCCAAGGTCAAAAAGAGAAAAAAAGAAGAGAATCATATTACTAAAATTTGAAATGAAAGTGAAAACACTACTACCAATTTCACAGTAAAAAGGACTCTGCACCACTGCACGCCAGCAACATGCATTCATTCAGCCATAGAAAGGGGTGGGGAGCTGATCCATGTGGCAACAGGCATGAACCTTGGAAATGTTTAATTCTACTTATAAGAAACATTTTGTGGCTCGGCGCCTGTGGCTCAAGCGGCTAGGGTGCCAGCCACATACACCTAAGGTGGCGGGTTCAAATCCCCAGCCCGGACCCGCCAAACAACAATGATGGCTGCAACCCAAAAATGGCCGGGCGCTGTGGCAGGCGCCTGTGGTCCCAGCTACTTGGGAGGCTGAGGCAGGAGACTCGCTTGAGCCCAGGAGTTGGAGGTTGTTGTGAGTGTGATGCCACGGCACTCTACCCAGGGGGATAGCTTGAGGCTCCGTCTCAAAAAAAAAAAAAAAAAAAAAAAGAAACATTTTGAATAGGAAAATTCATGGAAACAGTAGAATAGAAGTTATCAGTGGCAGGGAGGTATGGAGATGAGTTATTGTTTAATGGTTGCAGAGTTTCTGTTTGAGGTAATGAAAGCATTTTGGAAATAGTGGTGATGGTTGCATAACAAAGAATGGAATTAATGCCACTTAATTCTACTCATAAAAATAGTTAAATTAGGCTGAGCAAGGTGGCTTGCACTTATAATCCCAGTACTCTAGCAGCCAGAGGCAGATGGCTTGCTTAAGCTCAGCAGTTTAAGACGAGCCCGAGCAAGAGTGAGAGAGATCCTGTCTCTAAAAACATAGCTGGGTGTTGTGGTGAGCACAGCTCCTGTGTAGTCCCAGCTACTCAGGAGGCTGAAGCAAGAGGATCACTTAAGCCCAAGAGTTTGAGGTTGCTGTGAGCTATGATGCCATGGCACAAAGTGAGACTCTGTCTCAAAAATAGAAAAAGTTAAATTAGACATACGCTGTATATAGTTTACCACAATTTTTTAAAAATGACATTTGCAAGGACCATTTCCCAGCCCAACTTGACGGCTGCCTTACTACAGCTGTGGAGCAAGAGGAATGGTTTCTGCTTGTCTTGTTGGGGTTTCTGTTGACCCCTACGTAGGAACTTCTAGATTTCAAGAAGTCAAGCTCTGAAATTTAGTCAGGACTAAAGGAGATCATAGGCAGCACCTGTGGCTCAGTGAGTAGGATGCCGGCCCCATGTACCAAGGGTGGCGGATTCAAACCCTGCCTGGCCAAACTGCAACAACAACAAAAAAATAGCCGAGTATTGTGGCAGTGCCTGTAGTCCCAGCTACTCAGGAAGCTGAGGCAAGAGAATCGCCTAAGCCCAGGAATTGGAGGTTGCTGTGAGCTGTGATGCCACAGCATTCTACCAAGAGTGATAAAGTGAGACTCTGTCTCTATAAAAAAAATAAATAAATAAAGGAGATTATAAACAGATGAAATGTACAGTGTGGAGAAGAAGAGGCCAGAGAAAGATTATTGGCCAGTGGAGAGGCAGGACCTCGGCCTCCGTCTCTTCAGGACCCTCTCCCTCAGCTTGGATCCTAGAATGCTTGCTCCTGACCCAGACTTCCTTTTCCTGCTTGCTCTGTGTCTAGGGAAAGATTTGTGATGTCATGTTTTAGGCTGCTGTGGGTAGATCATTTAGAAGCAGCCCTGCTACTATAAATCAGAATTTCCATCTCCCTGACACTTCTTGTATGACTGATTTCACCAGGAAATGCCCCCAAAGGCCCCAATCCCTGTGCTGGGCATGTTGTGGTCACTCACCCTGGCTAGGGCCTCATGAATCCTGGTGAATGCTGGAGTGCCAGAATAGGATGCCAAAAGACCACCCCCGCTGACAGCCACAGTGATGTCTGGGGCTGTGTGGGTCTGAGGTCCACTGTCTCAGGAGATCACCGATTTACAGGGCATGTTGGTACCAACCGGTCCTAGAAAGATACTTGGCCGGAGCCCCTAGGCAGTAGTTCTCAACCTTCCTAATGCCATGACCCTTTAATACAGTTCCTCATATTGTGGTGAACCCCAACCATAAAATTATTTTCATTGCTACTTCATAACTGTAATTTTGCTACTGTTATGAATTGTAATGTAAATATCAGATATGCAGGGTGTTACAAAGATGTCGGGACCCACAGGTTGAGAACCACTGCAGAGCCTGCAGCCCCTGGGGCTACTGTGTTCGCTCTGTCCATAGCCTGGGCTTTGTTCTGACATGCTGTGGGTTAGAAACACAGCATGGGGCAGAGTAGGAAGACACTGAGACTTCTGGGCCACAGGCACACAGCCCACAGCTTTGCCAACAAGGTTTGAGACGTGTCCTGGCTGGATGGTGAACAGCCATTGCCCTGGGCTTCCCCAGATGGAGTGCTCTAGGGTCAGCACCTGGCCGTCAGGGCCCTGAACAATCTGCAGTGTCTCCATGAGTTCTCGCGATGTCACACCTGGATACAGTCTGTAAACGCAAGAGCCAGAAGGATGACGGGTCCACAGATGTCCCTCTGTCCTGAAGACTGTAGGTGTCACCCAGACACATAGCAGGGCTCACCTCTGCCAGGGAGCTGTTTTAGTCCATTTCTGTGGCCCATGACAGAATACCTAAAACTGGGTAATTTATAAAGAAAAGGAATTTATTTCTTATAGTTGTAGGGACCTGAAAAGTCCCAGGGCTACATCTGGTGAGGGTCTTCTTGCTGGTGGGGACCCCCTACAGTGTCCCAAGGTGGTACAGGGCATCACATGGTGAGGGGGCCAAGTGTGACAGCTCAGGTCTTTCTTTCTCTCATAAAGCCACCAGTTCCCCTCCCAAGATAGCCACTGAATCCATTAACTTATTGATCCATTAACCCATGAATCATGAGTGGATTTACCCATTTACGAGGACACAGCCCTCACCATCCAGTCACCTCCTATAGTTCCCACTGCTGCATTGGGAATTAAAGTTCAGCAAAAGCCTGAGCAAGAGCGAGACCCCGTCTCAAAAAAATAGCCAGGCATTGTGGCAGGCATCTGTAGTCCCAGCTACTCAGCAGGCTGAGGCAAGAGAATTACTTAAGTCCAAGTCCAAGTTTGAAGTTGCTGTGAGCCATAATGTCACAGCACTCTACCGTGGGCAACAAAGTGAAACTCTGTCTCAAAAAAATAAAGTTCAGTGAGAGTCTGGAGAGGGCAGGGGGATATTCTAACGGTAGCAGAGACCTTCTGGGGGTCTGAGCACACTCTGGGTACCTACAGCCTGTCCCTCTGATGTGACCCAGCTTCCGGAGATGCAGCTTTGAATAGCAGGTAGGTGGGACTGTGTGTTCCCCGAGTAAAAGAGAATGTCAGTTCCCAGGGCTGGTCCAGGGCAGGGAGGAAGAGCCCCAGGTTCCCCGCAATGCTGGCAGCCCTGAGAACAGACCCGCAGAGGGAAACCTGTGTAAGTTTTGGAGTCCCAATGCAGCGAGGAAGGGAGGGACACATTATTGCATGCTTGAGATCCCAAGAGAACAGGGACAGTCACCAGGAGAGGCCCATGTTGCAAGGAGGCTTTGTCTCACTCAGTCTTTGACAGGGAGTCCCCTCTTCACACCTGAGACCCTATGACAAAACCAGGAAGCCCATGGCAGCCCAGGGCTATCTTGGGAGGGGAACTGGTGACTTTATGAGAGAAAGAGAGACCTGAGCTGTCACACTCGGCCCCCTCACCATGTGATGCCCTGTACCACCTTGGGACACTGTAGGGGGTCCCCACCAGCCAGAAGACCCTCACCAGATGTACCCCAGGACCTTGGACTTTTCAGCCTCTACAACTGCCTCCTTGGTGGGCAGTATCTGGCCCGGCTCAGCTTTGCTGTGTGGGCCCCAGCACTTGACCCTTAGATCTCTGGAAGCTGGAGGGGCAGAGAGACTGGCTGGGTGCTGCTGTCCCCACCACACAGACCAGCTACTCAGGTATTCTAGAATCTTCTCTGTCATCTCTGAGCCCTACCCCACATCCACAGGACTGTTTGGAAGGTGAGTAAGGAGCAGGTAGTTCCCCCAGTATTTTTCTGAGCACGGGCTTTGGAGTTGCAGACCTGAGGTTTGAATCCTTGTTCTAGGTGACCTTGGGAGTGTGAACCCCTCAGGCCCACATTTCCATAAATATCCATAAATATCTAAAATGGGGGTGTTCACAGTGCCCCCCCCAAGCCCAGGGAGGTCAAGCTGGTGCCCTGCCTGGGCTCAGGCCCTGGCTCTGACCTCTGTCGCCGGCCACATCGACTCTGCCAGAGCTGTTGGGCAGTGCCCTGCTCCAGGGATGTCATCTGTCTCCATTCTTTAGGTGTGACATGTTAGCCTCTCTTAGACTTGGGTCCAGCTGGAGGAGCAGACTCTGTTTCCCTTCCCAGGTTCCCCAAGCCATATGGAACAGCAGCGTCACTCCTCGCCCCCAGAGGACTTGCACATGGCGGGGTTCCCTGCTCAGAGGAGGCTACCACCTGCCAGCGTGCAGCTGTCTATCTTGACTGTGGTTCCACAGCCCTGCCCACCATTTGGGGACAGCCAGCAGCCCGGGGCAAAGGTCACTTCAGGGTCCCGGCTCTGCCACTGAACTTCTCTGAAGCTGCTTCCCCCTCTCTCAAATGAGGATAGTGCTTTCTGCCTCCTGGAGGTTGGGGGTTGACCTAGGTGATGGGGTAACATGTTGGGAGCAGTGCCTGGTGCCATGAGGATGACTGAGAGCCCCCTCCTGCCTCCAGCTCCCTCTTGGGAGCAAAGAAAAATACCAGACAGAGAGATGAGGTTTTATTAAGCAAGAGCTCAGGAGGGGAGGAGGGTCCCTGGGGTCCCTCCCTGTGGCCTCTTGGGGCTGAGGTTCATAGGACACTAGAAGCCAACAACTACGGGCATCTGAGCCCCATCAGAGTCACCTGAGGGGGGAGCGGGGGCAGCCTCGGAGTCACCCGAGGGCGGGGCGGGGGCAGCCTCGGAGTCACCTGAGGGGGGGACGGGGGCAGCCTCGGAGTCACCTGAGGGGGGGACGGGGGCAGCCTCGGAGTCACCAGAGGGAGGCGCAGGGGCAGCCCCATCGCCTGTCACTGTGGGCAGCATCAGGTAGTCCAGGGTCCAGTACCGCAGGTAGCTTGTTCTCAGGTTCTGCTTCATGGAGCTGCCATCCATCTTCTTGGTGATTTCCAGGTAACTGCCCTTCTCCACGGTGTAGGCATCCCAGTGGGTGGGCACGGCCGAGTGGCCCATGTTGGGGTCCCTGCAGAGTAAGAAGAGGCTAGAGACCTGTGCCCCTAGTCCAGCTCTGCGTCCTCTGTGCTGACCTGGGGCCTCACAGCCTCTCACTGTGATGGGGCTCAGGCCAGAGCTCTCATCCTCATAGGCAGACAGGGATCCCAAGACTCAGGAAGGTCCAGAGTCTCCCAGCTGGCAAGTGAGGGAACATTGACTAGAACCCAGGCCTCAGGGCCTGGTGGCACAAAACCCTCAGCCCTGGGCTCAACCCCATGCCTTACCCAGTTCTGGCAAAGTTGGTCCAGTAGGCGATCATGGTCTTGGAGACAGTCCTGTCTTGGTTCCGGTAGCCCAGGGGGGTGGCCATGGGCTTCCCGAAGACATACTGTATGTCATCAGCATGGTCCGCCCCCACCCACTTGGGGTAGACAGGCATCCGGGAGGGATGGGAAAACAGGTAGGTGTAGGTCTTGGCACTCCTGAAGGGGTGGGGAGAGACCACCAAGTAGGCAGGGTGCTCACCTGGGGCTGCCCCTCTCAGAGAGGACCCTGCAGGGAGGCATGGGGGTGGGGAGGAACAGCAAAGGGTCTGGGGAAGGGAAAGCCATGGACCAAATGTATGCACTTGTGGGACCTAAGATTTTGATTGTATTTGCACCTCACCTCTATGAAACATTTTGAGGTATCTTCCTCCTATAATTCAGTATCAAGAAGGTACTTTTCTCTCCAAGTGAATTTTGATTCTTCATTTGATTGGATAAAGTATATGCCCTTACCTGTTTCCCTTTTCTTTTTTATTTTATTTTATTTTATTTATTTTTTTGAGACAGAGCCTCAAGCTGTTGCCCTGGGTAGAGTGCCTTGGCATCACAGCTCACAGCAACCTCCAACTCCTGAGCTTAAAAGCGATTCTCCTGTCTCTGTCTCCCAAGTACCTGGGACTACAAGCACCCACTACAACGCCTGGCGAATTTTTGGTTGCAGCCATCACTGTTGTTTGGTGGGCCCAGACTGGATTTGAACCTGCCAGCTCAGGTTTATGTGTCTGGCACCTTAGCTGCTTGAGCCACAGGCACCAAGCCACCTGTTTCCCTTTTCACCTTGACTGACAGGAAGCTCAAAGCTAAATTTATTATTTAGTTGCTGAAAAACTTTCATCCTAGACTTCTAGGTATAATTTTAACTTCCTATTATGATGCCCTAACTCCACCCATTTTGAGCAAGTGAACCTGATTTACTCCATTTTATTAAGAGCTTGCAGCCCACCCCCCACCTTTTGTAGCCAAAATAGCCCCTTGAGCAAACAGCAACCCTGCAAAAACAGGAAGGAAATTTAGCTGAGAGCTGCAGAATCTTGTGACAGCTGGGAAAAGAATCTTGTGAAAACCACAATCCTGTCACAAGTCTGTCTGGTCTGTGTGCAGTTTTTAGGTTCCCCCCCCGCCCATCCTCTAAGCCCCTTCCCCATAACTCTAACCTGGCAGATATTAGCTTCTGTAAAATTCTGCCTACACTAGGGCTTCCCATTCCCGACTTGAAGTGCCATATAAAAGCCTTACCCCCCTGCTTCCAGGTGGTTAAGAGACTGTGTTGTGAGCCTGTTCTTGACTGGCCAGCCCAATAAAGGATCGGTGCCTAATTTGAACTCAGTGTGCTGGTGTTTCTCTATAATTCCACTCACAGCAGCTACAACACTATCTGTTAAGCATTCCTAACTGCTTTTTTTTTTAATTTTAATTGGCTATTATTATATGGAGGTCTTTAATGTGGGTTATGGCCGAAATTATTTTTGTAAGTTGGCAAAGTTGAGGCCCAAAAGAGTCACTGGACAGAGACTGTCACCCAGTCTTCTCTCCATCTACACAGCATGAGAGGTAGAAGGTAGACCCAAGACTTCCCAGTGGGAAGAAATTAGCCAAAAATTAGCCAGGTGTTGTGGCAGGTGCCTGTAGTCCCAGCTACTTGGGAGGCAGAGACAGGAGAATCGCTTTTAAGCTCAAGAGTTGGAGGTTGCTTTGAGCTGTGATGCCAAGGCACTCTACCCAGGGCGACTAAGGCTGAGGGGCCAGACAGGGTGGGGGATCATGGGAGTGTGGCAGGTGAAGAGAGGATCTCCTCGGTCTTGCCAGGCCTCAGTAAAGTGGGTGGTGCAGGCATGGTGGGGACTTGAGCACCACTTTCCCAGGCAACCCAGCCACGCATGAGCGGCCCACAGTGAGGCCACAGCAGGAAACTGAAGTATCCCAGGGAGCCACCCCTTCCCAGACCCTCACCTGGCATTGGCTCTGTGCTGGGCCAGAGCAATCTCTGTGGGCACCAGGAAGAGGATATCAGTCTCAAAGTCCACCACAGTCTTCTTCTTGTTCTCCTGGGATGGGTCCTGGGCCCAGGACTTGGTGTAGACATCAAAGGTAGACCTGGCACCTGCGAGCCCTTTGGTGATGGTGAGCCCACTGACTAGCTTGTAGAAGTCCTCCCTATAGGGACCAGGTGGGCACTGACACTCTCCCCATTCCAATGGGAGGATGTCCACACACCCTCCCCAGCCAGTGTGACTTTCCTCAACCCCATCCCCTGTTGATGCCTTCCACCTCCGGGCCCAGTCCTTCCCAGCAGCCCTGCACCACACATTTGCCCTGGGTGTTACGCCCCCTGCTCACTCTGTGACATCCTTTTTGTCCTTGTTGATGGCTGGCATGTCAATGCTGGCAAAGATGTGACCATCCATGTTGTTGGTGCCCGCAATGTAGTCGATGTCTGCAGTGTTGGCGTACAGGTTGACAGGGTCGTCGGGGATGAAGTCTCCATCGATGACAGGGGTAAAGCCCAGATAGTGCAGCATGGGGTCTGGGGGGAGAGCCAGAAGGTTCTTGCACCTCCCGGTGTCCACCTGGCCTTCCCCTTGGCCTCCTGGACTGCAGGTGCAGACGTCCTCCCTTCTCTGACCCAGACCAGTGTTTCTCAGCCTGGGTGCTTCCCCGGTCTGTGACAATCAACAGTGTCTCCAGACTTTACCACAAGCCCCCAGGTGGAGAGCCACTGTCTAGGGGCCAGGTCTGTCCTCTTGCTTCAGTGTCACCCCTTTCTGTTCTCCCTTTCTTGCTGGACTGAAATCAGGCAGGAGGAAGACCCAGAAGCAAGTGACGGAGCTGATGGAGAAGGAGGTGCTCTCGGGCTGGTTCTAGTCTGCTGGCCAAAGACTGTGCGAGGCCTGCATTGCCTCCTGTCCTGTGGACTGGCCCGCAGGCCCAGGTAGCTGCCTGGCGCAGGGGGCACAGCCCGGCTCTCATTAGGCCACAGCCCAGTTTTCTTCCCCTGGCCTGTACTGTGGGCTGTCGGCTCTCCTAGCTCTTACAGGTTAGTTTCTGGTAGGTCAGGAGGCGGATGTTGGGCCTTCCCTGCATGTCACCTTAAGAACAAGCAAGAGAGTACTGCAGCCTGCCAGGCGGGAAGGGCAGAGGCTCAGTTGGTGTTTGCTGAGTGAGCATATGAGCAGCCGTGTAGCACACAGGCTCCCTCTTGGCCTGGGGTCTGTGACTCTCCCAGAAACTATGCGCCATTTACTGCATGTGTGTGCATTGATGGGGGGCGTGGCTCCACACTCAGCAGTTCCTCAAAGGCAGATGTCCATGACTCAGGGAAGATAAGAAGAAAGAACGACCCCCTTACGGATGCATCCACTGAGGCCCAAGGGGGGGGCAGTGAGTTGCCTGCAACTGAGTGACAGTGCCCTCCCCACACCTCGAGACCCCATGAGCCCCCCGCCCCGGCAGCACCTACTCACACTCCATGCCTGCCAGGGGCATCTTATAGGCCAGCGTCAGGGCTCGGGGGTCAGTAACCTTCAGACACTTGGCCATCCTGGTGGTATTGTCCACGGGGCAGCCCACCTTCTCAGCAATCTGGGAGTGAGTACAGGTAGGCAGGGCACAGAACAATGAGGGGCAAGAAGGAAGGGTCTGGGGTGGAGAAAGGGGACAAGGAAGGCCCCCTCTCTGGCATCTAAAGTGAGTCCCCCCACCCTCCCTGTCCTCTTCCACTTACCTTTTTGGCCCAGAAGAGTGGGTTCTTCTGGATGACCCAGGGGCTCAGCGCCACACCGCTCTGACTGATGGCTCGCCGAATGAGGCCTTTGTTGTATGGGGATAGGGTCTGCAACACCCAGAAGTCCTGTCACCAAGGCTGCAGCCCACCCTGGGTTCAGCTGAGGACACCCTTGACAGCCCCACCCTCCTCCTTCCCTCCACCCCACCCTATAATCTCCCTCCAAACCCTTGGGGCAGCCCCTTCCTTCCAGGGGTCCCCAGACCTGCAGAGAGACGCTAGCACCTCCAGCCGATTCCCCAAAGATAGTGATGCTGTTGGGGTCACCCCCAAAGGCTGCAATGTTCCTCTTCACCCAAGCGATGGCCATGTGCTGATCCCGAAGGCCATAGTTACCTGGGGGCAGGGAGATGGACCTTCCTTCAGGACTTTCATGGGAGAGGGCTGGAGGGTGCTAGAGACTACTGGCTTGGGGCTTGTGCTCAGTGGGCCCAAGTCCATGAGGGAGGGATGGAAAGGTCCTCAACAGAGTGGACAGCCCAGTAGAGCCCATGATGGTGAATGGCAGGCCCTCCAGGGGGCTAGGGTGGGGTAGGGGTTGGGGCAGGGCAGGGTAGTGGGAGGCCAGGCCCCCTAGTGTCCCCTCCCTGCTGCAGAATCTCCTGTCCCCTGTGCCCTGCAGCGTCTGCCTCAGTATGTCATTTTCTGTCTGTCATTGGGCCCTGCCCTCCTGGCCTCTCTCTGAGCCTCTGTTTGTCCAGTGTCTGTCCCACAGCCTCTTTGATTTCACTACAGCTGCCAAGGGGCTCCTGTGTCTCAGGTCTCAACTCCAGCCTCCTGACCTTTCTGTGGGACTATGGGGTGTTGTTTGGGCTCCAGGGGCCAAGGAGCATCCCCCAGGTGGGCTCAGCGCTCTCAGGGTCTAGAAGCTTGCTGTCCCACTCTCAGTGCCCAGGCGCCACATACCTGGCAGGTTGGCATCCCCAGTGCTGAGGAAGCCGAGAGGGCCAACACGATAGTTGAAGGTGACCACGATGACGTTGCCGCGTGTGGCAATCTCCTCCCCATCGTACAGGTAGTTCTTCCTGAAGTTGGCCCCATGGCCGGCCCCCATGAGGAAAGCCCCACCATAGATCCAGACCATAACGGGCAGGCCCTGGGAGACTGAGATGGGGGAGCAGTCAGTGACCCCTGACACCTGGCCCTCTTGGGAGCAGCCTGAGCCCCCCACCTGCTGGGACCATGGCTCGTGGGGCGGCACGTGGGGCGCTGCTGGGCTGGGGCCCCTCCCGCCTCTGCAGGGTTTCTGGCAAGTTCAGCTTTGCTGGCCTCAGACACAAGCCAGGAGCAGGGTTCGGTTCTCCTGAGAAGAAGGGGCGACAGACCTTGCTTCCTGCCCTGGGGAACCCAGATGTTGAGGTAGAGGCAATCTTCATCCCCGTAAGTGTCATCCTGGGTGATAGTGGCCTGCAGGCATCGCTTCTTGAATTCCTTGGCCTTCAGGGTCCCTGCAGCGGGTGTCAAGAAGGACTGGAGTGAAGACCCTCACACCACCTCCAGCTCAGGGCAGGCCCAGCACCCACCGCACCCACCTTGCCATCCAGGGTGTCGCTGGGGGTTCTCCAGGGCCTTGGTGGGGGCAGCAAAGGGGATTCCCCTGAAGATATCCACGGAGTCACCCAAGAGGCCGAGCTTCTTGTTAACGCCTTCCACGAAACCCCCTTCTGTGTACACGGCGCCTAGCTGGGAGAGAGAAGGGCAGGGTGGACTCAGGCCTGTCAACCTGAATCCAGAGGGGTGGCCTGAACAGACTTCAAAGGGGACAAATCTGCCCCTGGGACCAAGGCAGGACCCCCCTGCCACTAGCCCACAGGCTTGAGGAGCTGCTTACTAGCCCCACCCAACTCCCAGGGGTGTCTGTCCCCCGAATCTCAGAGGGAATGGTTCAATTGCTAATGTTACCACCCAGGAGTCCTTCTGGAAGGGGATGGAGGTTTGGGTGCTGGCTACGGCTGTCTGTGACATTGAGACTCAGTTTCCCTGCCTGTAAGGTATATGACAACAGTGTCTCCTTCGTGGTCTATTGGCATGGGATGGGAGGACTGTCCGACTGCTGGCGGTAGTGGCCGCCCAGTGTGTCCTGGGTACACCACACCCACCTGAGTGGCCTTCTTCCTTTCTCCTTCCCTTTGTCCCCATACAGAGCCCAAGTCCCTGTGTTCCTAGGAGGGTAGGAGAGTGGGGTAGGAGAGTAGAGGAGCCAGAAGTAACTGGGAAGGTGCCTCAGGCAGCATCTGCAGGGCATCTGAGCCTCTTTGATCCAGTCTCCCATCCTCCAAAGGGGCAGAGGGCCAGGTCAGCCTTTGGAGGACCGGTAAGTCACCCATAAGTGTCTCTGTGTGATCAAGATGGGCAGCACCCCAGAAAGAACTCGTCTGAGGAGAGTGACCTCCCCTGGGTGGCAGAAGGAGCCCAGGTTCAATGGCCAAGTGGCAAGACCAGAGCCTGGCTGGGCAGAGGGGGCCCCCGGCCAGAGAGACAGCAGGTTGGAGAACAGCATGGTGAGGGCTGGGGGCCCCTCTGAGAGTCCCACTGGGCACTGTGTGCTGCGTCCCTCACCACAGAAGGGCAGATTTGACAGATGCCCCATGGAGCCTGTGTAGCCTCCTGACTCTCACCCTGGAGGGGAGGCAGGTGCATAGTAGGTGGGGTTAACTCCCTCTGGGGGTGGTGGAGGACGGAAACACAGGTCGTTTGGGAGCCCTGCCCTGGTGTGTAGTAGTCCAGGTCTCAGGTTTCTGCTCAGGAAGGGAAAGGGTGGGCGTGTGATGCTGGTCTGTGCTGGGCCCATTTTCCCCTTCTATAAAATGGGGACATGGACACCAGGGGGTGTTTAGCAGAGGGAGTTCACTGGAGCCTGAGCACGTGATTTAGGGGACAGAGAGGGCTATAAGCTACCGGTAGAACCACCAGCTTAGCAAATAAAAATCCAAGAGGCTCTGTCTTATTTGTTTTTTTGTTTTTTCTTAAGAGACAGAATCTCACTTTGTGAGACCTGTGTTTCCCATCCCCCACCACCCCCAGAGGGAGTTAACCCCACCTATAGTGCACCTGCCTCCCCTCCAGGGTGAGAGTCAGGAGGCTACACAGGCTCCATGGGGCATCTGTCAAATCTGCCCTTCCGCGGTGAGGGACGCAGCACACAGCAAGTGGGACTCGCACAGGGGCCCCCAGCCCTCACCATGCTGTTCTCCAACCTGCTGTCTCTCTGGCCAGGGGTAAAGTGTCGTGGCATCACAGCTCACAGCAACCTCCAGCTCTTGGGCTTAGGCGATTCTCTTGCCTCAGCCTCCTGAGTAGTTGGGACTACAGGCGCCTGCCACAACGCCCGGTTATTTTTTTGTTGCAGCTGGGCCAGGACCGGGTTCAACCCCGCCACCCTTGGCATATGGGGCAGGCGCCCTAATCACTGAGTCACAGGCTCCACCCAACCTGCCTCATTTGGATTTCAGATGACTTGGGTTTTAGTATGTTTTAAATATTGGGCATACAATATGTTGTATTAAAACATATTGTTTTAAATATAAGGGCATACTTATACCAAAAACTGGTAGTTTAACTGAAACTCAATTTAATTGTGCACCCTGTGTTTTAATCTGGCTGCCATGGATGAGAGTGAGCAGAGCCCAGGGCTGCACAGAGTTGTGGCGGGTTTGGTGCTGGGTTCTCTTGCTCAGGCCAGTGGCTCTGTCTGTGTCCCCCCGCCTCTAGGCCCCAGCTACACAGTGACCAGCTCTGGTTCTGCGGGAGAGAGAGGGGCTCCTGCTCCCTCTGCTAGGCTCTTGCTTACCTTTGCTGCACTCACGGCTGCCAAGCAGCAGGTGAGGCCCAAGACAACCAACTCCAAGCGCCCCATGGTGTGTATCTGCCTCTGGGTGGCCCTCCCTCCAGACCACAGGTATTTATGGAGCCAGAGCCAAGGTCACAGGCGTGTTACATGTGCTCTGGGACACACATGCCACCCACTGCAGTGATGGTCCATTTTCCCAGGGCTGGCTGCCCTGGGGTGCCTGGCACCTGTGGCAGGTTACTGCCTACCTGGGAGCAGAGGCAGGTGGCACAGGTGAGGGAGCTGCAAGGGCCTGGCTGGACTTGGCTCACTTACGAGGGCTTGGTGTGACCCTTAACCATGCTCCCTCTCTAGGCCCTGCCTGTCCCCAGCTCAGCAGTGGCAGTTTACAGAGGACCAGGCATGTGACTTCTGGGATAGATAGGGCTGCACGCTGCTGGGCACCAGTGTGGTTGGCCCTTGTTATTCCTATGGGCTTTCACTGAGGGCCACTGCAGTCCTGGAGATATCACCAACTGGCATGCTAAGTCTTGGCCGGAAGGACAAAAAGCTCTGAGGGTGCGAGACTCTAGCCCAGATTCTAGGGCTTCCCTGAGGAAAGAAAGGGCCCAAGCAAAGGTCCTGGGGCACACTCCGG
>NW_003852482.1:4550102-4553299 GCF_000181295.1 Otolemur garnettii
TGATCAAGATGGGCAGCACCCCAGAAAGAACTCGTCTGAGGAGAGTGACCTCCCCTGGGTGGCAGAAGGAGCCCAGGTTCAATGGCCAAGTGGCAAGACCAGAGCCTGGCTGGGCAGAGGGGGCCCCCGGCCAGAGAGACAGCAGGTTGGAGAACAGCATGGTGAGGGCTGGGGGCCCCTCTGAGAGTCCCACTGGGCACTGTGTGCTGCGTCCCTCACCACAGAAGGGCAGATTTGACAGATGCCCCATGGAGCCTGTGTAGCCTCCTGACTCTCACCCTGGAGGGGAGGCAGGTGCATAGTAGGTGGGGTTAACTCCCTCTGGGGGTGGTGGAGGACGGAAACACAGGTCGTTTGGGAGCCCTGCCCTGGTGTGTAGTAGTCCAGGTCTCAGGTTTCTGCTCAGGAAGGGAAAGGGTGGGCGTGTGATGCTGGTCTGTGCTGGGCCCATTTTCCCCTTCTATAAAATGGGGACATGGACACCAGGGGGTGTTTAGCAGAGGGAGTTCACTGGAGCCTGAGCACGTGATTTAGGGGACAGAGAGGGCTATAAGCTACCGGTAGAACCACCAGCTTAGCAAATAAAAATCCAAGAGGCTCTGTCTTATTTGTTTTTTTGTTTTTTCTTAAGAGACAGAATCTCACTTTGTGAGACCTGTGTTTCCCATCCCCCACCACCCCCAGAGGGAGTTAACCCCACCTATAGTGCACCTGCCTCCCCTCCAGGGTGAGAGTCAGGAGGCTACACAGGCTCCATGGGGCATCTGTCAAATCTGCCCTTCCGCGGTGAGGGACGCAGCACACAGCAAGTGGGACTCGCACAGGGGCCCCCAGCCCTCACCATGCTGTTCTCCAACCTGCTGTCTCTCTGGCCAGGGGTAAAGTGTCGTGGCATCACAGCTCACAGCAACCTCCAGCTCTTGGGCTTAGGCGATTCTCTTGCCTCAGCCTCCTGAGTAGTTGGGACTACAGGCGCCTGCCACAACGCCCGGTTATTTTTTTGTTGCAGCTGGGCCAGGACCGGGTTCAACCCCGCCACCCTTGGCATATGGGGCAGGCGCCCTAATCACTGAGTCACAGGCTCCACCCAACCTGCCTCATTTGGATTTCAGATGACTTGGGTTTTAGTATGTTTTAAATATTGGGCATACAATATGTTGTATTAAAACATATTGTTTTAAATATAAGGGCATACTTATACCAAAAACTGGTAGTTTAACTGAAACTCAATTTAATTGTGCACCCTGTGTTTTAATCTGGCTGCCATGGATGAGAGTGAGCAGAGCCCAGGGCTGCACAGAGTTGTGGCGGGTTTGGTGCTGGGTTCTCTTGCTCAGGCCAGTGGCTCTGTCTGTGTCCCCCCGCCTCTAGGCCCCAGCTACACAGTGACCAGCTCTGGTTCTGCGGGAGAGAGAGGGGCTCCTGCTCCCTCTGCTAGGCTCTTGCTTACCTTTGCTGCACTCACGGCTGCCAAGCAGCAGGTGAGGCCCAAGACAACCAACTCCAAGCGCCCCATGGTGTGTATCTGCCTCTGGGTGGCCCTCCCTCCAGACCACAGGTATTTATGGAGCCAGAGCCAAGGTCACAGGCGTGTTACATGTGCTCTGGGACACACATGCCACCCACTGCAGTGATGGTCCATTTTCCCAGGGCTGGCTGCCCTGGGGTGCCTGGCACCTGTGGCAGGTTACTGCCTACCTGGGAGCAGAGGCAGGTGGCACAGGTGAGGGAGCTGCAAGGGCCTGGCTGGACTTGGCTCACTTACGAGGGCTTGGTGTGACCCTTAACCATGCTCCCTCTCTAGGCCCTGCCTGTCCCCAGCTCAGCAGTGGCAGTTTACAGAGGACCAGGCATGTGACTTCTGGGATAGATAGGGCTGCACGCTGCTGGGCACCAGTGTGGTTGGCCCTTGTTATTCCTATGGGCTTTCACTGAGGGCCACTGCAGTCCTGGAGATATCACCAACTGGCATGCTAAGTCTTGGCCGGAAGGACAAAAAGCTCTGAGGGTGCGAGACTCTAGCCCAGATTCTAGGGCTTCCCTGAGGAAAGAAAGGGCCCAAGCAAAGGTCCTGGGGCACACTCCGGAAGAGAGAGTCAGAGACAGGGAGGCCAGGAGGTCTGGGGTGAGGGGAGAAGGGAGGGAGAGAGAGAAGGGCACACAGGGGTCTGAGGTGGGAGCGCAGGAGGCCACAGGCATTTTCTGTGAACGTGGATTACCCTGGGAGCCTCCTCCCGACCTGGAGCCTGTACTTCCCACGCTGGTCTCAGTCCACCTACACCACTCCTTCAGCTGTTTCAAGGGCCACATGGACCTACAGACCCATAGCTGTCCCTTGGTCTGTGCCCAGACCTGCTCTGGGCTTAGTGGGTAGAGCAGAGAGGGGAGAAGGGGGGGTAGGGTAGGAGGGAGAAGCTAGGGAGAAGAGGTCCTGCAGGAGCAGCTTCAGGGGGTACTTCCCAGGAGGAAATGCATTTAAAGCCACCTTTTCCCAATTATTCTAATTCTGAGAACCTGTTCCTAATAAAGGCAGTAATTCTGAACTAGGGTGGGGTGGGCAGAGGAAATTTTATGCTCCAGGATAGTCACAGTGGCTGGCAAGGGAAGGGGAAAGAGAAGGTTGGGGAGAGGCCTGCGGCAGGGGAGAAGGAAAAGCCGCCTACTTTTTTGTTTTGTTTTATTTTTCAAGATAGGGTCTGCCACCACGATGTTGCCCATACTGGTCTCAAACTCCTGGCCTCAAGCGAGCCACCTCCCTGGGCCTCCCAAAGTGCTGGGATTACAAGTATGAGCCACCCCACCTGGCCCTACTTTTTTTTTTTTCCAGTGTTTTGGCTGGGGTCAGGTTTGAACCCGCCACCTCTGGTATATGGGTCGGTGCCCTACTCCTTTGAGTCACAGGCGCTGCACTTCTTTTTTTTTTTTGAGACAGAGTTTCAAACTGTCACCCTTGGTAGAGTGCTGTGGCATCACAGCTCACAGCAACCTCAAACTTTTGGGCTCAAGTGATTCTTTTGCCTCTTCCTCCCAAGTAGCTGGGACTACAGGCGCCTGCCACAATGCCCGATTATTTTTGTTATTGTTGTTGTTGTTGCAGTTGTAGTTGTTTCTGAAGGCCTGGGCCAGGTTTGAATCCACCAGCCTTGGTGCATGTGGCTGGCGCCCTACCCACTGAGCTACGGGCGCAGCCTGGTCCT
>NW_003852482.1:4554154-4577385 GCF_000181295.1 Otolemur garnettii
CACAGCTCACAGCAACCTCCAACTCTTGGGCTCAAGCGAGTCTTCACTGAGTAACAGGCATTTAAGCTTCCTCCAGGTCTTTTCTTGGCTTGACAACTCATTTCTTTTTAGTGCTAAAAAATGTTTACTTGTTGGGCAGCCCCTGTGGCTCAGTGAATAGGGCACCAGCCCCATATACTGAAGGTGGTGGGTTCAAAACTGACCCTGGCCAAACCGCGACCAAAAAATAGCTGGTGTTGTATTGGGCGCCTATAGTCCTAACTACCTGGGAGGCTGAGGCAAGAGAATCGCCTAGGCCCAGGAGTTGGAGGTTGCTGTGAGCAGTGATACCACAACACTCTACCGAGGGTGATAGAGTGAAACTCTCTAAAAGAAAAAAATTTTTTCAATTGTCTGGTATACCACAGTTTACTTTTCTGTTAATCTACTGAAGGGCATCTTGATTACTTCCAAGTCTCAGCAATTATAAATAAAGCTACTAGGGTCAGGTGCTGTGGCTCACAGCTATAATCTCAGTACTCTGGGAGGCCAAGGTGGCTGGATAGCCTGAGCTCAGACTGAGCAAGAATAAGACTCCATCTCTAAACATAGCTGGGTATTGTGGCTGACAGCTGTATCCCAGCTACTTGGGTGGCTGAGGCAAAAGGATCACTTGAGCCCAAGAGTTTAGGTTGCTGTGAGGTGACAAAGGGTGACAAAGTGAGATTCTGTCTCTAAATAAATAAAGCTGCTGTAATGCTGGGCACAGTGGTTCACACCTGTAATCCCAGCTCTTTGGGAGGTTGAGGCAGGCAATAGCTTGAGCCCAGGAGATTGAAGTTATAGTGACCTATGATTGGGCCACTGCCCTCCAGCCTGGGCAATAAAGCAAGACCCCACCTCTAAAAAAAAGCTGCTATATACGTCTATTTGTGTAGACACAAGCTTTCAACTCCTTTGGGTAAATTCTAAGGAGTGTGGTTATTGCATCCTAAGGTATGATGCTTTATGTTTTATTTGTTAAGAAGCCGCCAACTGTCTTCTAAAGAGGCTGTGCCATCTTTTCATTCCCAACAGCAGTGAAGGAGTCTGCTGCTCCACCTCCTCACTGGCCTTTGGTGCTGCTGTTTTCTTATGTGTGCAGTAGCTTGGAGTGCTTTACTTTGCATCTCCCTGATGACATATGATGCAGGGTATCTTCTTATATGTTTATTTGGGTTATCTTCTTTGGTGTCTATTAAGAACTTTGACTCATTTTGTAATCCAGGCTTTTTTTGTTCTTTTAGACAGAATCACCCTGGGTAGAGTGCCATGGCATCATAGCTCAAAACACAAACTCTTGGACTCAAGTGATCCTACTGCCTCAGCCTCCCGAGTAGCTGAGACTACAGGCACCTGTCACAGTGCCTGGCTAGTTTTCCTATTTTTAGTAAAGACGTATCTCACTCTTGCTCAGGCTGGTCTTGAACTCGTGAGCTCAGGCCATCCACCTGCCTTTGCCTCAGAGTGCTAGGATTACAGAGGTGAGCCACTGTCCAGCTGTAATCAGGTTTCTCTATTGTTGAATGTTAAGAATTTGTGTATTTTGGATAGCAGCCCTTTATCAGCTTTGTCTTCTGCAGGCATTTTCTCCCAGTCTGTGCCATTTTAGTCTCTTGATGGCATTTTTGGCAGAACAGAAATATTTTTTTAGAGAGTCTCACTATGTTGCCCTCGGTAGAGTGCTGCGGCATCACAGCTTACAGCACTCCAGCTCCTGGGTTTAGGCGATTCTCTTGCCTCAGTCTCCCAAATAGCTGGGACTACGGGCACCCGCCACAACGTCTGGCTATTTTTTTGTTGCAGCTTGGCCAGGGGTGGATTTGAACCCGCCACCCTCAGTATATGGGGCTGGTGCCCTACTCACTGGGCCACAGGCGCCGCCCCAGAACTGAAATTTTTAATTTTGATGATGTGCAGCTTATCAATTCTTTCTTTCATAGATAGGGCCTTTGGTTTTGTGTCTAAAAAGTCCTTGCCATATGACTGAGGCCATAGGTGTATTCTCTTGTTATCTTCTGTAAGAAAACACAAGAGAAATTACATAGCTTTGAGTTTTACACTTAGGTCTGTGATCTCTCTTAGCTTTTGTGATTCATTTTGTTATGTGTGGTCCAGTCATTCCAGCACCACTGAGGCCAACATTTTAACGATACGGGGTGGCTACTTATTTAACAAGGACGCCACATGGCCCTGCACAGAGGGCGTGGTCAGTGAACACTGAATGAAGAGTTGATGGCCGTTCCCATGGTCACCCCAGAGACACTGACCTTGTTCATCCAGTGAGGAAAGTCACAGCAGGCTCCCCAGATGCATGTCTCATGTCTCCATTAGTGGATCCTGCTTTTGAGAACTGACTTTTGGGGGCATTAATTTCAACCAAGAAAGATTTGGCTAATATGTGAGGTCTCAGGACCTCCATGGAGCCCGGGAGCCTGTCTGTCCATAGGGCTGACCTGTGGCCCCATCCCCGTCTTGGTGGAGACCTGCTCCATCACAACCTCAGGCTGTTCTGACTCCTCTTATCTCACAAAAGGCAGGGATGGGAAATCAAGCAAAACTAGGAGCAGTGTGCAGCTGTCACACGCCAACTGTTCTGTCGTGATTTGGTAGAGAGTCTCATCTGAAAGTCCACACTGCAGTCCTGCTCTCGGTCCATGGAGCAGTTAGAAGTTCAGATAGGCTGTAGGGGCCTGGGACGTATTTGTGGTATGCGAACATTCTGTGGACAGAGTCCATGGCTAGCACTGGGTTTGTGGAGAGCATGGCCTTTAACAAAGGTTGGAATATGATTAAGGAGAAACTAGCTCAATGGATACAACAGCACATAGAGCTTAGGCAAATCATATATATTTTTTTAAAAAAACTGGCTTTAGGTGGCTAGAAAAAGTTTTTCTAAAGCAAAGTTGTCCTATGAGGGCAAATGCACGTGTGTTGACATTACACAAAGCAGAGCTGCAAATCCCCAGTGCTGGCACCCCAGCTGTGCGCCTGGGCCTAATTCCCATTTCCCTAGTGCCTTCCCACAGGAAGAGTGCGCACAGCAAGCGTCAGAGGCTACATTTCTGTTTACCACTCTAGAAGGAACACTTAAACTTCATTTTCAGATAAATATCCATTTGGGTGGCGCCTGTGGCTCGG
This sequence comes from Otolemur garnettii, assembly GCF_000181295.1. NCBI lineage: Eukaryota > Metazoa > Chordata > Mammalia > Primates > Galagidae > Otolemur > Otolemur garnettii. Next base: position 4,557,314 of record NW_003852482.1, read on the forward strand.
TGAGTAGGGCGCCGGCCCCATATACCGAAGGTGATGGGTTCAAACCCAGCTCTGGCCTAACTGCAACAAAAAAATAGCCTGGTACTGTAGCGGGCACCTGTAGTCCCAGCTACTTGGGAGGCTGAGGTAAGAGAATCGCCTAAGCCGGAGGAGTTGGAGGTTGCTGTGAACTGTGACTTCACAGCACTCTATTGAGGATTAATAAGTGAAACTCTGTCTCAGAAAAAAAAAGAAACATCCATTTATAAGTTGCAGGGGACCTAACTGTGTAGACAGATGGCCTAACCACACATAGAAAACGGGGACTCAAGTGACTAGGAGGCACAGTGGTGTAACTGCAGCAAACCTACCTGAGGAGAAAGAGCAAAGCAATCTTACACTGTCCTTAGCAGTCTGATGATTTCAGCATATGTTACATTATATAATTTATAATTTGTTATATTCATATGCTTTAAATATAGTTATGATTTATTACAATACCTTATATTTGTGAAACTAATGTATGAACATATAAGAAAAAGAGAAGAAGCAGTGATACTGGTGTTGTCAGGAACGGAGATTTTCAGCATAGGTGAAAAAAGAAAACAAGTGGACAATCAGAGAAGTAAAATCCTATAATCTTACACTTTAATTGGAAAACATCTGTATGAATTTTTAGTTTATTTTTCTCTTTGTAGAAGAGTACATATTTCCTAGCTCTATTCAAAAGCCCTAGCAGTACAGACAACCCACCCAGACTGGGGTCCCCACACACTATTTTTCATAGCTAGAAAGGAGGTGCCCTGAGTCAGGGCAGGAGCTGCCTGGGGAGAGCAAGAGGCCGGGCTGTCCTGGCGGCCAGAATGCAAGGCACCAAAGGCCCAAGGGGGTGTCAAAGGACTGCAGGAGCTGACATGAGGCTGCCATCTGGCCAAAGATGGACAAGCTGGGCACCACAAAGCCTGTGATGGAGAGGTACAAATCTGAGAGTTCACCAGGAAGCCCAGGGCCCCACCCCACTTACAGGGCACCAACTCACTATTCTGAAAACAGATAAAGAGAGAAACAGGCATTTTCCCATCTTTCCTGTCCAAATGATATTTCAGGGTCACGAAACAGATGATGAGGAAGAGTCCTTTATAGAACTGTAGCTAATAAATGCAGAAGGAACAGCAGAATTCTAACAACCAGCATTTTGCGATCCCTAAGGAAGCAGTAGGGGTAACTATCAGTGGCAGTTAAAGCCATTAGACACAAGATCGCTGCTGGGTCTGGCTGACACCACCTGAGCCTGCTGCTCCATCCCAGTGTCACTGAAGGGATCCAGCAGACATCCTGTGCCTCCCAACTGGATATACCGCCTAGGAAGAGGCCTTGAGCCTCCTCTAGATCACAGGACATGTAGGGGAGACAGGAGCACATTCACCACCACCACTACCAGAGTGGGGACGTTCCATGAGATAAATGACCCACTCAACAAATGAATGACATGGCTGGTCCCAAGGCAGCGAGTTCTCTCCACTGAATGTTCAATCAGCTACAGAGAGGACCTCTTGTCCCACTGTCCCTTTCTTCTTACTGCACTTGACTAGTCTTTAGGTCAGCCTGGCCTGCCCCCCAGGCAGGTTCCCAGGACTAGCCACTTCAGGCTGACTGGGCCACTGGTTTCCCAATCTTGTTGGGGGAGGGGACTGCCCAGGAGCCAGTCCGCAAGACAGGGCTTGCCTGAGGCAGTTGGTTTGAGGATTGATGTCTGCCGAGCTGCTGAAAGGACCCGGGGTCACACTGAGTGATGGGGTGACCCCCAGGAAGCAGTACTGCTCCGAGGGTGTGGAAGGAGGCAGGCTGGGCCCAGTAGCCTCTGTGGGTGTGAAACCCAAGGCTGTGAGACAGCAGGGCTTCCCAAGAACCTGCAGAGAATGTATCCATTTAAAGAAAAACTGAGTCCAGGCCTGAGGTACTTTGGACCGCCCTCACCCTGCCCTACTGGAGGTGGGGGGCGTAGGCCAGCAAGAGACCACTGTTTGCAGGAAGGAGCAAATGAAGGCACTAAGGGAGCCCAACCCCTAGGCTGGAGGACACTCCCTATGGCTTGAACGCTCCCATTGAGAAACCAGGAGGCCTCAGGAACACTGATTTAATAAGGATGGTTCCAGTGGGGCATGACCTTTGCCAAAGAGACCCCAAACGGATGGGATCTGAAGACAAGATGGTCTTTGGCCACGTGACCACAGATCAGGTTCCTCAAACCATCTCTGCCACCAGAGTCAGAAGACCCAACCTGAGACCGGCCCTGCCCCAAATGCAGCCCCCACACAAGCTGGTCTCTGGCTCAGAGAGACAGCAGGTGCTGACTCAGCCACCAGATGCTGGGCTGGTTCACCTGTGCATGGAGCCAGGGCACAACTTCAGGGATGTTCCCAAGGCTTCCTCATTAGGCTGGTCACCAGTCTGGCCTGGTCAGGGAGACCTGGCCTCAGGCCCAAGGCCCTGTCACACATAGTCCAAAATCTCCGTCTCCATCTCATTCTCACTGCCGTCCGATGGCTTGAAGTCCTCTTCCTCCTCCTCTTCTTCGTCTTCCTCGTCTTCCCCAGACTCGTACGTCAGCGGCTCTTTCCCACCATCAGCCTTGGTTGGGCTAGAGAAAAGAGCTGGGGCAGAGGAAACAAGCTGGGGTGACCAACGCAGGCCTCTGGCTGTCAGGGGCCTGCTTGCCACCACAGCTATCTGGGGAGTGTTGGCCAGGGACAGGTGGAGGTCTGTAGTCTAACAAGTATTTCAGGGGAGCACTGAGGCTGCAGTTTGACAACTGCTCTCCCAGAGGAGCCATGGCAGCTTCAGGGCCCATGGATCCCCCAAGATTATACACACTACTACTCCTGCGAGAAGGTTCATTGCCTCAATTAATGCCTTAATGTTGATGATCAAAAGGCAATCCAGGCGCTGTCCCAAACAAGCCTGAGAGCCCTTGCTCTGGTTGGATCCGCGGGAGTGGCTGGTCTAAGCCCCCACCCCAAGCCTGGGTGGAACCCAAGAGGGCCTTAGCTCTGCCCAGCCTCACCGGGACCACAGCCCAGCAGGTGTTCACCCTCCTTGCTTCCTCAGTGGTCAGCACCTGCCCCCGCCAGGGCTGCCTCCTGCTGTAGACCCTAGGCCTGTAGACTCACAAGCCTCCCTCCCACAGGGCAGGGGCAAGATGAACCCATTTGGGTAAAATTTCTCGGAAATGGCTCCATTAGGGACACCTGCTGTCACCAGAGTGGGTCCTGAGTGGTTCTCACCAGGTCTGTTGGAGCGAATGGTCTGCAGGGTCATGAGAGACATGGCATCCCTCAGGTCATCACTGGTCTTGGGGAGGCACCATCCATCCCGTTCTGTGCACAAAGTCTCTGCCCCATCATTGCGGTGAATGATCTTCTGCAACCTGGGGAGGGAGAGGGACTCGTAGACAGAGGGACAGGTAGAAAGCTCCGGGATGCTGGATCTGGTCCAGGCAGGGGAGTTGTGCTGAGAAAAACAGCACTGAACGTGATAGCTGTAGGGCTGAGCACAGGACACAGCGTGAGAGCTAGGCGTTCCCGGCTGGGCTCCTGAGACCGCGTGGTCCTGGGACCTCTTGCACTGGGCAGAGCTCATGTGCCACCCATGTGCTTCTGGTGTGTCATGGCTTTCACCAGGTTTCAAGCCGCGGTTAAAGGCTCCCGCCCTTCCCCCATGCCCAACTCCTGCAGCTTTTTAAACTCAACTAAGAATAAGCAGAGAAAAGGTATCTGGGATCTGATCAGCCCTGGGATTAGGACCTGCCTCATAGACCTTCATGTGGGCAGTGCGGGGTAGGGGCAAAGATACAACAGCAGGAATGGCATCTGCTAGGCAGAGTCACCATCAGAGTGCAGCCCATGGTCAGGGCCACCAGTGCAGGGCTCTGGGCAGCACCAGCCTCCCAGAAACTGAGTCTTCTGGCAGAAAGATGAAGGCTGACATGAGATGGAAGAGTCGCAGAAAACAATTTGATCTGGTGATGTCTTAGCAGTCCCCTGAGTCCCCAGGGCCGCCCAGTGTCTCAGGCCTCCCGTACATACTCTTCCACGTTCAAATCACACAGCTGGTAGAACATCTGTCGATAGGGTGGCAGGCCCCCCTCCCGGAAGATGTAGACGGTGTCCTGGAGAAAGGAGGGAGACAGACAAGGACAGTTGCAGGAGCCCTTGGTGGCAAGCAGTGCTGGAGATCCCATGCTGCAGGAGTTGGCTTGTTACCAGCACCTGGTTGGGCACACAGGCCAGAAAGCTGGTGAACAGATGCAAAGAAAAAAAGCTCTGACTCCCCAGGAGGTTCTGGGAGGGGTGGAGGAAGCAGCCGGGCCCTCCCAGAGACCAGGAACCCAGAGTCACCTGCCTGACAAACCACAGCGCTCAAAGCTGGGCTGGCACGAGCCTTGTGCTGGGCTCTGCTCAGCACCTTCCTGCAGAGTCTGACCTGCTCACTTTACCAACTGCCACTATGGGTCATCCTACACACCCACCGCCACACTGTCTTGACATCTGGTTTAACAGGGTCAGCTTTCTCCTCTCCTGACCTAGGCAGGTGGTTCTAGAGGCAGGGGTGACAGCCTCCAGTGTGAGAGTCCTTGAGAAGGGAGGCTTTCCAAGCTGTGACATGGTCACCTCTCATTGCAAAGACAGCAAAGGCCTGGAACCCTGTGCAGGCATAGGCCCAGGCCCAGGAGCACTGATGGTGCAGGGAACAGTGCAGCCGTCATTCAGCCTATCTTTGCTATACTCCACCCTGCCACCTACAACCCCCAGCAGGTGATTCCAGGCTGGGGAACACACCCTCCCTGGCCTTTCCCAGGACCGTGGTGGGCTCACAGGAGCCCGAGTGTTGGGAAAGCCTGCAAAGCTCCTGCCCAGCCCAGCACCACGCCCAGATGGTCTGCTCATGCGACTGCCTGAGTCCCATCATTCTAGAGGGATGTCACGTGGCTAGTGGGGCCCAGGTCCATGAAAGGCAGCCACATGCAGCTGCCGGTGTCAGGTTCCCCTCTGAGACGTGTCACCACTTCTTTGCCCAGATGGTCCTTAACACCCATGGTGCCAGGTGGCTTGTACCCCAAAGGTGGGGGTGGGGCCAAGGCACAGCTTGTGTGGAGCAGCCTCAGAGCTCCCCAGTTGCCACCCACAGGGCACCCAGCCTCAAAAGGGAGATGCCTCACATCTACCCTCCATCTTCTCCCTCAACCAAGCAGACTGCTCCCTCCTGGGGCTCAGGGGCACCCACCTTGAGCTTGTACTTGCTGGGGGCCAATTTCCGAACTCCAGGTGTCCCCGATGGGCCCAGACCCTGTTTCAGGTCATGCATGGTGACGAGCTGGCTGGCTGTGTGGGGACAATGGCAGTGCTTTGACATATGGGGCTAGGGATGGGGGTATCTCTGTTGACCACCCCACTCTGTCCTCCCACCTGCCCACCCTCCTCTGGCAGTTTCCTGGAGGAAGGGATCCCAGGAAGAGCCTCCCCACCTGCTGTCAGATGCCCCCTTCCCTAGCATCAGCATGAGGGCAAATCACTCCTGACCCTGAACAGTCCTGGGGCACTTACTAGTCTTTTTGATGGTGATGGGGAGGCTGTAGTTGTAGGTGCTGCGCTTTGCTTTGACAGGCAACTCATTGGGGGCATAACCTGCAGATGAGGTCGGGCATGTCGGGCAGGCGGGTGGGCACAGGGCCCATCTGCAGACAGCCCTGGCTTCACGTTGAGGGTAAGAGCTGTGTTCTTGGGGCCAACTCCTGAGAAAGGTGACCCCAGCCACCAAGCACACCCCTGGGCAACAGTAACCAAGGCAGGCTAGCACTGCCCACACAGGGCGGGGCCAGTTGTGGAGTGCCTTGCACTCCTGGCTAAGACGCTCACTAGTGCCAGCTCACATCACAGGACCACAGGTCACTGTGAGGCACCTGACCCAGAAAGTGGCTCAGAAACAGAGGGTCAGCATTGGGGCCGGAACTGAGCTGAGCCTTTGTTTCAGCACTATCCTGCATCCAACATGTTCTCACCCTGGGGAAGAGGCTTTATTCTCTCCAAGTAAATAGACTGTTATGACAAAAGACTATGCTAGGAATGGAAAAATATAGAGAGAAAGAAGGAAGGCAAAATTTTTAGTAGTTTTTACCGTATTTCAATCCACAACGGATTCGGAAATCAAGGACTTGATAAATCTTGGCCTCTGGGTTTTTTCGGGGGTCATACCCAAATCGGATCCATAGGCTTCGCCAGGGCCCTGTGATCTGGGGACAGAGCAGGTGGGAGCATGAGGTGACATCAAAGCCCAGGCCCCAGGTGGGAGCAGAGCCCTATGCTGGGGTAGTAGGACAGCCTGAGAGCTCAGGATGCCCACCCAGCTCTGCCGTGCTCAGGCTGTTGCCATGAGGTCACTTAGCCTTTCCAATCCTGGGTATCCTGTCACACTTTCCCATGGTCTTGGGGGGATTAAATGAGATGTGCCTATGGTGCCTGGCACACAGTAAGTGTCTAGTGTTACTACCATCCTAGTGGATGGGATGTCTTTGTCCCCAAATGGTGCTTCTAAAGTACTTATGTCTAAAAACCCAATGGTAAGTGACAGAGGAGGCTCTCCAGAGTCTGGAGTCCAATAGGGTGGGAGGATTGATTCTCATGCCCAAAACCCACCACTAGCCCTCATGGCCACATGGTAGGCTGGCCTCCCTGGATGCCCCGTGCAAGTCCCTGCGCATTCCTTTCCTGTCAGCTCCACTAGGAACCCTAGTAACAATATTCCCTTTTTATCCCACTCCTGGGCCCTCCAAACTAACTCAACACAGGTGGGAGGAGCTGAGGTGGCTACTGTGGGCAGGGCCTGGGCTCTGCCACTCACAGTTGGAGGGTTTGGCACATCATGCCACCTCTCTAAGCCTCGGCTTGTCCTCAGTGTTAAAAAGGGACCCCTGTGACTCCCTGCAGGTAGGAATAAAGGATCTGATGTGTACCAGCACTTCTTCAGTGCTCGTCTTAAAAAGTCCTCACAACCAGCCCATCCTCTACAAAATAATCCCTTTACTACAAATCAGGTAATTAATCCTTTATCCTAAAGTCATCCAAATACGTTATTAGAAGGCTGGGTCTCAGGGAGCTGAAAACCTTGTAGTTGACTTTAACAAGCTATCTTGGGGCACTAGGATGAGGGGTAGGACAGGGGACCCCGGCTCTCACTATATTCTAAGATGTCAAATCAGGGATCAAGGCCCACACTGGTGGGAACCAAGGCAAGTGGGCAGCCGATACTTACCATGTAATAGGCCAAGTAGGGAAGCAAGACCTTGAGCTTGTCAGGGTGGACGCTGATGTTGGCCTTGACGGCATTCCGGGACCAGACAGGACGGATTTCAAACAGCTGGGGAGAGCCAACAGCAGAGGCTGGGCCGAGACCAGCAGCTTCTGCTCTCCTGCCCCAAACTCCCCAGCATGTGAAGAGTGGGTGATGGGCAGGAGCTGGGCAGGGAGGGCCCAGCCCCCAGGACGTGCTGCACTTAGACTCCCCTCTTTCAGCCATCTGAGGCCTGGGTTGATGCCTAGCACATACAGGTATGGGACCTGGGGGCCTCACAATGACCACAAGGGACATGGTACCTGTCCTGACACAGCTCACACCATAGTAGGCGAGCAGGGCTGAGGGGGGCATGCCAGAGCTCCAAGACCCCCAACCTACAGCCTCTGATGGGGCACTCTCTGGACACAGTCCACATTCCTAAACTGGCTCACAAGGCCCCTTTTGCCCTGGCCTTCACACTCTGGCCATGCCGACTCTGAAGGGGAGGCCAGTGCAAAAGGGGCCTTGTGAGCCAGTTTAGGAATGTGGACTGTGTCCAGAGAGTGCCCCCCCAGGGACTGTAGAAATTCAGCAAGATATCCAGTCTCTGGCAGGAACAAGCTTCCCCACAGGAACAGTGCAGAATTCAGCTTAAGCCAGGGAAGAGCCTGAGCCGAGCCTTAGCCGGCAGTGATGCAGTCTTTCTGTGAACTTGCTGTCCACACCTGAGGGGACACAACTACCAGAGGCCCCAGCCTCAGACTTCAAAGCACCTCCGAGCCAGAGGGGCGGGCAGGTGCCGGCAGCCCAGCTCCTCCAACAACAGGGAAGACCGAGCTGGGGCTGGCACATGGCAGGTGCCCTGCCAAGTCTGCTGCCACCAGCGAATGAACAAACAAAAGCTTAGAGGATCTCAGAGTGCCACGTTTAAGTCACATTTGAACAATACACTCATTTTATTTACCCACCACCAAAGGGACTTAAGAATTCTAAGAAGTATTTTCAAGCTTGGGAATGCAAGGCTAACAGGGCTTTCAGATGTAACACCTGGGGATGAAAATTTCCTACATACTAAGGAAAGAGTTTGAAAACTTTAAGCACAGTTAACCCACAGCCTGGGACGGGGAGCAGCTAGGTAAACACCAGTGATCTGTGCCAGGGAGGTGTTGGTCAGGTGGGCACCGCCCCAGACTCACCTTCCTCAGCTCCTCCTCCACCTTCCGATCCATGGGGTTGGTGCAGACTCTCTTCCATGTGTGCACTGCAGCTTCCAGGGGTTTCGAGGGCACCTCGTCCTCAAAGTTGACAAAGATGGCATTGTGGGGGCGCCGGGCCCTGCTCAAGCCAATCAGATTCTCTCCTGAGATGGGGGGGTTGTTGTAGCCTTCCCTGAGGGTCAAAAGTGCTGGTGAGAACAGGACCACTGAGGACAATCCCAGGCACAGGCCTGGTCAGACCAGGCAGGGTGCCCAGTGGCCCAAGTTTATGTGCTTTCTCCCTGGAAATCCAGGTGAGGGAGAGGATTACAGAGCTGGCTGCTGAAGGAACCCGTGTTCCCAGGCTGACAACCAAGGAAGAGAAGAGCTGTGACTGCCAATGGCAGCTCAGAAACCAAGACAAGGCCAAAGGCACCGGAGGCTGGGGCATGGAAAAGAGCACCTGTCATGAAGCTGGTGGCCTGAGAACTGCACTGAGTCACAGGCAACATTGTGTAGCCAGTGAGAAGCTGGACACAATCTAAAGTCCATCAGCCAGGGACGGAAAGTCACTTATGTCACCACCACACAAAGAACATGAGTGGCTAACAAGATAGGACAACTACACCTCCTGACGTTAACTTTCACATGACTCACACATTTAACCCTCTGAACACTTCTCTGGAGAAGGAATAATTTTTTTTTTTTTGAGACAGAGACTTAACCTGTTCCCCTGGGTAGAGTACTGTGGCATCACAGCTCACAGCAACCTCTAAGTCCTGGGCTCAAGCAAGTCTCCTGCCTCAGCCTCCCAAGTAGCTGGGACCACAGGCGCCCGCCACAGCACCTGGCTATTTTTTGGTTGCAGCCGTCATTGTTTTTTGGTGGGCCCGGGCTGGATTCGAACCTACCACCTTAGGTGTATGTGGCTGGCGCCTTAGCTACTTGAGCCACAGGCGCCGAGCCAGGAATAATTTTTGATAAAGGAATGGCAGCCACAGGGATGAGGGAACTTGCCCAGAGCCACTTCACTGTGGGTGTGTCACTGTAATAAGAGCACCCTTCTAGTGGGGCATATACGTGGGGGGAGGGGTACATGGGATTCTCTGTACCTTCATCTTATTTTGCTGAGAATGTAAAAATACACTTAAAAAGATCTTTAAAAAACCAACACACAAAGAAAGGGTTCTAGCACCCTATGTATGTGTTGGCACAGAACACACCTGGGCAGCTATCTCCCAAAACACTTGCAATGGCCCCCCTTTACCACTGGACGTCAGTCAACAGACACAGAAAGCAGGAGACTGGGACAGAGAAGCTGCAGCTGGTCATCCCACCCTGAGGCAGATTCCGTTTCCCCACTCTACCCCCAGCCCCCAAGTCCTTCTGAAGTACATTTAAAGTATGACCTGGACAGAACCCAACTCTACCCAGGTGATTAGTATTTTTTAAATCAGTCCTTGATTTTTCTACATGAGCTAATACCCTTTGCAATCCTCTGGAGAAAAACAAAGTGATTTTCACAATGGGAAACAAAATTCAAAAGGTGGGATCAAGTGCCCTTTTTAATGAAAAAAGGGCCTATATGAATAACCGCTCCAGACAGGGCAATGCCATCCTATTTTCAAAGATACCCTCAAGGACAGCCGGGTAGTCTATTGGTATCTGCCCCTGAGGGAAAGGCCCACAGACCTCTGTTGCACCCCCACTGCTGGCAGCTTTGGGCTGAGGTCCTGGTGTGTCACTGTGATTCAAAGCATTCAGAGAACTGCTGGCAGGGGCCATGGGTGCTAGCAGCCAAGCCAGCAGGCCCAACCTGCAGACTCTCCTAAGGGAGCAGAAAGGGCTCAATGTTCCCACACAGAAGGGACACCCTCAGGCCAACCTCCCAGCTTCTCTTCTGCCTACTAGATATATTCGCCCTCCCCAGACCCACAGAGGGCTGAGGAGGCAGCCAGGCCAGGCCCCATGCAGTCAGGAAGGCAGCAGATAGCAGCCCTGGGAAGAAAGGCAGGTTCTTTCCACATGCTGGGAAGCCAATAACCCACATGGGGAGGAGAAGGGCCAAGGGGACCTGCCCTTCCCTCGTCCCACCCCAGAGCCTTGGGAACAGGTGTCTGCTGGCCCAAGGGCACAGCAGGGACTCAGATGTTGTCATCAGCACCAGCTGCAGCAGCACCAAGGATGCCATCTCCTTCCGCTGTGTATTTGTTTGCTTCTGACAATAGTAAATTTCTTCTAGAGGTAGAAACCAAGACATTTTATAAAATATGTAACTTTAAACAGCCTGAGCAAGAGTGAGACCCCATCTTTAAAAACAGCCAGGTGTTATGGCAGGCACCTGTAGTCCCAGCTACTCAGGAGGCTGAGGTAAGAAGATCACTTGAGCCCAGGAGTTCGAGGTTGCTGTCAGCTGTGACACCACAGAACTCAACCCAGGGTCCAGGGTGACAAAGTGAGACTCTGTCTCAAAAAAAAAAAAAAAGTAACTTTAAAAAGGGATCATCAGCCTCCTGTTTAAAACATGCACAAGCATAATGTGCTACAGAAAAGCTCCGCAAGCAGGGGTTTTCGGCATGGTGGTGACGTGACCTGACTCTTTAGTCACACATGGCCATTAGCTTACTCTTACAATCAGAAACAAAAGGGGGTTGGGACGGTAGGGAACTTACACATTAAGCAGACCCAGGAGACATCAATCATAAACAACATGTGGAGACCCTGTTTGGTGCCTATGATGCTTTTGAGACAACCAGGAAACACTGAATAAGGATAGGGTCTGTGTGACACTAAGGAGTCCCATATAATCTGTTCAGAATGACACTGGTGTCCCAGGTGCATTGGAAACATGGGCCTGCTCTGCCAGAGGTGCACACTGCTTGTCTCTAGAGGCTGCTGAGCCGGGCAGGGAGAGAAGTGAGAGCAGAACGGTGCTTGAGGCAGAAGCACATGAGGGGCGCGTAGAGGCCACACTCCAAGGCATGTTTTTGAATGCTCCATAATGTTGCTAAAAGAAGAGAATAATATGCTTTCTCCCAAGGATAAATCTAAGCCCTTCGCCATGGTCTGTGAGACCCTCACCCTACCACTCTCCCTGGCTCCCTCTGCCCTGGGGGGACCAGCCTCCTGATGCTTCCTCTGCACCTGCAGGTCCCCTGGTCTAGAACATTCTCCCAGGATCTTCACCAGCCCAGCTCCATTCCCACTCAGGTCTGTTTTGGATGTCAGCTCCGCCAATGGCCACCCTCAGCCCTGGCCACCACCTATTGGGCACCCATCTCTTTCCTGTGCTCTGCCCGGCTGCCTAGTCCCTGAGCAGCACCTCACCTGCTGTGTGGTCCACAGACACAAGGGTCCTGAGAGTGCTCTGGGCCGAAACAGACACTTGGGCAGGACTTGAAGAAGTATTTAATGAGAAATGAAAAAGTCCTCCCACCCCGTCAGAGATAAATGTTTGAGCCCAATCTTCTATACTTTTCTAGGCTTCTGTTATCAAACCACAATTTATTTTCAGTCCACAAAATCTGGTCTAACGCCTGCCATTTCCACACAGTAAGGCAGGTATCCTGGACGTGTGCTGTGGCAGGCCACAGAGCCCACTCACCCAAAGGCTGTACTTTTGGAAACTCAAAATGTGCTACAGAATAATTCTTCAACACCACCACCTGAGTTTCAAAGTCTTTTTCGTTACGCTCATCTATGCATGTTAGTCTTACTCCCCAAAACCTTCTCTCTGGGTCCACAAAGACGCAAACTGCCTCTCACGGGCCAGCCCTGCTCCAAGCACTGGAGTATGACAGAGGGCAAAATAGGCCAAGCCACTACCTTTGGGGAGTTTACATCAAAATGAGAAAAATTTTTAAAAATTGTCTTCTTGCATATAATTTTAAAAAGTAAAGCACATAAAGAGAACAGTGTGACACTGATCAAAGCCATGGAGTGGGGAAGATGGATGGGGGGAATGCGGGCACTGACACCAGGTATCGTGTGCACTGCAGGCAGGGTGGAGACCCGTGGGGTGTGGGACAGTGGGCAGTGAGCTGTGCACACTATTGGTCTAGGTTGGGTAATTTCAAACCCATTTTCTTCATTTTTTTACCCACTATTCAGTCTTGGCTTTTACACAAAGGAAATCCTATTCCTTCATGTCAGCATGTGGCTGGTCTCCAGCATAAAACGAACATTTGACAATGTCCAGGCCTGCCTTTCCCACAGGCACTGGGGGCTCTAATTATGTCAAGAGCTTCTAAATTAAAGAACTGGTTTCATCTGAATTACATGTGGTCTTGGTAGGAATGTGCACTTGGGAGGGGAATGGGCCATGAGTCATATCCATCTGGCTTCTCACAACCCTTAGTGGAGAAGAAAAGAAGACTGATACAAGAGACATCCAGTGCCTGTCTTTAGTGCTTACACACAAGAGGGAGCAGAGACCGAAACACACGTACACCAAGCCAGATCTGTGCAGCAAGTCACACACACCCTGAAGCACATGACATCGGGTTCTCTGAAGCCACCTCCAGCCAAACAGGGCAGACCAGGAGATATCAACAGCTTTCTGCTGTTCAGGTTAACTGGGTCTGAGGTTTTGCAGGTGAGTGTGGCAAAAGGAGACAGGCCACGGAAGGATGGATTACAAAGATGGCCATGAGGCTCAGCACCTGTAGCAGAGTGGTTATGGTGCAGGCCACATGCACCAGGGCTGGCAGTTAGAATCTGGCCTGGGCCAGCTGAACAACAATGACAACTGCAACAACAACAAAAAAAGCCAGGCATTGTGGTGGGTGCTTGTAGTCTCAGCTACTTGGGAGGCTGAGGCAAGAGAATCACTTAAGCCTAAGAATTTGAGGTGGCTGTGAGCTGTGACACCATGGTACTCTACCCAGAGCAAGGTAGTGAGACTCTATCTCAAAAAAAAGATGGCCATGAAATTTCTGCCAGGCTTGGGGATAGTAAGGCCATGAGGGGGCATAGGAAGTGGGAAAGGCCTAGAGTCAGAGGGGGACATTCACAGGAGGCCTTTCTTAAGTAGTGTCTGGTAACAGGCAGAGTTGCTAGCTTAGAGCCCATAGCTCAGCAGCTAGGGTGCTCGTTACATACACCAGAGCTGGTGGGTTCAAATCTGGCCCAGGGCCTACCAAACAACAATGACAACTACAATAAAAAAAAAAAAAAGCTGGGTGCTGTGGTGGGCACCTGTAGTCCCAGCTACTTGGGAGGCTGAGGCAAGAGAATTGCTTGAGCCCAAGAGTTGGAGGTTGCTGTGAGCTGTGACACCACGGTACTCTACCAAGGGCGACATAGTGAGACTCTGTCTCAAAAACAAAACAAAACAAAACAGGCAGAGCTGCTGGTCAGCAATGACAAGGGAACTAAACCAAAGGACATTAATCTACAGGAACCCTCAAGTCCCACAGCCACATCCTCTGCACCGTAAGAGTCATTGGGAATAGAGCTGATGTGATGATCACAGGCCACCACCTATGAAGGGGCTGTTCTGCACTGGGCCCTGTGCTGAGAACTACGTGTGCTTTTTACATTCAATCCTGGCGGGGCACAGTAGCTCATGCCTATAGTCCCAGCACTTTGGGAGGCCAAGAAGATTGCTTAAAGCCAGGAGTTTGAGACTTAGTCTCGTTAACACAGACCCCATCTCTACAAAAAACAGAAAAATTAGCCGGGTGTGATGGCACACAGCTATAGTCCCAGCTACTCTGGAAGCTTAGGCAGGAGGATCCCTTGAGTCTAGGAGTTCAAAGCTGCAATGAGCTATGATCATGCTATTGCACTCTAGCCTGGGTAACAGAGAGACTTTGTCTCTAAATACATAGATAAAAAACAAATTCAATCCTAAAACTTCTCTTCAGTAGGCACTGCTGCTGCCACCTCATTTTTAGGATGGAGAACTGAGGCTGAGAAGCTAAGTGGCTGGAGCCACTGGCTCTGCCAATGAGTGGCAGAGTCCAGTCTTGGACCCAGACCCTCTGACCACAGGGCCCTTGTTCTGACCTTGATGCCACAGTGTTAAAGGGGGCCTCACCGATGCTGTGTCTCTGGGCGGTAGAAGTAGTCCACTGGGGTGTCTAGCCGGGAGAAGATGGGCGGGGGGATGTAGAGTGGCAGCTCCTGGTGGAAGAAGCCCTGCTTCTCAGGCCGTAGCATAAGCACCTTGTCATACATCGATGTGTGCTTGCCACTGGCTTCTGTGTGCATGGCCAAGTACTGGAAATCAGACATCCCTGGAAAGAGAGGTAGGAAGACAGATGCTGTGACCAGGAAGGCCCATCCACAAATGGGCAGCTGGCACACACCAATGCCCACATTCCCTTAGGGACATGCTCACTGGGTCTTACATTGGAGGTTGCCAGGTCGTGGTGGCAAGTGCTGAAACTACACCCTTCCAAATGCTCCTGTGAACCTGGCTCAGCACACTCCACGTCACTTATGTAGAAACTATTTTTTGGGATGGGGGAGCCATGTGATAGGTGAGGATGAAGTCTGGGTCCCTGCTTCTGAAGACATAATATGCACAGGAATCACCTGGGATCCTGCTAAACACAATCTCAGGTGCTGAGATTCCACACTGCTAACAAGCTCCCAGGTGAGGCTGCGGCTGATGCCCAGGGACATGGGGAGTAGCAAGGTACCGGCTCACTCAGATGCAAATCTGATACAAAGTGTGGGGCTGCTTTTTTTTCCTTTGAGACACAGTCTCACTCTGTTGCCTTGGCTAGAGGAAATTTTATCAATCACTTGGAAAACCTTGTCCCTCGTCCCACAAAGAACCCTCCTTGGAGAACACCATGTCCCATCAGAATGATGGACATTCAAATGCCTAACCTGTGGGACCCCAAGTCCTATCTTTCCTTCTTTTTACTTTCTTTTTCCCCTTTTCTTCTTAGTCTCCTTTTCTTTTTTCAATCATTATTCCTTTCAGGTTATGCCTCAGAACTGCAGGCATTTCTAAGGTGAGTAATTCACCAACCACCTGGGCCTGGCCCTTTAACAGGCATTACCTCCCTGCATCTCCCCAGGACCTCACAGACTCTAGACTCCACAGTCTCTTCTGTGCAGACAAGGAGACTGAGGCTGAGGGTGCCACAGTACCTACCTAGAGGAACTGGAGAGCTCAGGTACACACATTGCCACCTTATAGCCCCTCTCCACTTACCAGCCTCACCAGTGTCCCCTGTAGGTGGCAAACTTGACTGAGCAGCACATGGGAGATGTCCAGTCTGCTAAGAGCTCAAAGGAGCATGAGTTCCCGAGGAGCTCAAGTGAGCTGGGAGAGGGCTAGCAACACCAGTAGTGGTTAAGACCAAGAGAAGGTTTTAGAACAGGGGAGGAAAAAACTAGAGGTCTACTGACCAGTTTTTTTTTGGCCCCATATAGCAGTTTTATTAACAATTAAGAGATTTCTCATAGATTCCTAGCTTCTCTTGAAGTATGCTGAAGATCAGCGAGCCCACTGCTGGAGGTGGAAGAGGAAAGGCTGCCTCCTGGCTGGGGCCCCTGCTCCTCAAGTCTGGGCATAGCCTGGCCCACTTCATGGGTATAAATGACCTACATGGTTCCTATAAGCCATGAAATAACCAAATGCTGCAAGACCAGACTTCACCATTACCCTGAAACTTGTAAACAGTGGAGATAATGCCCAGGATCTCCATGCCAAATGTGACCTCGGGGTGGGCCTCGGTGCCCAGCACCCCCTTCCGCTGCCTTGTCTTCTTCTTGATCCGGAGTAGCAAGCTGCTGGTGCTGAAGCGGTTGGCACACACAGGGTGGCAATAAGGGTCCTTGGGCCGGAAGTACAGCTCTAGCCTCTTAGAGGGGTCTGCGTAGATCTGTCAAGACGAAAGAAGGCAGAGTTAAGGCAGTGATCAGCTAAGCAGCCAGCAAGGAGCTGATCCTCTCTTACCAAAAGCCTGGTGGTGAACCAGGTGAACCAGGTGACTGAGGAAGAGCCAGGAGGCTTAATTTTCATTCTGAACTTTTAATTCCTTTAAACTAAAAAACCCAAATATCAGGCAGCGCCTGTGGCTCAAAGGAGTAGGGTGTTGGCCCCATATGCCAGAGGTGGCAGATTCAAACTCATCCCCAGCCAAAAAAAAAAAACAAAAACAAAAACCAAAAAACTACAAAAACCCAAATGTTCTCGGTTTTTATGTAGTGGAGAAAATGAGGACCAAGAGAGGTTGTGAAGTTGAAGATAACAAACTCCAGTGAAATAAAAGCCCCGTTTTCAAGTGCCTGTTCAGTATGGGACCTCATTTGACTCTTCTGGCAACACTCGTGGTAGATATTTTCACTCGAGTCTACTTTGAGGTAACTGAGGCTGGGAGGGGGACCAGTTGAGCAACTTGTCTAAGGCTACCTACTCTAGGGAATACTCACCCCAGAAGGGTCTTGGTATTCAGTCCCATATGCAAATGTTTCTAGGTCCAAAGGAGAGTAAATCCATCATTCATAACCATTTTGGCTCTAGCTGTTACCTACAGCTTTTCAAGCATATGAGGCTGAATGCCAAAGACCCTTTTGGGTCCTTCTCTTTAAAAACTCTAAGAATGGCTCGGTGCCTATAGCTCAACCGGCTAAGGCGCCAGCCACCTACACCTAAGGTGGCGGGTTTGAAACCCCAGCCCGGACCCGCCAAACAACAATGACGGCTGCAACCAAAAAATAACCGGGCGTTGTGGCGGGCGCCTGTGGTCCCAGCTACTTGGGAGGCGGAGGCAGGAGACTCGCTTGAGCCCAGGAGTTGGAGGTTGCTGTGAGCAGTGATGCCACGGCATTCTACCCAGGGGGATAGCTTGAGGCTCTGTCTCAAAAAAAAAAAAAAAAAACTCTAAGAATGGTACCTTCCTCCTAAGATTGTTACAATGATTAAATACACATAAATCACTCAGCCTGGTACCTAACTTATGGCAAATACTCAACACATGGCACCTACTTATGAACAAATGCTTGCCTCGCACTGAGTAAGACCGATGGAATTACTGTCAGATGTGTAAGTACAAAGGAAGCACCAATGTGCACTGGACAAAATGTGCTAGTCTGTTGGCTCCCTAACACCCAAGATAGGGTGGGGCCTTTAGGAAATGCTCAGGAGCTAGCTAAGGAAAGAGTGAAGGTCATCTGGAATTCCCTTGTCTCTTGAAACACACAACTGAGACCTGATGAGGTGGGGGTGAACCCAGCCATGAGCATGGCACAAAGGAGGTGCTCAAGAAACCTGAGAAGAATGAATGAATGATAAAAGTCCCTTTCTGGGCTCACAATGTAGTTGCACAATGCAGTTGGGTAGTTAGTGAAAGTAAGCGTTCTATCAATGCCACAAGTGAATCAATCAGTATAAAACAAAAAAAACCATGAATGCCTGGGGATTTACTGACATCTTGTCGTTAAAAATGAGTTCAAAGCTTTTCAATATTCATAAAGGAAGAGGAAGCAGCAGTTAAAAGCTCAGAAGGCAAAGATGAGGTCAAATACCCACTGTACCACGTAGGAGTCGTTTGACATGATTTGTCTTACCTGTGCATTTATCTGAAAAAATGGGAGCAAAAACAGAATCTGACTCACTACAATGTTGTTAAGATTCAGTAGTACATTCTACAAATTTTATAGAACTAGGAGTACAGAACTGAACAAGAAAGGTCTCTGCTCTTATGGAGTTTACAATCTCAGGACTAAGGGAACAAGACAGACTATAAATTAGTTAAAACATAAGCTGAGGTAGGAATTAACAGGATGAAGAGACATATAACTGCTAGACAACACTCTAATTAGGGCAATCAGGGAAAATCTCTCTAAAGAAGACACATTTCAAGGCCAGGCGCGGTGCCTCATGCCTGTAATCCTAGCACACTGGGAGGCCAAGGCGGATGGATTGCCTCAGCTCACAATTTTGAGACCCAAATGAACAAGAGCAAGACGCCGTCTCTAAAAGTAGCCGGACGTTGTGGCGGTCGCCTGTAGTCCCAAGCGCAAGAGTTTGAGGTTGCTGTGACCTATGACACCACAGCACTCTACCGAGGGCGACAAAGTGAGATTCTGTCTCAAAATAAATAATAAGACACACTTCAAGATTTAGTACATGTAAAGAACTTAACACAGGGGCGGCACCTGTGGCTCAAGGACAAGGTGCCAGCCCCATATGCCAGAGGTGGTGAGTTCAAATCCAGCCCTGTCCAAAAAAAAAGAACTTAACACAGAAACTCATCCCAGTTGCCCTACTTGCTGTATGATCTTGAACAAGCCGTATTCACTCCCTTGTAAAAGGCAGACATTGGGAGTATCTGGTAGGGTTCTAAAGAGGACAGAATGTAAGGGAAGCAACCTAGAACCGTGCCCAGAACAGAATAAAATACCAGCTATTACTGAGCTGCGCTCATGGCATGAATGCTGAGGCTGAGGCTCATATTTGAACATGGGATGGAAAAGAGCCCCAAGAATGTCCCCTACAGTCCTTTCCTTCCGTTCCCGCTTTGCGCGTTCGCGGAAAGCAAAGCTGAGGCCAAGCGGCCTCCCCACAGTCAGCTACTCTCTCCGTTGCCAAGGAAACTACACCCCCCCCCGCAAAGGTCCGCCCCTTCGGCCGTAGCCCAGCCATTTGGTCCCTCCCCCGGTGTTCCAGAGATTCCCAGTTTCTTACACGGGAGACTCCTTCCTCGCCGCCCAGAGTCGACACCATCTTAGTCACGTCACGCACCACGCCCGGGTACTCCACGCACACCATATTCCGCTCCCGCCGCAACTCCACCGGGACCGCCGTCCCCAGCCTCGCCTCCACCGCCTCCGCCGCCATCCCTGACGGTCTAGCCCAGCCCGCCACGGTCCGTTTACCAAAGTGCTCCCGGAGGCCTCGCTTCAATGGTTCCGCGAAGGATTTGTTCCGGGCTCCCTGACTGCTGGTCCCCCTAACTCCCAGAGCTTAGCGAGACTCCACCCTCCTAGAGAACCAACACTTGAGGGGAGGTCCCAGGGCTTCGAGGTAAACGATTTACATGCCCTTGACTTTTTGTTTAAAATCAAGCTGGTTAGTCCGAATGGCAGGGCAAGAACCTGCGTCTCCCACCTGCCAGAGGACGCAGAGGGACAGTAGGACACCACAACCTTAGCCAATGAGAACCCGAGAGTCAGTTAAGCTTTTAGCCAATGAAATTTCCGGAGGAATACACATTTCACCTCCAGTGACGTAGATTTTATCCAATACAGAACCAGGATTTGGCCACTTCCCGCCCTTTTCCCGAAATCTTCCCCAATGACAGCTCGGGGGCGGGGATATGCGAACTTCCGGCTCGTCTCCTTTACTAGGAGAGGCCTCTGCAGGGAATTGACTTCCGGGTCGGGATCCTGACTGAGGTTTCCAATAGCTCAGTCTTATCTCCAAGCTTCCTAGAAAGAAGTTTCTTTCTTTCTTTCTTTTCTTTATTTTTTTTTTGAGACAGAGCCTCAAGCTGTCACCCTGGGTAGAGTGCTGTGGCATCACAGCTCACAGCAACCTCCAACTCCTGGCCTCAAGCGATTCTCCTGCCTCCGCCTCCCAAGTAGCTGGGACCACAGGCGCCC